>NC_092663.1:14631179-14943239 GCF_032118995.1 Asterias amurensis
TATTATTATTTTGAGTGAGAAATTACCTCTTCCTCAAAAATTACGTTGGTTGCAAACAATGTGTTCGTTTTAAACTGCCAGTAAAAAAAAATGTGTATAAACTTTTTTGAAAGAAAGGGAACTTAAAAAAACATGACCACAACAATGAATTGATAGCTGGACACAACATAAACAAGGTTTGATAGTAAATTTATGTGGGAGTTCCGTTCTATTGCATCCCCGGGAGCACATCGCACCTCTTTTCGCACAGTTACACTCACTAGCACTTGCAGACATTAATAAACTTCATACGGGTATCTTCATGTACAAATTCACCCACAACCTTTTACCCACCTCCTTTCGTTCATTCTTTACCTTTGTCCGTGACACTCATGGGTACTCTACCAGAACACATAACAAATCACACCTTTATGTGCCATTCACCCGCTCATCATTCCACTTAAAAACACTTCGTTTCTTTGGGCCGCGTCTTTGGAATGGTTTAAGCCAGTCGATTAGATCACAATCATCTGTGGGTCGATTTAAACGCGCCTATAAAAGAGCTCTCCTCTCCCAGTATTTGACATAGTTTGCCTTCTCGCTCTCATTTTACTTTTGCCTAAGTCGTCAGCAAACGCTTTTTTATTATTTCTCGATTTCTTATTCTTATTGTTATTATTGGTATTATTATTATTATTATTATTATTATTATTATCATTGTTATTATTATTGTGCAATTAGTGTTCTCATCATGGTTGTCTTCATCATGTCTGTCTTTGTTCGTTTTGTCAGTCCGTTCGTTCTTGTCCCCGTTTATTGTCTGTCCCCAGGCATCCCTACATAAGCCTCGGCTTCCAGATGATGCCCCCATACTCTATTTATTTATTTTTTCTCACCCTCATTAAATAGCTTTGTTTATTGGTTATTCCTTAAAAACATTGTTTGTACTCTGTTTTCATGAAGTATGGAAATAAATATCAGTTTGAATGAATGAATGAATGAAAAAGGAAGCGAACGGGGACGCTAAGCATGTTTCTTTTTGTTACTTGGCCTTGTAATGTTTTGAAAACAGCTTCAAAAAAGTTGCTTCAGATTCTACAAAAACAAGTGAAAAATGAAAGAAAATATTGTATATTATTCACAGTGAACTCTTTCCGGGCCATGGTTTCATTTAAAATCATATCAAAGTATAATCCATAATTCAGAGTGATGCTTCAAACCTGACCCTCATATCAAGTGATTTCGAAACCGAGACCCGCGTGAGGTCCGCTTCTCCAACATTTCAAGAATATTTGTTCACTCGAAACCGTTCGGAACAAATTATGCTATGAAAACCGAGGCTGGTTGGGGGGGGGGGGGGGTTCTGGGTCTGGTTCCTTTCGGTGAATTGCTCACTGATATTTATAAATGGTGTAGCGTACAGGCCTAAAGGAAAGAGAGATGATGTCAGCTACCACATGTTTGTATCAGACAATTTTCTGATACTTCCAATGACACCAACACCTGTTGAACCTTTAAGAATTTGGAAATTAAACTGAATGCACCACAGGCTCATATCTGACGAAAACACATTGTTTACCTGGGTATGTGACACTTTTATTATCTACGGGAAAATAGTAATTCCGCAATATTCAACACAACAATAACAACACCAAGAAGCGTTTATAATATTAGTAGACATGATATTAAAGTTGCCTTTGAAAACATAGTTAAGATTGTACAGTGCATGTACACTTGGGTGTAATGCTTGTATAGACTTTTTGGGCCTTATTAACAATGATTGTGCTGATCTTTCTGAGAGGGAACAAAATTGGAAATCAGACTAAAGTCGCAAGAATATCCTGTCTGAAAAGGTTCATCGACACACTCATATCAGACAACCACTTGCAAATTCTTCAAATATTTTACTTTGCAATATTTCTTTAAAAGAGTCGAACTCAGCAGTATATCCCACGGAGAGGGACCAGGGTCATTTCAGAGGAACGATCTGGGAAGAACCCGAAAAACTTTCCCACGGACACACACAAGTTCCGCAACATAACCAGGGAAGAATTAACCCGACTTGACCCCACGAGCATGTGTCCCGCCGGGTATATGCAGACAGACAATTCCAAGTCGCTCTCTCTGGATTTACCCGGCGGTGACGTACCAATAGCTTTCGGTCTCGAGTGCTTGTTCTGTTGATCTGGGCCCAATTTCATACAGCAAAAAGTAGCTAAGCACAACAAAAATATGTTTACCAGAATAAGGTTACCAGTCAAAGTACTATGCCACATATACAATCTGCGACTGGTATCCTGCTTATCTTCGCTGAGCAGAAAGTTGCTAGGCGTAATTATCTGCTTATAAGCAGCTCTATGAAATCAAACCCAGGGCCCAATTTCATATAGACTGTAAGCACAAACTTGCTAAGCAAAGACAAATATTGCTTAAGGAAACATTACAGAGTTGGATTTTGCTAACAAAACGGTCGCTGGCAGTGTAAGCACTCTATGTAATCCAAAATATACATAAACTGACAAATCTGTAGAAGTTTGAGATCAATCGGCCATCTGGGTCACGGAGAAAATGGGGGGGGGGGGAACAATTTTGGGTGACGTTGATTAAAAAAAAGAAAATTATTTAAAAAAACGGTCACTGAGCGATAAGCTCCCGGCCAAGCAGGAAATAAGTTTTAATTATTTCTCATAAAATATGACATTTCAGACAGAAATATTTCAAGGGATGTTTTCTACTATCATCATCATAGATCGTGGGATAATCTGTGATAGACGAGTTTTTCGTCTTACCAATATTGTTCTGTATTCTTTTCCTTTAACATAAACTGGTTACCAGCCAAAGTTACTTTAAGTTTACATTGTTTTAACTGGTACCCACTCACTTTTTACTTAGCAATTTGTCAAGCTGTATTTTCTGCTTAACAGCTTCATCAAATCCTGGAGAATATGATGATCCAGACAGAAACTATTGTAAAGACATTTTCGATTTGGATCCAACCGGAAAGCTACTGATTTCGCAAGAGGTGAGAATCAAAATAAAATCAGTTTCACCGGATGCTGAGTGGGTCGGAAAAAAACAACCAGACCAGCTGACTCTGAAAACAATAGAACAATGTGGAACTTTGACCTAGCCCCTGCCCCATGAACAAATCTCTTCCAAAACGAAACAACACATTTTTAAGGATAAAAAGGGGAATTTCTTTGAACAATACACATGTGAGTTACTTTAAAAACGAAGAGTCGGGACAAACTTTTTTAACGCAGATGTTCCTCAGAATTGAGAATTAACCATGAGTTCTAATACACAATGTTCAGAACGACTGTGTATTTTATCTCTTTATTTCGACCACGCATGTCCCACATGATATGCATTGCACACAAGATACTTAAAAGTCGTACAGCTTAGTACAGTAAAATGGACATAACATTGACTCTTGAATTTAATATGGGCACGTCGAGTTATTCACACTCCAATAAAAATACCCCTGAAACAGCCGAGTGTAATTTTCGTAACGTCCGAGCATCAATCATGAAAAATGTTCCCTCTCGGCAAAATGTCATCCAAAATGCATAATTTATTTGGAAGTCAACAATGCCCTGGGCCCAATTTCATAGCGCTGCTTAGCGGCCGATTGTGTGCTTACTGTGCAATTTCTATTTCATAACGCTGCTAACCGTAAGCACACGAAAAGGCATGCTAACCTTCCGGTGCTTACCGCACGAAAATAAATGACGTCACAATGCAAATCCACGGTAAACACGCAATATGGCCGCCCAATTGTTCTGCTAACCTGTGAAATACGCTAAGGCTTAAGCAAGTTTTCCTGCTACAGTAAGCACGCAAATTTGCTTACCGTTAAGCAGCGCTATGAAATTGGGCCCAGGTCACAAAATGTGTACACTGTACATGTATCCCTTTTAGATTAGTTGGGGTCTCAAATCTGTCTAGAGTACTAGGGTATGTTGAATGTCTGTTTACTCTCTATGTTATGGGGTACACCCCCAAGCTGCAACTGCGATGTATTTTTTAAGATGGCGCTTGTGACGTTTTATGTGCTGTTTTATGTGTCAACACTGGCTGACCATGCAGGGGACTTGTTGGCGTTTATGGCCTCGTCCTTGTGTCCATCATAACAAGACCAGAATCTGACTGGACTTCCTAAATGACCCACTCAAAACACACATCCTATTCAGGGCAGTTCCGCTTATTAATAAAAAAATTTTCATTTCCACATTACAATAAAAATTCACAGGCCACCTCTTGAATTTATATGACACTGAAATTGTTTTCAAATGGAGTATTCGCAAGCTACAACGACATGACGGTAATGTAAACAATGATAGCCTATTAACTTATTATTCAAATATTGTTTAATTACTTAAAGCCATTGGACACTTTCGGTAAACAGTATTGTCCAAAGGCCCATACTTCGTGTATCACAACTTATATATAAAATAACAAACCTGTGAAGATTTAGGCTCAATCGGTCATCGGAGTCGGGAGAAAAAAACCGGATAAACCACACCCTTGTTTCCGCACGTTTCGCCGTGTCATGGCATGTGTTTAAAATAAATCCGTAATTCTCGATATCGAGAATTGTTTTAACGTTTTCTCAGAGAGTAAAGCATTTCATGGAATAATATTTCAAGAGAAGTCTTTCACCATTACCTTCTGTAAACCCTGTAAGTTATTTGTAAATCTGTGATTTTTTTATTTTTATTTTTTTCTGTTCCGAAAGTATATAATGGCTTTAATGGATTTCATTTACACTTCAAAAACGTTGGTCAAATCATTTGTTGGGCAAAGTAACTTCAACAATTATTGGTCGATAATTGCCCAACAAAACAAATAATTGGTCTTGTTGGGCAAACATTTTGTTTGCCCATTCTTTGTTTAAAAAGCGGAACAAAAGTTGGGCAAGTGTTGGGAAAATATTTCGTAATCTGAATTCATCATAACTGTTGGTTACACTTTTGCTTATTTATTGGGCAACTTGTTGGTAATTTTAATTAATCTCGATTGTTGGTTAAAATTATGCACATTAGTTGGTCAAAATCGTCCGATCATGCGCACTACGATTAAAGAGTTGCCAAAAAGTTGGGCATTTAACAGTAGAACAAAGATATTTTCCAACATGGCGAGTGGCTGTGACGAGCGGGGTTGTCCAGTGGATATAGATCCAATTTGAAGGTGAGTTTTTAACTAAATATGAAGTTGTGTTTTCTATTCAGTCGTACATATAGTCGTGACAATTGCAGAGCGAGCAACACATTGACACTACTGTGATAGTTTCAGTTTTATCATGCCATTATGTGCAAAGCCGGTTGTGGCAGGTATGCGTGGTTGTGTTGCTTTGTGTATGGAATACATGAATGGAACTATCACTGCATTGTCCAGTGGATATAGATCCAATTTGAAGGTGAGTTTTTAACTAAATATGAAGTTGTGTTTTCTATTCAGTCGTACATATAGTCGTGACAATTGCAGAGCGAGCAACACATTGACACTACTGTGATAGTTTCAGTTTTATCATGCCATTATGTGCAAAGACGACTGTGTACAACAACTGAACAGGAAACAACTGAACAACTGAACTTTATTTAGTTAAAAACTAACCTTCCAAAGCATCTACAAACCACTGAGCACCCTCACGATTTTGAGAGAGATGCCAAGGTCACAACTCACCACCGTTTGCCATCGTGGAAAATATATTTTATATGCCTGGTTGTATGACGTATCACAGGAGAAACTGTAAATCAAAGGGTTAAATACATTCACCATTTGTTGGATAACACCGAAAATGGTTGAACATTTTAACTAGATCATGAATAAAATCATCGCCCAATAAGTGGGTAATTGATAATTATTAAATACCCAGAAAATGAGTAAACAAAAAATTACCCAACTGTTGGTTACCAAAATATACCCAACTATTGATGATGAAATATTACCCAATTATTTGGCAATCAGAGCGCCCAACTTTGATGGGTAATACTTTGCCCAAAAGTTGGAGGAGTTCACTATTCGCCCTTAAATGGGTAAAAAGTTGGGCATTTTTTACCCAATTTTCTTACAGTGTACAGAAGTGAGCGACACATTCGTAAGATTTAGTTGGGTGACCTATAACCTCCATGGGATGAACTATAATACCAGGCCAAAAAAAGCCACAAACATAAACATCGCAACAAACAATAATAATAATAATGTTATGATTATGAACCATGCTGTCACACCTCACTTGTAAACGCAGCCAAATTGAGGCCATGCCAGCCGGGAAAGCTGCAATATTTTGATGATGTGTATCCAGGTAAATATTTGCTCCCTTTTAAATGAGTCAGTCCCAACCATCCGAACGCCGCGGCCTGTTGTGACAAATATTTCATGATTTTTAATTCCCACACTGTGACCATCTCAGAATCACTAATTATATAATCCTATTGACAGTTCAATTATCAAAGATACCAATGTATACACATCTTAAAGGCAGTGGACACTATTGTTTACTCAAAATATTTATTAACTTAAAACCTTTTTTTGATAACGAGTAGTGGGAAAGGTTGATAGTATAAAACATTGTGAGAAACAGCTCTCTCTTAGGTGACGTAGTTGTCGAGATAGAAGTAATTTTCAACAAATTTGATTTAGAGACTTTAGATTTAGAAAGTGAGGCCTCGAAATGAAGCATCTGAAAGCACACAAATTCGTGGGACCATGATGCGACAAG
The DNA here is from genome assembly GCF_032118995.1 of Asterias amurensis. Classification (NCBI taxonomy): domain Eukaryota; kingdom Metazoa; phylum Echinodermata; class Asteroidea; order Forcipulatida; family Asteriidae; genus Asterias; species Asterias amurensis. The sequence continues at coordinate 14,637,883 of NC_092663.1, forward strand.
GGTATTTTTTTCTTTCATTATTATCTCGAAACTTTGTAGGGCATAGAGCTCAAATTTTCACAGTTTTTTTTTTATGAATGTCTTGAGATACACCAAGTGTGTCCAGGGCCCAATTTCATAGAGCTGCTTAAGCAAAAATGTTTGCTTAAGAAAACAAATCTTTGCTTAAGCAAACAAATATTTGCTTTGTAAAAGCAGTTTAGCGACTAAGACTCCACTCAATTGTTTTGTTAAGTAAACAACAGCTAAATATTAGTCACAAGCAATGTACGTGACATGAATTTTTTGCCAGTAACGTATGTAAAATAAGCAAGCTATTTTCGTGCATAAGCAAATGAAATTGGGCCCAGTGTCTTTAAGATTATTATAAATCGTAGAGGTGTATATTGTGACTGCACGTCGTCTGATTTTCAGCATTCTTTGATAAAAAAGAGTGCACATTTGAAAAAAAAAACATGCTCAGTTGATACTTGTATAACTCTTTATTTAAATGACGCAATAAAAGCATTCCAATTTCCCATTGAAGACAGTGTATCTTGCCTACCATGAAAAGCTACGGAATGTACGAGGTTACTGTTTTGCACACAAAGAACACAAGGTCAATGCACGCCTCTATTCGGTTGTACCATGGTTGTACCATGGAGCAATAAACTAGTTTTTGCTCCATGGTTGTACCTGCTCCCTATACGGTACATTAGTTCGGAGTGAAAACAAGATGGCAGATTAAAATGATAACAATGTTTTGCTATAATAGATTAGAGCCGATGGAATCCCTAACTTTTCAATCACACAATGGCTTCACGTCGACCTTGCCAAACGAACCCCGAACGGAAAGGTGTTTGATTATACAATTTGATGGAATGCACGAGGATTTATTTGGGGTGTGTAGACTTTGGGGGATTTTCCACCCGCGTGGTATAACACCAACACCATGCATGTGATCGGAAGACGGACCGGGAAAGAAATAAACATGGCGTTTTCCCAGAATGAAACAGAAAGTGGGGATGAACGATTTGATTGTACACAACAACAACAAATTAGGGTGGTTTTAGTTTCATACTTTCAGTTTCATGGATACAGTTATACTATCCAATCCTCATTACAGACATTGTATTGTTTTCTTTACATTTTAGCTTAAATGCACTGGACACTATTGGTAATTACTCAAAATAATTGTTAGCATAAAAACTTACTTTGTAACGAGCAATGGAGAGCTGTTGGCAGTACAAAACATTGTGAGAAACAGCTCCCTCTGAAGTAACGTAGTTTTTGAGAAAGAAGTAACTTTTCAGTAAAATATTTGAAATGATTTCGAGAACTTACACGTGAAGTCTCGAAATCAAGCATCTGAAAGCACACAACTTCGTGTGACAAAGGTGTTTCTTTTTCCATTGTTATCTCGCAAACTTCGACGACCACTTGAGTTCAAATTTACACCTGTTTGTTATTTTGTGCATATGTTTAGATACACCAAGTGGACTGGTCTTTGACAATTACCAAAGGTGTCCAGTGTCTTTAAGTAGTTTTGAATCATTTAATATAGACAGGAGAGGAAGGAAATGGTTCAAATGACCCTTGTCAAAGGGAAAGTATACCTCTTTTTTTTTTTTACCGTTCGATTGTTATAGTCAATTTTAAAATGAAGATGTACATAAAACTAGCATATGTAAATTTCATTTCAGCAGATGGTCAAGAGATATTGCCGAAAATACGGAGCGAATAATGTCCATGAATACAGGATAGGAATACACAATCTGAGAAGCGTATACCGCGGTAACTCTTCTCAGATTCAGTTCAATTCGTGTTCCCTTATCATTCAACAGCAATAAAGGCACCTGGAAATAGAATTTTGCTTTCTTCAAACATTAGAGTATATATTCCTGAACAATAAAATAATATTTTGAGTAATTGTTTTTAACAATTTATAAGTTTAACAAATTAAATAAAGTTGTGTGGGGATGACTCGGCCTACCCCTTTTGTGACGTCAATCGAGGAAGACTTTGCCTCGCGCCTCGATTGACGTCACGAACAGCGCCCTCTCGGGTCGGGCTTTTTTTCAAATTTGTAAATAACATGGAAACTAGTTTTTTTTTAAACCTTAGTTAATTGTTTATTCATATTCCACTCATCAAAACACATATTTTAGTGACAAAAGCTTTATTTTGACAAAATACCACTTACTCAATCGTAATCTGTCAAAAGAGAACCTCACTATTTTGTCCTTTAAGCTTTGTTTGTGTTATGATTCAAAATGAAAATTTATGAAACAGTGATCAATAGAAACCAGTCCATAATTCGTCTAAATTTGTGACATGTCAATCCAATTTAGTTGCCAATGGTGCCACTTATATATGCCAACTTTTGTCAGACAGTAAAAGTTGGATGCACTTCAAGAACGAACAAAACGGAAATGTTTTTCACCCTTTTCATTTATTGTTTTTGGTGGAGTCTGACGCCCACACCAAACAAATTATTCGCTTTTGGTTTATAAGTGAAAATTAAGTTGTTATTCTTTGGATTTTTTTTAAACGAGGATAGCCATAAATGAAACAAAAAAGACCAATTAGTCTAGGAGTTAAATATATCAGGTTTTGAAAGCTCATACTTCCTCGTTTTTAGTTCCGGGGAAGGTCTGGTGATTTCCCCAGATACTTTGGAGATATTATTTCGCTTTACATATCCTAAATTACTCAGGGGTTTACTACAAAAAAGCCTAGCTGATGCATGCAAAAGAGAAAAGACAAGACCCACACCAACCAGGTTGTGGCAACGTTATCATTTGTTTTACTGTGTCGCTGATTTTTAATATTAAATGCTCCTTCAAAATAATGGACGATAAACTAGATTCGAGTATGTGGGTTAAACCAGTTAAAAAAAAAAAAAACACGATAAGTCCTATGATATACTATCGTGAAAGCGAATATTTTGTTTGCTAATATTTTCAAAATTAACAAAGTAAATATTTTCCTCTTTTGAAAGAGAAGTAAAATCGACAAAGTAAGCCTTTAGAAATTTTTTATTTTAGTTAATACAATTATATGACTGAGCTGAATATTCTTAGGCATGATCGTGAGATCGCAAAAAAATATCTTTAAAAACATGTTATAGTCTGGGTGCGAAAAAGCATTTTTTTTTTTTGACAGTTGCTGTTGCCAGGGGGCAATTGCAATAGCGCTGCCTCAGCAGAAAAAAAAAGCAAAATCAAATTGTCCTCGCCAGAATTATGTAACCAGCCAAAATAACATAGCACACGTGTGTCATTGCTTCCCTACAACGTTTTCAATCGGGCATAATTTTCAATTGGGTGGAAGTGGGCATTTTTGAAACCACGGGCGAAGTCAGAACCGGCCCTGGTTTCAAAAAATGGCCTACCCATGGCATCGGTCCATGCAATGGCATTCAATTTTGAATAATAAAGTTCCCGTTACTCAAAATTATTGAATGAACCATCTTAATTTTATTTAAAAATGAATAATGCTCGGGTCAGCGTGTACTATTAAATAAAGCTATTTCTCTTGCAAGAACGAGGGTCATGTCAAACGGAGCAAATTACCAGCAACCAGTTCCAGGCAATCTCACTGAAAAAAGGGCATTCACATTTGAATGTTCACATTATTTCCTTTAGGGATCGAAAGAAAAAATTTACTCATGTGCTATAATTATGAAAGTGAGCTTTTGGCATGCACACAATTGGTTGCCTCCCAAATTGCCTGGAAAAGTTGCCCAGTTTGACAAGGCCCTATAAGACCACCGTGTACAAATTTGAGGCTACAGTTAAAGGCAGTGGACACTATTGGTAATTGCTCAAAATATTTATTTGCATGAAACCTTACTTGGTGACGAGTAATGGGGAGAGGGCGACAGTATAAAACATTGTGAGAAACGTCTCCGTCTGAAGCGACGTAGTTTTCGAGAAAGAAATTTGATTTCGAGACCTCAAGTTCAGAATTTGAGGTCTCGAAATCAAGTATCTGAAAGCACACAACCTCGTGTGACAAGGGTGCTTTTTCTTTAATTACTATCTCGCAAATTTAATTACAAATTGAGCTCAAACCTTCACAGGTTATTTTATGCATAATGTTGAGATACACCAAGTGAGAAGACTTGTCTTTGACAATTACCAATAGAGTCCACTGCCTTTAATCCAGCGCATATTGACACTAGCCATAGCCGTAGATGTAACCGCTAAATCGAACATGGCCTAATACTGTGAGTGGCACATTTGTAATAATCAAGAGGGTAGCAGTCATGTTCATCGCGTTCCATGAATGCAACTACAGAAATGAATACAGACTGAAACGATACGGAATGGGGCCAGACTATAACCAATTCAGCTGGATACAAGCAACCTTAATGGAATAAATTTGCATAAGTTTGTCATGTGGTGTATTCATTTGAAAATAGGAATTTATATACTCTTTCAAAAGCCAATAATGCATTACAATTATATTTGATACAAGCTCCTGAATTAGTTTTCAATCCGATGCTTATTGTTTCAGCTTTGGCAGTTTACACATTTTGCCTCTACTTTACATGGTATACAGAAGTCACTATTTTTTATCGACATCATCACAACGTAGTTCCTCTTCCAAAATCGTTTGAATAATTGTTCGCTTGCTTTACAAATTAAGTATTAAAAACTATTATTATTAATATTGTCATCAAAGCACAGAGCCTCTTCCAAAACGTGCTTAAAAGTGTTGTGTTAAAAGATTTTATCTTTAACACCCCGGCTGAGGCTTAAGGCAACGCCGACAATATTTTAAAAACCACTGATAATTGCTCGTTTGCTTTAAACATGTTGTGTTAAAAAATATCATCTTTAAAACAAAGCGGGTCTTTACCTTTAGCTCTGGCCTGGGCTGAGCCTAAGGCAGCGCCCACCATTTTGGAAACCACTGTTTAAATGACATTATAGGTGACTGGCGGCGAGTCTAATTAAACTTAAGACGTAGCTTCGCAAAAGGTCCATAAGATAAGGCAGGTGTTTCAGAATTCTCATGCGTAAGAAGCACTTCTCCCGCAACAGTTTCCTCCCCTTAGCCTCTTGAGTGTGTCCGAGGGCTCAGGGATGTGGTCCCACTGGCGACGCAAGATGCAGCCGAATACAGTCTTAAAATGCGGGTGCTTAACTGCATAAATAACGGGATTTATACAGCTGTTGATAAACAAAATGGCGGCGGCATATGGTATCGCCGGATCGCTGTCGTCGAAGAACAGGCAAATGGCGTAGGGAGTTAGGCAAAGCATGAAGGCACACAAGACGTAGAACATGTTCTTGGTGATCTCGTACTGACGTCGGCTCATACGGTTACGGCTCATGGTGGCGTTGGTCCGCACAGTCCCCGTACTGTGCCTCGGTGACTGTGGATAGTGGTTATTGACGGCATCTACGTGACCCTTGGATACGATGGACAGGTTGTTGGCTGTGGAATCCACGGAAGCTTGGGGGGAGCTGATCATCCTCTTGGCATGGCGATTAAGATGCTGCCACAAGAGGACGTAGCAGACGATGATTGTGACGAGTGGGATGGGGTACAAACCACCTGCCACGATGAGATCGTAGTAGTTGGATAAGAGGTGGGATGAGATGGACCCACAGGTGTGGTATTTAGGGTTGTACCCAACCGCACCAACCTCCAAAACAGGGGGAAGGAGGGTTATCGATAGAGGGATTATCCAGGTCAATATTAACCACATGGCGATCTTTATAGGCGTGTAGAGAACCCTATACGTTGTAGCGGCTCGCGTGATCAGCAGTAGCCGGTTCAATCCAATGGAAGCCAACATGTACATGCTACAACCAACAGTTGTGGACTGGATAATGGCGACCACCTTGCACACCCATTCCGAGACGGGGAATCCATCCTTGCCCAGAAGGGCCACAGCGTCCCACACGATCACCAGCGATGTCAGCATGTCCGCTAGGCTTAGATTCACCACGAATGCGTTGGTCGCTGTCCGGAGCTTTTTGGACAACAGTACGGCGAGGATGACCAGAGCGTTGCCCAGGGTACCGACTAGGGAGGCGGTCAGGAACATGGTGGCGACCACCACTCTCTGGGTGTAGTCGCTGAATTCAAAAGGAATGTCCGTGGAATTGTCCACCTCCGAGGAGTTGAAGCTATCGTAGCTATCAAACTCCATGATCACCAATCGAAAGTTTGTGTAAGAATGTTACAACTTAAACGTCCGAACGCAGTGTTAAAAAATGTTCTGTTTATATAAAAATCACTCACCGGACCGTCCGAATAGGTCTTTAGAAATAGTCAATGGTCCTCCAAGCAATATACACTTTCCACACAGACGGTAGAATGCGGGTCCTTGAAATTCAATGCAGGTAAACAAAAGCCATAATAACCGCTCCACAGACCTTTGCACAATAATATGATGAGCTTGCGAATACAACTAATGCACAGTAAAGTTACACAGTCGTACTCATATTATCTGACTGCTTCTTACTTGCGTTTCCGGCAGATAGTCGGGGTCGTACACGACCAATAGCACACAAAAAGTGACGTCACGGGTGGTGGTAGCTGACAAGCAGTGCCTCAACGGTCTGAGTGTGAGCTATGAATGAATTGGTGAAAGTGAAATTGAAAGTACCTGTACAGGTTGTATCGATCTCAGCCTTGTTCTTTTGACCTCAAAGTCAGACAATAATGTTCAAGATTACTTTTGCTGTTTCGATTGGCTGTTGGGCGAACATAGACAGTTGTGTTTAACACCAATCTGCTGAGAGCGATTGTTGTTCAATAACAAAGGAGTCGATCGATTTATCATGTCATTATTAATGTCAACAGGTGTGCGCTGGCTAGTTATATACTTCAAGAACAAGGCTGCATTACTGTCAAACCATTTCCGAATTAATGTATTGTGTCCGGGTAGAACAGCACTGACTCCTGCCTCTATTTTAAAAAGATGACATTTTACAACTATGTGACAACTGACATCAAACACAGGTGGCTATAATGCTACAGGTGACACCAACTACTTTTGGACAGCATGCAATATTAAGTTTTGGTTGGGTTTGAGGACAGGAATTATAGCGGATAACTTAAGACCGGATGTACCGTTTGTCATCAAACAAGTTCCTCTATCACGCGAAGTGTATTATGGTTCCGTGGTGGACGTGACACTGAACTTGAAATTCAATTTGAGTATACGACTGTTTGATGAGTGGTTTCTTGTAATCTTAGTCGTCGGTATTCTTGCAGTTGAAATAAACAGTTTCGAGTTCCTCATAGATATGATGATATACGATTAATTCATGTTCCTATCTCATTTCGTATACTGTCGCCTTCCGCGCTCAGTGTTCTTGAAGACGTCTTCGTGTGTGGCTACAAGTAACACCTGACGGCCGAATTCGCTTCAAAAACAGTCGTAGAACCAAGTTGAAATCCTTGAGTGTTAAATTCGTGTGAAGGCTTTCCAGATACACTGCCATTAAATTAAGTCTAAACAAAAACAAAGCATGAGGTCAGGTAAAAGTTTAACAATATGTTTGACCCCTACTGACAATCACTTTATATCAGCTGCGATCAGCGTTCGTCTTGACTATTGTATTGTAAATCGATCGTTTCTCGTGACTCGACGTGTAGGTATTTCGGGTCACCCCCACTTTCAGTACACAATACGTGCGTCCGTTTCTAGCTGTGTGTGATGTAAATCAGATCGATGCACCAAATGATGATGCTTCTTGAGTGGTCCAGTCACCAATGTTCCTTCACCCAGTTTTCTTAACCGACATCCAGCTTTGAGTCTTAAGATAAGGTATTTCGGGTCACACATTCAATACCCGATACTGGCGTACGATTCAATTGTGGGTTTGATCCTAGATAAATCAGCTCTCTAGAGTAAGTGGATCACCATAATGGTGATTTCTTCATCGGTAGCAATCTCCAATGTTCTTCACCCCCAAAGACCCTCCAGCTTTAACACCCAATACTGGTGGACGTCGATCGATCCTATGAATTTGATCATAGATAAATCAGCTTTCGTGAATAATATCCCCAAAATGATTTATTGAGTGGTATCAATCACCGTCTTTCATCATCCCGTCCTCAGAGAAGACACAGTCAGTGAGTTTCTTGATGATGGAGTGGGCTGTATTAAAGTAAACCCCCTGCACAGTTATGGCTTCTTGACGATTAAGCCCCATACAGGTTGCACGTCACACACAGTCAGCACAATGAATGACGTCAGGTGTGAAAACAGTGAACATCTTTTCAAATTTACTTTACGGGTCAGTGCATTGTACATTATGTACATTTTGCATCTGAAAGGGAGCGTTGTGGGTCATTGGAAAGCGTGCCTTTGTCAGGGTCCGGTTAGATTTGTAACAGTCGTTCGTGGGCTACATAAATCGTCACGAAGCACGCGTCCAGCAGCCGTTCCAATTAACATATTGTAAAAAGCAGCATGGCATAGGAACGTTCTATAAGAAAGATGCATCAAAATGTAACAAATAGAGAAGCGGACACGTTTTCTAAATATTGTTCCTATAGACGATGTGACCTATCTTTACATTTTGCCGGGCAAAAAGATTGCATACACTTTCTAGCTGGCTGTCAAAACGCAAAGGTTTTGCCCGGCGGTATGCGCGCGAATCATGTTATGGTTTTCGAGTGACGTCAGAGGTCGCATCGTCTATAGGGTGCGTTCGTTTAGCTTCCCTGGGTCGACTCCGGTGTGTGGCGGTTTTTTTTCCAGGACAAACGTGGTTAATTATCTGCACACGTTCGTCCTCGAAAAAAAACCAAGGCCACACACCGGGGTCGACCCGGGGAAGCTAAACGAACGCACCCATAGATGAGGGACTGAGGAAGCCTGAACGATCGCCTATTGGAATCTGGGCCCAACTTCATAGAGCTGCTAAGCACAAAAATTTGCTACGCATGAAATTTCTTCCTTGATCAAAACAAGATTTCCACGTGATTTTCAGGATAAGCAAACAACAGCTAACTACCAGTAACAAGCAATATGCAACCAATGGAAATTTGGTTGGTAATCCTGTTTTTATTAAGGAAGAAATTTCATGATCAGCAAATTTTTGTTGGGCCCAGGTTACAAACGTATCATAAACCTACCTCCATGATTGAACCATGGACAATTGAACCATAAAGAAAACATGATTTTGTTTCTTTCTTTATGCAAATTTGAATCTGAGAAGCGTTATTGTCAGTAACGCTTCTCAGATTGTGTGTAAAGGACCCACTGAGTGGACATAATAATATCGCTCCGGATTTCATCAGGCGATCAAAAACGTGAGCATGCTTTGAAAACTTAGTTTTCAGATTTACTTTTAGTGTATACATTTTTGCATCTACGATTAAAACAATCGAACGATTCCCAAAACAGTTTTCCCTTGAGCTGCACTTTAGATTAATTGAAACGCTAACCTTCCTAAGGGGTAAAACAACATTGATGGCGCCCTTCATGTCTGCCAGTCACACCTAGCCTGACGTTCAACCTGTCTTTTTAAGATAACCGTTCCATTTGTCCCTGGCAGCCTTTCACTTTCTTGTTACCAAAAAGACCTTTATAGCGCTAACGGTTTGATATGCCCCCACCACCAGCTGTCAACATCAAGTGTTGTTGTTATTGTTTTTATTTGGTTTTTATCTATCAGTTGCGGTGGCATGCAAAGTGCCAAAACCTAACTAGGGATAGGAAATTACATAAAAAAGGTTCGTGTACTCTTTTAACTCCGGATGCACACTTTCCCTAAAGGGGGATGATTGATTATCTTATCTTATCTTGTACGACAAAAATATCCCTTTGTGCATTTATAGTGTGACAGCTGATGTACATGAATATTGTGTGCAATTCGAACGCGAAATCTTCTCGAACAAGAGATGCTAGGCTTGTTTGTTTACTGTTGTCATCTGATTACACTATGAAGTGCATTTGAACTTTATTTAATATTTGAATGAAAGAAAGACCACGCGCTCTTTTTCCATATGTTTTTTGGGGTTACCACTGCCTTAAATTTATTATTCCTAGAACTGAAGTGTGTCGACCCACGTAAAGTCCTATTTTTAACTAAAACGTACAACCATACAGGGCAAAATTTTTACTTATTTCGACCGAAATGAAGACCACTTGCACTTTTGTTTAACTACTGCCTCACATTACTATTCCTGGAAGTGTAGTACCGACCCACGTATAGGCTTATTTTTAAACTAAAAAAAGGACATCTATAGGCCTGCACACAAATTGAGTTGTCTCTTTCAGCATTGAGAACATAATCTACTATATCGGCAGTGCTCCCTAACGTAATTCATTGCTTCGAAAAAGTGCGATGACTGTTTCAATTATTACAGAATCGGTAAAGATGTTTTGACAGAGACATTCACCGCTCGAGGGCGCTCTATACATTGCCAATGCTCTCTCGAGTACGTCTGACTGCTTAAGTGTGATTTGTTTAGTTCCGGACGTAGGTTCTTTTGCTGTGGATAAGAATCAGAACCCCTATCAGGCTAAAGGTCATACTTCCGACTCCCAAGTTAATGTTTTCTTAAAACAATGTACAATAGGCTACCTTTTACTCCCGTATATGACGTCACAGCCCCAAAACAGCCCCCCGCCCAACTAGCTACCATTGGCTGAGAGTCGCGCACAGCGCGTTCACGTGTTCACGTTTCCATTGTTTGGCACAAAATATGGATGCAGCCAATGTAATAATGATCTACAAATAACTGCGTCAAATCCCGTCGTGTTAACTGTAAATTGAATATTAGAACCATGCAATCCACATCGACCATATCTTATAGCCACAATACACTTCCATAAAAATACGAACATACATGGCAACATGCATCCAGGTATTGAACCCTCTGTGAACGGTTACCGCTCGATAGTCCGAAGGTTCGATGGTCCGAAGGTTCAATAGTTCGAAGGTCCGTTAGTCCGAAGGTTCGTTAGTCCGAAGGTTCGATAGTCCGAATGGCCTTTTAGTCCGAAAATAGGATAAGGTTAAATATTCCGAAGGTTCGGTAGTCCGAATTGACAATCAGGTTCGATAGTCCGAATCGACAATAAGGTTCGACAGTCCGAATTGACAATAAGGTTCGACAGTCCGAATCGACGATAAGGTTCGATAGTCCGAATTGACAATAAGGTTCATTATTCCGAATCGACAATAAGGTTCGATAGTCCGAATCGACAATACACACGCGCCATTGCCTGTGTAGAATTTATTTTGGTTCGCCATGGACGCGGTAACGATTTCACGTTCGAAAGCTGACGCGCAGAAAAAGCACACGGGAGATAGGCTTTGGACGCGCTAAATGTCACGTGCCGACGGCAACAAGTCACGTGACCACGGCAACGCACAGAAAGTGAACAGGGGAGATAGGCAAATGGCGGACCCATGCCAGAACCCGTGTATGTACGCACGGCCGATCTAGTTATTTCAGTTATTTTAATTTATATCTATGAACAAAACGAACTTCTTATTTAAATTTCCCCACGGTGTGCGTCTTTCGAACCTTAATCGAACCTTATTATCGATTCAGACTATCGAACCTTATTGTCAGTTCGGACTATCGAACCTTATTGTCGATTCGGACTATCGAACCTTATTGTCAGTTCGGACTATCGAACCTTATTGTCGATTCGGACTATCGAACCTTATTGTCAATTCGGACTATCGAACCTTGTCGTCGATTCGGACTATCGAACCTTATCGTCGATTCGGAATAATGAACCTTCGGACTGTTGAACCTCGTTTTTGTTTCGGACTATCGAACCTTCGGACCAACTAACCTTTTTTAAATTCGGACTACCGAACCTTCGGACCAGTAAACCTTCGGATCGATGAACCTTCGGACTAATGAACCTTCGGACTATCGCATCATATGTTCGGATTAACGAACCCTATTACATTTTCGGACTAATGAACCCCCTCTTATGGAAAATTTGCGCGTTCGGACTATCGAACCTTCGGACTATTGCACCTTCGGACTAACGGACCTTCGGACTATCGGGCGGACCCCCTGTGAACATGCAGCTTGCCTTGTTGGGAGTCAACTTAGAAGTGACGGTTAATCATCGTTTGAGGGTGTTTATTCAACGTGACCTACTTGAAAGTTTGAAATCGTCATCACTTGCCCTCGTTTTTCTCGGTAGTCAAGGCTGACATCATGTAAACAGGCTGATTAGAATAATACTGATCATCATGCCTTGTCAACAAATCCATTTTCTAAAAACAAACAGCAATGATATAATTTCCCTTTAATTAAAAGGTGAACAACGCGGTCAGTTTGGGTGAGACTATGCGTTTGTTTGACACTTTATGTTGCGGAAACAGTTACATTCAATTTGTTTGTTTTTTCTCCAAAGTAGTATATCCAACCAAACACACGTGAACGCCAACTACATGATTGATATTGAGTATAGCCCTATACGCAAAGTTCCATGAACAAAAAGGTTTGTTTGGAAATAAAATGATGAACAATAATGGCTGCTGTTGCACACAGCGGACCAGACTTGATAGTTTGTTTGACATTATCGGACAAGTTGGACAAAATGCATGTCGGACATTGTTGGACATAGTGGGTCGAACATTAATTATTTGTTGGACAGTTGATCGAAAATAATGGTCTGTCGGACATGTCGGCCACTATGGGTCGAACATATTGGCTTGTCAGACATTATTGGAAACAATGGGTCGAACATGATTTGTTGGACATCAGTGGATTGTGGAAAGTGGACACAGTGGTTTGGACATAATGGTCAAACTCGGTTGTAGGACATAATGTTCCTTCACAGTGGTCAAACAAGTTCAAAACGTAGGCACATGTAAAGGTGCAAGTCATGCTAACCGCTAGAATCAATGCCAGACAGCAAACAACCATCCTACTTCCTTCTGCCTCTGACAAAAAGAAAAATGAAATGACTGAACTTCCCTTTGCCCTGAACAAACACATTTCAAAAACGTCCACAATACTGAACAGTAGCGGATGTGACAGTGCTAAATTGACATACTGGTACGTATGTGTGCCATTTCTGACTCTGCTTACCAGGTAGCGCCGTACCCAGGATGCTACTGCGCTTAATAATAAGCTAAGTTGCGTCCGGTGACGCGAAAAAGCAATGTTGTTTTAAACAACGTCTGAGTAGAGTAACATAAAACCGATCCCTGGGGTGGGGTTGGTTTACTAGGAATGAAATGTATATATATAAGGACTTATGAGTAGCAACTCTCACATTCACTGCCCGCAACTATGGTGAACACTGTTGACGTTGAATACAGAAAGCCTTAAGCCTTTCTTCTTATTTTATCAAAAGGAAGACAACTTTTTCGACTTTGCGTTTAGCCACTCTTTCACCAATTGTGAAGATCTTCAAACAATAGTCGTCTTCGAAGTTATTTTCATAAGTTGAACCATAACAGTTAAGCATGTATCCACGACCAAATGGAACAGAATCAGGTGACGCTCTAGACGATGAGGGCGCTGGTGAGTTCAGATTCTCAGACTACAATCAGCGTGTGGTGGTAGCCTCTTTAAACCTCCTTATCTCGGTCTTCGGCATCTTCGGCAACGTGCTGGTCATCCTCGCCGTGGCACTGTCGCGACGTCTCCGGACCATCACCAACGCATTCGTGGTCAGTCTAAGCGTTGCTGACCTGCTCACCTGTATGTCTTTACCTTTCAACGCCGCTAATCTGCTGCACTCGGACTTGGGGAACTCCATGTTTCCCGACCTGGTCTGCAAAACATTGGCCCTGATCTTGTACACATGCGGGGGTTGTAGCTTATATACCCTTGCGGCTATCGCTCTCAACAGATACATACTCATCACCAAGTCCGTTAAGACTTACAGGAGTCTATACACACCGTTCAAAGTAGCCGTTATGGTAACCGCCACGTGGTTTGTACCGTTGCTCGTCGCGTTCGTCCCGCCGTTGTTTGGACTCGGTGAGCTCGGGTACGCTGAAAAGTACGGCACGTGCAACCATAAGACAAGTAACCCCTTGTCGCATATCTACAGCATCTTCCAGGCTGTCTTGTTCTACCCGGGTCCAATGGTCATCATCGTCATCTGCTACGTGAAGATTTTCAAGCACGTCAAACAACACTGCCAGAACATGATGACGTCATCAAGCCTAGAGCTGTCGATCTCCTCGAGCATACAGACCAAGGAGGCGTTCCACCCTAAGGAGAACAACAGTGTCACGAGGCGTCTGACGTCATCGCGAAGACAGATTGATATCACCAAGAATCTCTTCTGCGTGGTGCTCGCTTTCGTGATCTGCGTCTCGCCGTTCGGCATAGCTTTGATGATACCTCCAAGCGACCCCTTCATACCGTGGGCGGCCGTCTTCTTGGCGTTCAACAGTTGCGTCAACCCGGTCATTTACGCCACTAAGCACCCTCAGTTCAGGCAAGTGTTTCGTTTGATGCTACGTTGCCAGTTCAACAAAATACAACCTGATCCTTTTGTCCGAAAGGCTGTAATACGCAGAAGATAACTGTAGTGTGACATTATTAAAATAGACCGTCCATGCACATCGGATGGCTGTACGTAATTCTATGTATGTAATTAAATGATATTAAAAGATTTGTCACGGAAACTCTGCTTCTTCAAGTCAGTATTAATCATCATCACGAACAAAGATTGAAACTTTCCATTTGTCTGGTTTAGTCTCGATGCATTTAACGATATTTTATTTCTTCTTTTATAATTGCGATTGCCGTACTGGTTAACACACTGCCAATACAGCTTGTTATTAGAAAAGGGTATTAAACAAGCACGCAAACCCTTTATGGTAAACAAAACTTCTGTGTAAAGATAGAATGACACCCGCACACACCATGTTAAACGTTAAAAGTATACACAGCGTTTATGACGCGGTACGCAGCGAGTTTCACTAGAGGGCGCAATAATGAACACGTTCATTCGCTCGCGCTTGAGAGATCGTTCACAGTTTCTGAATACAACAAATTTTGGCTTATGTTTTTGTTTTCCCTTGTTGCTTATCAGAAATCGTTGAATCTCTACATACTCTGAAAATTACCAGGTCATGGTCGACCCGGATTCCGAATCCAAAGGACCGGACCCATTTTGGGTCAGGCTGACCAGAAACTGGTTTTAATAAAAGGTGGGGTTTTCGATTCAAATTCTGCGTCAGTTTAGCACATTTTCAGGTCTCAGTTTACAACAGATCCCGGGTTACTCTAACTCATAGGTGGGTCTAGCGCCCTGGGACACAGGACATGATATCATTATTGTCAAATTACGGTATTTTACTAATCATTCATTTCATTATTTGATAAAAGTAAGTATGGTATAACAAAAAAGCATAAGTAGAGAAAGGTATGTCACTGAACAGAACTAATTGTAAAACTAGATACCGTGTACACAGCACCCCTTAAAGGCAGTGGACACTATTGGTAATAAAAATACTCAAAATAATTATTAGCATAAGACCTTACTCGGTAACAAGTAATGTGGAGCTCTTAATAGTATAAAACATTGTGAGAAACGGCTTCCTCTGAAGTGACGTAGTTTTCGAGAAAGAAATAATTTTCCTCAAATTTGATTTGGAGACCTCAGATTTAGAATTTGAGGTCTTGAAATCAAGCATCTGAAAGCACACAACTTCGTGTGACAAGGGTGTTTTATCTCGCAACTCCGACGACCAATCGAGCTCAAATTTTCACAGGTTTGTTATTTTATGCATATGTTGAGATACGCCAACTGTGTAGACTAGTCTTTGAAAATTACCAATAGTGTCCAGTGTCTTTAAGTATAGTTCTTCGTCTGCAATTATGAGACAAACGATTTTTATTGAACTGGGGCCAGGCCAATTATTATTAATGTGATCCTTTGGCATTTTCGAACCCTCGGCTTGGGCTCAAACTCAGGCTCCGTCATTACATTGTACAGTGTTTCCCGCATCAAACAAAGCCCGAACCCGGGAGCAGAAGTATTAGTTTGGAAAACGCCAACTGTTTAAGGTTTAATGGTAGATAAACAGAATGGCGCCACCATGGAAACTTAAGTGTTTTTAATAACCAGATGAGCTGGAAAAACGGCGAGCAGGACCACAAGCTGGAATAATAGGCTGTATCACAGATATGCTTTTGTATAAAATTTATGTTCTAGTAGGCCTATGCTTTTGTTCAAGTAATAGTGTTAGTGCGCCATGACAGTACAATTATGTGGGACCAGCGCAAAGCTCGGATAACATTTTTAAGAAGAAAGGAACAGTAAAACACAACTCTGCAATATAATGACAAAACCATAATCATTTACAAACCAATATTGCATTTACTTGACAACGGGCGTGTACATTTCATCTTAAATGGGTCGCAATATCTTAGGTTGCAACCATGTTATGTTTACCGTACATATTATGTTTCCACAGAGAAACTAGTTTCATCACAAAATGTCGATAAATGACACCCTTGTATCGTGAATTAATCATTTTAATTGAATAAGAATTGTAGATCTACTAATAAATAATTTACACTTCTCTTGAAAATAATTGTGTATTATTATTTTGTCTTTATTTCCCTACAATATGTTGTTTTCTTTGTCATGGAGACACGTGTCTGAAAGGCCGACCCACTAATTAAAAAGACCGAGCATCCACTTAAAACACTACAGCAGAATCCATAAGATGATGTCTCAACATATAAACCGACCTACTGTACTTAAATTGATTTGAATCATCAATCTAAAGTGAACAAATAGCAAAACACAGTCACTTGAGTGAAGGGCAACAAGTATTAACACGACACTCTGGCATACAAGTTTACAATAATTGATTCAACTTGCCCTTAAAATTACAATCTTTGATGAAAAGTCGATTCAACCACAAAACATACACACAGAGAGAACTCAATGGCACACCCCTCTAAATCCAAAGTAAGCAGTAGTGGGAGTACGGCCCTGCCATGCGCCATTTTACAAAACAGACACAAACACAAATTGAAAATAAATTGTGCTTTATCTTACTCAGTCATTTTTTCTTTACATTTTTCTGCCCTTAAAATTACAACATTTCATTGATGTAAAGTTGATTTAACCACAAATAAAAAGACCCACATAAATATTTCGGTGACATCACCCCTCCAAAGTGAGCAGTATTTGGAGCATGGCTCCATCCAAAACAGAGAGAAATACTAATTGAAAATAAGTGATTGTGCTCTATCTTGCTCAGTCAGTTTTCTTTGTAATTGTCTTTGTAAAAGTTACCAAATTTGTTTGATGAAAAGTCGATTTAACCACAAAACAACACTCGGAGGGAACTTTCGGCCATTATCTCTCCAAAGTATAAACAGTATAAAACAGAGAGGAATTGAATATAAATGTGCTTTATCTTGCTCAGTCATATTTTTTTTCATTATGTTCTGCTAGCATTGCTTTTGATGTTTTATCATTTCCTTGCGAAGGCCAAACATGTTATTGTAAATCTCTAATAAATACAACCAGTGGAGCAATAATGGGGCATGGGACGAAAGATGAGTCCGTTGATTTAGTTTCCGGAAAGAGCATACGCCCCGCATTAAGTTCACAGACTGATTAATTTCTCGGGTTATAATTTAACTTGGTACGTCAATTTGTGTGCCATGTTCCAACAAGCTAACGACCATAATCAATCTGGGTGATAGAGTGTTTCTGTAAGGCCAAACAGAAAGACGAACATTATCTTCTGCGTAATTTGTGCACGATGCCTCGATCAAAGGGTACGGTTGTAAAAGTCATTCCATTTGACAGAAAAACGGGTCACCTGTAGGGAGGATTTAAAATGGGGCTCACGAACAGGCACTCGGCAAGACTCGAGCCAGAGCTATGCACATCGGGAGATGTGAACGTTTGACAGAAGTGTGTTTCAACAAATCTACGTGGTGTTTGATTTGTCTTGGGTGATTCTTCAGCACTGAAATCGCGTTGCAGTACTCTAGAGTGTAGAGCGAACTTTGGGTTCGTTATGATTTGAACTTGAACACCGTCGTCAAATAACAATTTTCAGGATTTTTGTGTAGCAAGTTTGCAAAGCGGGAGCTGCCGACGTTCGACAGGGGTGTGTTTTAACTCAGGAAACTACGTGGTGTTTGATTTGGCTTGGGTGATTTTTCATCACTGAAATCCCATTGCAGAGTGGAGAGCGAACTTTGGGCTCATTATGATTTGAACTGGGACAATGATGTCAAACTGACAATTTTCCGGATTTCAGTCGCAAGTGTGCACATCGGGAGATGTCGACGGTCGACAGAGATCTGTTTTAACAAATCTACGTGGTGTTTGATTTGGCTTGGGTGATTCCATAGTACTGAAATCGAATTGCAGTACTCCATGAGTGAAGAGCGAACTTTGGGTTCATTTAAGATTTGAACTTGGACACTGTCAAACCATAAACAAGAACTTTACTCTATGGTCAAACTTACAATTTTCCAAATTTCAGTCGCAAGTTTGCGGATGGGTCCAGAAAACAAACGATTATAGTACAACTCTAATTGCACATTGTAACTCTTTGAGCGCACTGTGAGTTTGTGAAGGATGCACCGCTTGGATTTGGATATTATTCGACGTCAGTGCAACTCCACACTGACGACACTTTGGAGCAACTTTATGGTTTCACTAAAGCCTGAAAAATTGATTACAGATGCCCATCTTTGAAACTCTTATACGCGGAATACCGGTATCACCTGCTTCTATGCGAACACATTTCGGATGAGTTGATAATTCTCAAATGGAGCAGAATGATTTTACTTGGGCAGGAAACATAACTCAATGACCATTGACACTCTTTAAACTACACGCGGAATGTCGCTTTCGCTTTAACATTTGTCGGATGAGTTAATAATTCTCAAATGGAGCAGACTGATCTTACTTGGGCAGGAAATATACCTCAATGAACATTGTAAGATTTTGAAACTCTTTTAAACTACACGTGGAATATATACCTGATTTTATTTATAACAAAAAAATCCTTCGGATGAGTTAATAATTCTCAAACGGAGCAGACTAGCTCTTGGGCAGGAATCATAACACAATGGACATTGTAAGACAAAGCATGTAGCCTAACTTACACCATTGAATGTTCTCACAATGGGGACCAGATGTACATGAATTACTAACAGGAAGGAGGTCGTTGAAGACCAACAACAAAAATCCAATTGATTTTGCCATTTCCTTATTGTTTCAAATCACTCTGACCTTGGTAATTTTGGCATAACGGCCTAGAGTTCGAACTCGATCGTTAGGTCCAACACACGTTTCGATCACACCGTGCAACTGTTAATTTCGAGCTATACTGCAAATGGTGTCTCGCCTTTCATTTTATAATAGTAAACAAGCATTCACAGGACACCGTATGAAGCGATTACATTTTCGACCACCGCACTGATCCTGAGATTTGAAACCGAAAATTCAGAACGTAACTGAATTGTATGTTTTTCTTGTGTTTTAGTTGTATCTATCATTTCGCTATACGATGCGAAACTGCAATATATTTTTGCTTACCTTGATGATGTCTACACTTCAATGGATTGTATGATTACCACGTGCTACTTTTTCTGAGATTTGAAAGGTTTCGTTAACGGTTTTCTTGTTAATATCATCAGGTCATTTGTTTCTGAGGTAATAACTGCAGTCTAACTGTGCGGCCGTGACCAGCCGAAGAGGTGACAAAGGGTACAACGAATGAACTACAGGAAGTGCGATATCTTCAACGTCAAGGTTAACTTTGGAAAAACCCAAAAGGAAGCAGGAAACGCCTTGAAAATATTATTGGTATAAAAACAAAATTATTAGATCAAAGCTGTCTATATTAGTCGAAATGGAGCACTGTGCCGAGCATGAGATTCCGAAGAATTCTTCCCCAGTGGTCGATCTTGAATTTGAATTTTGTGATTACACGCAGAGGCTTATCGTGGCAACTCTTATAGCACTGTGGTCCTGTATTGCTGTACTGGACAACAGTATAGTTATCCTGGCAGTGGTGCTTTCTAAACGATTGAGGACACCAACAAATGTGTTCATCGTGAATTTAAGTGTTGCAGACTTACTTACCGGGTTCTTCTTCGCCTGGCAGGTACCGGCGTTGGTGGCTCCGAACGGTTGGCCTTTACCGGGCTGGCTCTGCTCCGTCGTGTCAGTTGGAACCACAACAGGGGTCGGCTGCAGCATCCACTCCCTTGCGTTCATCGCCCTGAACAGACTCCTCCTCGTCACCAAACCGCTCTCGGTTTACCAGAGCGTCTACACACGTAGGAAAATGACAATAATGGTTATCCTTACTTGGTTGATACCCCTACTCACAGCATCGCTACCGGGTATCTTCGGACTTGTGGAACTCGGGTACGACTTCCAGTATAAATTCTGCACTTTTGTTGATCGCAACAACATGGCATTGTGGTATGACTTTATCATAGTCTTCACCAACTACCCCATCCCACTCATAATTTTGATTGGAAGTTACTATCAAATTTACAGGCACATAAAGAGACACTCGGCAAGACAGGCCGCACATGCCACCAATGCGTCGTGGAAGACGGGAACGGGGACAAGACAGCAGAGCGGGAACCAGCTCCAGATGGAGATAACCAAGAACACTTTCTATATCGTGTGTGCCTTCATCTTATGCCTGACACCATACTCTGTTTGCATTCTGGTGGATACCCTCCAGCCAGCAGTCCCGTTTGCCGTCACTGTCCTCCTTCTAAACAGTTGGATCAACCCGATCATTTACGCCACTAAGCACCCGCACTTCAAGACCGTTTTCAGGTCCATATTTCTCTGCAAGTGTACGGAGATACCCGAAGCAGCCGATTTCATACGGGCCATAAGGGCAAAGTCTTCGGTTGATTTCACGTGTGACCTTCAATATGAAAAAGCCAAAGTGACCACTCTGAAAGTTTGATGCGTCGTACTTATTTTTGACAAACTGGGCAATACAATTCATCGCAGGACAAACTGTCAGTACAACCAAAGTGATTTGTATTGTGACAATCACACTTTGCTTAGGTATACGATTGATCTGCAGTTAAGATCAATTTAGCTGTTTAGGAATAGGCCCTATATGGCCCTAGAGCTGCCCAAACACAAAAATAAGCTAAGCAAAACATGCTTACCAGAATATACAAGTCAAAATACCATGTCACATGTACAATTTATGACTGGTATCCTGCTCATTGTTGCTAAGCAGTGTTTTCTGCTTAGGCAGCACTATGAAATTGAGCCCTGTTGACCAGTGATGGCCAGACCATGAACTCATTTCGCTTCCTTCCGCCATTGGATAAGTATTGGCCTTATAAACATGTTGTTTTTCATGATTAATTTACGCGGGTACCGGTCAATTTAATACATTACGTGGATAGCACAAAGCGTCATTGACCGCCATATTAAATGACAAACAATGGAAAAGGGCACAATGATAGCATTGCAAGCGTGCACATTCCATTCAAGATGGCGGTCAATGACGTCATGGGCAATCCATCTATTTTGGATGAAGGAAATGTTTTGTTGGGTGAGGTTTGCGGTAGTACCATGTGTATAGATCTGTTTTGAGTAGTGTTGGTTCTGAAAAGAATTGGTAGTTGACAATTCAACTTAAATATAATATAATGGGATAGAAGGCATGAACAATACATTCTTCTTTTAAGAAGAATATCTTTACTCATCAGACAATGGAGCTATAAAAAGCTCCATGCTCAGATAATGTTAGTTATAATAAAAAATCAAATTGTGCATTATGAACTGTGAATTGCATTTACTTTAAAATGCGTGTACATATTAAAAGTGCACGTGGACAAAACCAACAGCTATCATGAGAAAAGTGTGCTTTAAGACCAGTCATCGGGATGCTTCGGTAATTTAAGCATATTATGAAAAACAAGAGATGTGAAAAAAAGTTGGGGCAATCGGGGGGGGGGGGTGCATTTGAAAAAACAATCGAAACACATGATTTGCAAAATAATTATTCTACTATTTTATTTCACAATTACTTTCTTTGGTTGAAACATTTACAAATCATGATTATCTTTTTATTAGTATTTAAACTAACACACACCCCAGAGTAAGATAAGAAGGCCAAACTGCTCTAACAAAACCAAAGAGAAGAAATAAGTATACATATTCTGAAATTTTAGATGACGTTGGACGTTTAATAGATGTTAAATTTGGACTTTGGACATGCATTCCTTGCAGGACCTACGGAAACCCTGTCCTTAAAAGAAGATTCATCATCTTCGTCCAGATGTAAAATTAAATCGGCTTGCAGATGAAACATGCTAATTTATTTTCGAATTCTCATGTCTTCTCTTAATGTTTGAGCATTGGACTTTTGTTGAAATCAACAAAAAATAAATTTGAGTTCAACTAAACGCAAATTGTGTATCTATAAACAGACTGTTAATGAACGTTGGATGTTAGAAAATAATAATGAAATATGTACATGCAAACACAAAAAGAATATTTGTGAAACTAAGTACAATGTATGAAACAAACAAAATCAAAACCAGTGATGTGGTTTTTCAAACGAAACAATTGTGACAATTACAACTCAAACGAAAAACAATGCTACCAGGAACTAATAATGTATGAAATTAAATTAAATTAAACAAAAAACACTCAAGTTGTTAGTTTAACTCAACATTTCCTGAAATTAATATTGATAGTTCCACATTCTACCTTTGACTCTTTAAGTAACCAAACCCATCATCTCAACTAAGGGCTTTGCTTACACATGCTTTAACTGCTTACTTATAAACCCTGTCACGCGAGTCTCTCTTTTCAGCAAACCAGAATCTGCCAGTTTCTTTTTCACTTAAGTTTGATTGAGATGAAGAGGAAAATGGCATTAAAATTTCTCTTTTGCTTTCATTGCCTATCAAGTTCTTGAAACATGAACTTATACCGTTTCCATTGTTAAAAGCAGTGGACATTATTGGTAATTACTCAAAACAATTATTAGCATAAAATCTAACTTGGTAACGAGTAATGGGGAGCTGTTGATAGTTTAAAACGTTGTGGGAAACGCCGAAATCAAGCGTTCAATCAATCTGAAAGCACACAACCTCGTGTGACAAGGGTATTTTTTTCTTCAATTATTATCTCGCAACGACCAATTGAGCTCAAATTTTCACAGGTTTGTTATTTTGTGCATATGTTGATATACACCAAGTGAGAAGACTGGTCTTTGACAATTACCAAAGGTGTCCACTGCCTTTAAGTGACCCTTTTAGCTACTGCTGCTGGTAATTTTGTTGGTGTGTAAAAAAAAAAAAAAAAAAGGCCCTTAAATGCTAGATTTGATTCAAGCCGGAGAGAACACATTTATTATTGCTTGAGATGGTGGGTTGCATGAAATGGAACCAGTGGTCAATTTTGGTAATTAAGGTGTAAATGTTTAAGTATAATGTCTTGTTAACTATACGAAGTGAATAAACACTTTGTGCAAAGATGGTCAGTAACCATGCAATGGTGGAACCCAACTCAAAAGTTGCTTATTTAAACATACGATATCGGAGCCCAATTTCATGGCTCTTCTTACCGCAAAAGAATCCACGATTACAGAAGCAGGGAATTCCGCACTTATGTCAAGTGTATTTCATGGGTTGGCAGGGAACTTAACAGTACAAGGCATTCTACGCTTACACAGCTAGCACAGAAATTTGGCGCTTGCCCTGTAAGCAAAGAATGGTGATCGAAAATGCAGAATTTGGCAGTAAGCAGAGCTATGAAATAGACCCTTCCCATGAAATATGTAAATTGCACATAGCGCGTGCGCACTAACGTTTTGGTTGGCAAAATGAGGGAACATCGCGCTGTTTTGTACACGGCTAATGGATGCGTGACGCAGACGCGATTGCGCGTCTGCTTAGTGCACAACTCTATGGTGTTTGCCAACCAACAGGGTCTGTACGCATGCATGAATGTGATTAACATATTTCATGGGAACGGGTCCATTGGGCCCAGGTAAACTAGGAATGAAGGACATTGCTGACGAAAAGGTCTGACATTAGAATCTAAATTGTAGGTTTGTTGAAATGATGACATTTTGATGTCATCATTTCAACAAACCTACATTTTTTGGAACTCCTTGAGTTACACATTTCAACAGCTTCATAAAATTGGGCCCAAATGCAATCCTCAAAATAACCCACGACACCCATAACAATTGACTTGGTGCTCTGTGCGTTTGCTGTGGTGCCCTTTACAAAGCTTCAAAACAAGTTTAAATTTTTCCTCATAGAGTGCCCCTAACAAGAGGAAAATCGCCTTGCCCCTTCAAGACCGAAGTGTAAGGCCTGCTAATGACAGTATTTTGAACACCTTCCAAAGACACTACCACAGCTTTGGCCACAACACCGGGGCCTTCTGAAGATAATTCTGAGGCAATACCAGAGCTTGAGGCATTACCAAAGCTTAGGGCACTACCAGAGCTCGAGGCACTACCAGAGCTTCGGCCACAACACCGGGGTCTTCTGAAGGTAATTCTGATACATATGGTTGCTCCCCCACTTCTTCAGGCCGTACTTCTCGAGCAGGGGGATGCCGCTCACCCGAGTCAGGAGGAAGTAGACAAAGATGGGGGAGATGACGCTAAGATACTGCTTACCGGACATGACTGACGAGGCGGAGATGTAGAGACCTGACCATACCAGGATCTCTCCGAGGTAGTTTGGGTGACGGCTGATGCTCCATAGGCCGGTGTTGATGAACTTGCCCTGTTTCATACAACAGAGTGGAAACAAATTATTTACTTTAATAGGGCTCGAAAAACCAACGTCACCTGCAGCATCTGCTGTGGTGACCTTAGCTGTTGCTGTGGTGCTCTTTGCAAAGTACCAAATAAAATTTACATTTTCCTCATACATGTAGAAGGGCTCCTTACCAGAGGGAAATTGCCATGCCCCTTCAAAAGCAAAGTTCAAGGCCCGCTTTATTAAATGAAAATAACAAGTCCGCTTGGCCGAGATGTTTAGTGCATTAGATTCAAGATCTGGTTGCTGAGTCATCACGAATCCAGGGCCAAATTTCATGGCTCTGCTTACCGTAAGCACATAATCAGGGCTTACGGAAGCAGGGAATTCTGTACTCACAGTAAACGGGTTAGCGGCGAATTTGGGCTTCTGCGCGTGCATACTCCACGTTATTAGGCATTCTGCGCTTACAAGGCTAGCGCAGAAATTCGGCGCTTGCACGTAAGCGGGGAATTGCGATCGTATGCGCAGAAGTCGCCGGAAAGCAGAGCCATGAAATTGGGCCCTGGTAATGACAATTGTGTCCTTAAGCAAGACATTTAACTATAGCTGCTTCTCATCAACCAGAGGTAAATGAGTACCTGTGAGGGTAGAGATAGTTCTTGTGATTAATTCAGCTTAGTGCATTAGTTCATGACCATAGAAACTTACTTTGGTAAAGAGCAGTTGATATTATAAATATTTGTTAGGGCTAACCCCCTTTGAAGTAATGTAGTTTTAGAAAAAGAGGTAATTTTCTACCACAACTTGGAACTTCCTCCCAAATAAACATTAGGCCCTACGTCTCGTTTTATATTCATCCTATTATGAGGCCTCTTGCCCTAATTATGCCATTAGATGTGTAATAGAATTAATGAATACAATATAAAACTACAACGCGCCAACCACATACCACATTGTTAGGGTCTTGCCTGAAAGCTGCTTTTTGGTAGTCTGCCGTCACCTCCAGGATGAAACCAACCACAAACAGTCCCCACCCAATGTAATCTCTCATTCCAATAGGTTTGTCGTTTCTCTCAGCGTTCAGAATCTGTGTGGGAAGTAGAGTGATCCACACCCAAATCGCTGCAAATCAAATTTAAAAACCAAAACAAGACAAAAATGAATCATTATTGGGGGAAAATGATGTTTTTTAATGGCCCGACGCTTCGACCCAAGCAGAGTTTTTCTCAAAGGCTTCGGGTCGAGACTTTAAGAATGACTCTGCCAGGGTCAAAACGTCTGGCCATTAACAATTACATGTATTTACTTGGAATCATTGCAATCTTTTCAAAAAAGATGATTTTATACACCAACCAGACCCTGATGGTCGAAACATTCACAGGAAGTACATGTATGACCGGACTTCACTACAGGAATTTTACTTGATGCTGTTGAGAGTACCAATATTTACCTTGCACTGTCCAGAAGACGAAGAAAAGACCCAAGTTTTCCTTCGCTTGTCTGAAGCGACGATCCTCACCATCACCCATGATACGGGAAAATAAATACATCCCGAGCCTGGAACAAAAAATTCAAAATCAGTTGATAAAAAAACACAACACAGGCCGAGGCTTCATTTTTTAGATAGGGCACAGTCACCAAGGCAATTTCTCCTTGGTAAAGGGCACCTCTATGAGGCATTTACATGTATAAATTCTTCTTTTAACCATTTCTAGGGGCACCGTCCAAGGCAATGACCAGTGGCACTTGAAGCAATGGACTGATCCTTTTGCGCGTTCTCCCATTCGACCAATCACAGCAATGATTGTGGTCGGACAAACTCGGTCATGCGTGCGCGTTTGTTTGGCACGCGCGGCAGAATCGTGCAGAATGTGATTGGGAGTGTTCGAACACGTGTCTTGCTCACGTAGCATCAGGCCTGTGAACCCCCTTGGCGAGAGACCCTCCGTTATCCTCCACTCTCTGGTACACATTTCTTTCTCCATTTTTGCAGGGGTAGATCTGGTAGAGGCAGAGATGTAACTCTTAACCTACCTAAGGGCCCAAAGACCAACCATTCCGCTCTGAACAGTCTGACGAAAATGTTGCGTCCCTCCCCATTTCAGGGTCTGGTAGGTCAGCAGAAGAAATGTACCACTACCTGTAGGACAAGAAGGCAATAATTCTGTCAGAATGAGACATACGAGGCAGCAGTGGAGTCAACCTTTTAAATGAAGTTTGCCCTTTCCATTGATTCACAATGTTGGATTGGATGCTGATTGTCCATAATAATAAATTATTCACAGGTGGCTGATAAAAAGGCGCGGTCAGCATGTATATGTGATTACTTCAGTGTTCTGTGAAAGCTGTCCCCCTCTGCCCCCTGCACTTGTGGACCCTCTTTGTTTCATATTGTTTTAACAATGAATTATCAGTTCCCTTTCCAGCTGACTACAAATGCTATTCAAAGTGCCACATCATTAAAATAGAAGAAAACGAAATAGAATAGTGTGCTATTTTATTACAAGGAGTTACAATTTCAACTCTGTGCATTCTGCACTAATTGATCAAATTAAACCAGTATGCAGTGCAGTGATAAATACACAAATCTATGACTATGTTCTGACAAAACATGAATTAGAGATTTTAGATTAGTTGTTTTCACAAAAAACGTGGCCCCCCTATATTTGTGAAAATATAGCAACACTACAGTCTATGGTAAAACACAAACCAGGCTACATGAGCTCATTGCTAACTATACTATGCAAAACAAACAACATGTTATTTCAGTATTTTATTTTTCCTCCTGTCCTCACGCCCCCGGGTGCACTCGGCGTCCGGTCCCCAGCGGTCAAGCATGTGCTTACCTGCTAAATCGTAAAATTTTTCTGTTTTGAGTGCGGCAGCGAGGGCGAAAAGTCCCCACTGAATAGCAAAATCCCACGTAGCACTCCTCGCTAGAATGCTCATTGTAGTCCCCATGCTGGAAAACATGTCTACACCTCCGGTCAGTCTTAAATTTTTGTTTTCCACCCAAATTGGGGAAGAAAAGAAAACTAACAACCTCTGTTCAAAGGCCGAAGTCCGAAATGGTGTTATGCAGACGATAATGCATAACACACGCCTCTTTCTCAGAAATGTTGTGCGTTTTCCCATTAGACTCAACGTAGCTGAAAATAAGTGGATGCGAGGTTGAAAAATACTTTGGCTAGCCTTTATTTCCAGTCGTTTAGTTTTATTTGGAGTTATGTAACGCATTTTTTATTTAAATAAATGTAAGTTAGCTTCTGATTGTAAATATTTTTCACATTTAAGTCAGACATGGATAAACACTGACTTCAAATTGACGCAATTAAGAAATTAAATGATAATAGACCTCAAATATAATATACATTTTCGTTAGAACCTGTGGTTGCCTTTTTGAATGTAAGTCTATTCTAAAGCCCTATAAAAAAAACTATGGTAGCCTCTGCATGCCAATAAGCTGGGATGGCTGGGATGCACATTTTGTGAAACTAACCATCCTTTATTTTTTACTTGAGTTATATATTGAAGCAAAAACATACCTAAAAATGTTTTAATCGATTGAAATAATGCTTTTTCAAAAAGAAGTTATTGTCGTTTTGTTAAGACTTAACCCGTAACAAAAATTAAGCACAATCTGTATTTATTTTGCGAAAGAACAGGTAAGGGTAACTATTTTTTAATTTTGTTTGGCAACTGCACTACGCCTGCGCGAACAGGAGGCCTTAGCGACCCAAAATCATTGTGTGTTTTGGTACGTAGAAACGTGCGGTAAAATTCTGTGTACACAAAACACGGGGAAACACACGTCACACACCACTCTGTGCATTAAATTCGCAGTGAAACAACAGCAGTATTTCAACTGAAAAATAGCCGGTTTTTGCATATCAACTCTTCGTTATCAATCCATTACAATCTTCAAGATGTCTACCCAAGTTATGTCGGAGAGTATCTACAATCTTATCCCTCGGGAGGAGGTAAAACCACCGAAAAATCCGAGGTAAGAACCGCTTCCTAAAAATCGTGTTGTCCGTCCCCCCCTGAGCTGAGAGACACGCCCGACCTGCGTGTCAAAATCACCCACCAACAAATTGCTACCGACCCGCTAGTGCGATCATCGCACACTCGCGGCAGAATTTGGTGAAGAAAATTATATTCAAGAACTCGGGGGCCTAATCATTGATGTCACAATACAGTAGAGTAATGTATTTGATGTCAATTATAAATTACTGAATTAAAAAGCAGTGAGGTAACAAAACTAGCCTAATTGTTTTTAAATTAAAATCTACCCCATCTCAATTCTCATCTGTGTCGTTGCTTGGTTTTTAATTACAATTTTTGATTAAATAAATGGACATGTTCCCATTGATTCAGACTGACAATATCAAATCGCAGATGCTACACAACATTATTTTTTGTTTTCTCCGGTCAACTCCGCCCTAATTAGCCTTAATATAACTCAATCTGTGTCTCCATCTTCTTCTTCCTTTGAAGTGCTGCTTCAATAATTGAAGATTACCGCACATCATGCCAGTCTCGTTTCATCATTTTTTTTAAAGTGCTCCAAGTCTAAATTTTGTATTTGTTAAAAAATTAATTGAATCTTTCCTATTTATTTGATAGATATCAGTCAAAGTTTCGCTCTGATGTGAAACAAGAAAAGAAAGTCAACAAATCGCCCAACAAGACAATGGGTCCAGCCAAGGTGGATCTCAACGCGCCACGGGAGTACCTCGCCAAGCGTTCCAAGGAACCAGTGCTGCCAGGCAAAACCTCCTTCAAGTACCCCGACGATGACACCAAAAAACCCATGGTACCAAAGAAAGAAGACCGTCCCTTGATGGGCCTGAAATCTAACAAGAACTTCATCACGACCAACGCTGTGGAAAACATCATGTCTGTGCCGAAGAAACCAGCGGCGAACTTTGTGGACACAGCAAAGGGGTCGACTCATCCACTTGAACCTTCTGGTCTGGTCCCGAAGTTTTTGAACAAGAAGGTGGGTGTCCGATTACAAACTTTCCATTCCTGAAATATTTAATTAGAAATCTCCTTCAATTTTTTAAAGTTTTTTTCCAATATCAGAAAACAGATTTTCTAAACCTAAGTTTCACAAAAATCCTGCAAAATTATGTATTGATATATGTCACATGTATTGATGCCACATTTAGCAATTAAAACCCTCTAAAACAAGGGTATCAAAGACCACCGGGCTAGCAATGGGTTCACGAGTTTCTTCTGTTTGTTGTACAGAGCTGGAATTATAGGAAAACCTAATGGTTCATTACTGTGGACTTTTCTGGTATTAGAGCCAATAGGACAGGAGAGTACACCAATAATATGCCTAAGTTTTTTTCAATCCTGGGACAGACTTGAGTTTGAATAGCAATACACTGTACTCTTGAAACTTAGATTTAAAGGGAAGGAACACATTTGGTAATAACTCAAAACAAATATTAACTTAAAAACTGACTTGGTAACGAGCATTGGAGAGCTGTTGATAGTCTAAAACATTGTGGAAAACAACTCCTTCTGAAGTAACGTAGTTTTTGAGAAAGAGGTATTTTCTCACTAAAATAATAAAAGACTTCCAGCTAGAAGTCTTTTATTCCTATCTGAAAGCACACAAATTCGTCTAACAAGGGTGTTTTTTGTTTCATCATTTTCTCACAACCGATTGAGCCCAAATTTTCACAGGCTTGTTATTTTATGATTATGTTGGGACACACCAAGTGAGAAGACTGGTCTTTGACAATTACCAAACAAGTACCTTCCCTTTAAGACCATGATTCAGAAAATGCTTCACTTCAGGAAATGCTACACTTGAACTCTTGAAAGCAAACTCTAACAACATAACAATTTTTATTTACACAGGGCTACGGTGATGTGCCAGACTACCTCCGTCGAAGAAACGCCGAAGTCAAACAAGCACAAGAGGAGTACGATGAATACATCAAAGAGCATTACAGACGAGGGGCCATGAAGCAGCTGACCAACGGGGAACGTCAACTAGTCCTCGACGGTCTCAAGAAAAACTGGGAGGAGATCCATCACCAGTATCAAGGCCTGTCGGTCGTGACGGATACAGCGCCTAAGAAGGCTCGCAAGGAAAGAATGGAGGCGGAGATGAAACAGCTTGAGAGAGACATTGAGCTTCTGGAGAAACACAAAACCATTTACATCTCCAACCACTAAGAGTTTCTTAATACATTGTACAGAGAACTTAAGACATTATCTAAGATGCGACGACTGATCCAGTGAAGAGCTACTGTTACAAGGCGGGAATGTTATACATCATTAACCCTATATCCATGGATTTGTTTGAGGAGGATCCTCCCGCACTCTTTCACAAAATCCAACACCATATTTTTTTAAAGGCATTATACAGGATTGGTAGAGCTTACAAAGTAGCCGCAGACAGTGTTCATGTTTTGTGTCACAACCAGATACATGTAAACAAACCTATTAAGAACATTGTTTGGGCTTGATCTGTCGTGTGAGCTGGGAGAAAATAGTGAAAACAATGCCCAATTTTCAGCAAGTAAACGCATCATTTGATATCAGCTGTTTCCTTTTTTAGGACATAATTTCAGAGGGAAATAGTTGACAGAAAAATTTGTTATAGTGTAAACTTCATAGTCAGTAAGTTTTCTGGCTGAAATATTAAATAAAGATTTGTTTATTCTCACCCATCCTGTATAATTTCTTTTACTAGCCTGAACTGTTGGACTCTGCTGATCCCATTCAAATCATAATCCGTTTACAATCGCAGTCCTCAATCTGACAGAATCAAACAAAACATGCTGTTGGATGTTGATGACTCTAGGGTTAATGGATGGTTAAGGTTAATGATCAACAAGAGTTTCTGGAGTCAATGAGTCAACCTTTTTTTTCTGTTGAAGCCGGCGCCTTCCTGGATCTTTCCTTTCCAGAGATGTACAATGTAGATTCGAATATTTACCCCTGTGGAAAAAGAAGAGCCATCATGATGATTTTTTGAGGCTTTGAAGTCAAAGGGCAAATTTCCATGGTCCTACTATGTCTAAATCGTGACTAATTCAATTGTTACTACTGGATACTAGACAAAAAAGCCTCATGGGGAGTAACGATATTTGTTTCAAAAATAAGTGGGCATTTGAAATGTCTTCGGTAAAAAAGCTTTTCTCGAAATCATTTGCATAAAGCATTACTTGTCTCTACATGCATGGTTCAAAGCCTTTACAATTCATAAAATCAATTTTGTGTTAATATAACTGTAATTGGAGTTATTCCATATCGCATCCGTCCATTTTTTATTGTTATCAAGTCCATCCATGTTATTATCATTGCATGTGTATTAAACTTGAGCCTTTTTGTAAATAGATGAAATAACTGATGCTTGTAAATACAGGAATGTTCTTAAATAAAATGTTTCTAAAGTAACAAATTTCACATTTGTTAAGCTTTATTATTTTATTCCAGTGAATCAGTGTTGACCATAGAGCTGGTGTTGACTCATATATAGAGATGTAGAAAATAATGTTCCAATAGAAAGCTTTAAAGCATGCAATAATGGTACAGGTTCTTTTCCTAAAAATAGAATCAAGTAATTTCTATTTTAATTTTTCCGCTTTGCTGAGAAGTTAAAAGTTGTCAACTCTTGCTGTCATATTAAAAAAAAAACAAAAAAAAAACATCAGGTTCTATACTGCATCCATGTTTAACTACAACTACAATGAACAGAATCAACCTTCTTCTAGAGAAAGGTTATAATGATGAAGCAATAAGAAAGAAGAAGAATATTGAAACATATGTAGCCTTTGATAACACAAAAGCGCTACTCAATGTTGTATACAACCTTTGCTATTTTGTGAAAATATAATGGTGTTTCAACTACAGTATACACAATGGATCTGAGGAATGCTGCTTTTGATTTGATTTGATTTTGAGCATTTTTATGATTTACCTAATCAAAGAATATTATACCGGTACATGAAATACACATACAGAAGAACTTTAAACGTCGAGTTCATCCATTCCCTGGTGAGTCACTGGCCTCCAATAATTAAACCACTTTCTAGGTAATAAATAATCAAAGGCCACTTGAAAACAATGGCTTTTGAAAAAAATGATTCTTTAGCTTGATCGCATTCGTCACTATAGAAACCTTATTATTATTTCGACAGGGTCAATAGCACACTGGTCACGCTTTCAACATGTGGTGGCGCTGTTGTAACCCAAGTTCTCGACATCTTGCAGTTTCTGGACGTCTCTTAACGCGTTAAGCTAATGTAAACGGTGCAGCACCAGTTTAATTGTGTTAAAAAGTTCGCGAAATATCTCCCGCCATGTCAAATGCATGCAGACTGTCTCGTGATGTCTAAAAATCATGAATAGGAGAGGTGACCTCTTAATCTTATCAATTAAACATCTGCTGGTTTCTACCTTTTCAGTGGGTCAGCTGTTGTACTGAGCGTAGACCGTCTGGGACTAGTAAAACCTGATAGGTTCGTACTTGTAGGTCTTTCTTGCTGAACTTTTCATAATTTATAAAAATAACACGTCGATCAATTAAAGTTGTATTTTCATGCTACTTTTTTTAAGGCAGTGGACACTATTGAGTATTTTTTGGTAATTACTCGAAATAATTATCAGCATAAAACCCTACTTGGTTAAGTTGGTAACGAGTACTAGGAAGAGGTTGACAGTATGAAACATTGTGAGAAACGACTCCCTCTGAAGTGACGTAGTTAGAGAAAGAAGTAATTTCCCACAAATTTGATTTCGAGACCTCAAGTCAAGTTTAGAATTTGAAGTCTCGAAATCAAGCATCTGAAAGCACACAACTTTCTTTGTGTGACGAGGGTGTTTTTTTCTTTCATAGTTATCTCGTAACTCCGACGACCAATCAAGCTCAAATTTTCACAGGTTTGTTATTTTAATTATGCATAGTATGTTGAGATACCCAAAAGTGAGAAGACTGGTCTTTGACAATTACCAATAATGTCCACTGTCTTTAAGTTAACTTTGCTTTGTTCGTTGAATCATACCTCCATGTAACCCAGGTTGGACTCCTCCGTTGCAGGCACTGACTGACGTCCTACCAGGGCTAACCTCCATGGTTGAGTCACACTCGGCATGGAACTATAACTCCACGATCACAGTGACAGTGATGTTGTATTTATTTGTTTGGATTTCAGATAGTTGGACATAGTTTGCAGAATTATTAACTCTTCCACCCACAAAACACCAAGTTGATAAACAGTATGGCAGATTTCATAAAGGTAAAAAACAATTTAGTACTAAAAACTACAAAGTACTAAGTTACTTACAAGTTATAACTACAACTATGCCTACATACTATTTAAGTTATTTAGGTGAACTTTGTACAAAAGACAACACAAACCTTTGTGACTGCAATATACATGTACACATCAGCCAGTAATGTAGTTGCGATAACTTAACCCTCCTCCCGACGGCCAGAAGGCCTGTGCGGCCGTCGGGAGGAGGGTTACGTTATCGCAACTACCACCTAGTAATGAACTAGGGGCTATTGTTAAAGCCTTTAATTAACTGCTATAGAATAAGTAATAAAATGCAAATTTCATTGCTCGCTGCACACTACAGTTACGTACTAGTCCCCCTACTGACTGGGTTTTGTTGTATTGTACATTTGTTATTTTTATTTTGAGGGTCATATCGGGTTTGTGTATGCGTATAAATAATAAAGACTTGGACTCAGCAGAGTTCTTGTTTGTGTCTCAACAAAGGAACCTACACCTTAGAATGGATTGAAGTATTGTTGAAAGGAATGGCCCAAAATATATTAGGCCTCCTTACAAATTAGGTGTAACTGATGTTCGAGAAATTTAGGCCCCCCCTGTAGTAACCCCCATAGTTTTCCTACGGTAGAACTTGGCTAATCAATAGAGGTAGAATGATTCAACCCTGAGTTAGTGCTTTCGCATTCCTCCTGGGCTAGAACTATTTATTGAATCACAGTTTCTTCTTTTCAGATTGAAGATGATTACAACGGATATGATCTGAAAATGTTCTGCGTCCCTCGTCACTATGAACAAGACTTAGAATCAATCTTAATCCCATATGGGGTGATCTCAGACAGGTTTGTAGCGGGGGAAAAAAATGTTTTGGTCTCCCTTTATATTAAAAAAAAAAACTTATCAAAGACCCACATGTGAGGCCTTCAATCAACGTTCACACTCTATGTATCAAGATTTGAGTTACATATTTGAGAGGGCAAGGCCATTTTCATGTCGTGTAGGTCTCTGGTCTCTTCCATTGGAAAACCTTAAAAGGCTGTGGGATACTTGAAGGGGCACAAAGGTCAAGAGGAGGACAGCAAAGGTCATGACCTTGTGAGCATGTGTGGCCTTTGGCCTGTGTGAAGTTCAAGGCTTGCAGGCAATAGGCTTCCCTGCTGGTGCAACGAGGCGAATCCATGCCCAGGCCTTTGTGCCTACTTATGCTTTGTGCTTTTGAAAGTACTCGCCCTGTACCGGTGCTCAACTGGGGCATTTGCCCAAATCTTTGATTTGATACCCCTTGAGAAGTTCTCTTTCATGTCAAGAAAAAACATTGGTTTACAAGGTTGGCTGCAACTACACACAGAAATGTAATGCCATTCTTTTTCAAACATTATTCTGAGTCAGAGTAGGTCTCATAATTGAAACTGAGTCCCACAAACCCTGCTGGATTGTATGTTAAAGTCCCTTGAGTGTCGTCACTGAGTGACGGACATTCTCGCCTTATAAGAAGCCACTATTACTATAGAATTGTTTGAAATCTCTGACTCTTTTAATTGGCAGGACAGAGAGGTTAGCGCGAGACATTGTAAACGACATGGGGCAAGATGCGCTTGTGGTTCTGTGTGTGCTCAAAGGCGGCTACAAATTCTGCTCGGACCTTCTAGACTACATCAAGGCATTGAACAGAAATTCTGAACGATCTGTCCAGCTCCGGGTGGACTTTATCCGACTGAAGAGCTACGAGGTATGAGTAGAAAATTTACACAGAATTTGATCAATCTATTCCCTATTGATTGATTGATTATTTGTCCAGTAATAATATTTAACTGATGGAAACTCAATTATAATCCATGGGGTAGGTCAGATAGGCCTATATAATCAATTGATTCTTTTCAAGCTTTCATGTCGTTGAACTTTTCCTCGCTGAGTAAAGTGTTTGACATGGATCATCAAATTAGACCGACAGGGTTCAAAGGCCATCAGATTATCAGTCAAGTGGTTGTGGCTGAGCTGGAAGAAAAACCAGACCCAACCAGGCTATGGCTGAGGTCATGCAACTTTAGTTCTGACTATGGCATTTTGGTTACAGTGGTGATGTAGGCTAGCAGTATAATGCATTGATTTCAGTTAGCCACAGCCTGAAGCTGTCAGTCTGTACAAGGCCTAATGCATAATGAACTACTTGTTATAATTTCCTCTGTCATTTGTTTACCAGAATGACCAATCAACAGGAGAAATCAAAGTAGTTGGAAGTGACAACCTCTCAGATCTTAAAGGCAAAGATGTTCTCATTGTAGAGGTAAGACAAGAAAGTACTCAGAGATGTCTATAAGTAAGATGAGAAAGGATTGAAAGGTTGTCTTTGTACCCCTCCCCCATCCCCCCTAAAGCAGAGTCTGCTATAATTTCAAACTGGTGTAATATTTATTACCCAGACTGATAAAAGGTAGTAAAGACTACGACAATGTACCTCAGATCATCTGTTTATCTGGGATCTGTATGTACTATTACTATTTCAAATGGGGAAAATGACAAAGCTACCTGTATTAAAGTGTTAGTCTCATGTTAAGTATTTTTCTCAGTTTCTGTATATTAAAATCAGCCCTGCATAGACTACAGTTGGGACTGTCAAACCCAAGCTGGAACTGTCCAACTACAGTTGGGATTTACCCAGCCAAAGTTTGGGCTGTACCCTAGACTAGTACTACAGTTGGACAGGCTAGACTATGGTTTGGAAAACATCACTGATTTAAGAATCTATTATAGATGTTAAATTTGCATCGGGGATAAAGAACTTTATCCCCGATGCAAATTTAACATCTATTATATATCGTTTCGGAACATGCAGCCAATACATAGGATTCGAACTGCCTCTAGCTACCGGGCAATCTCGGTAGTCTAGTTGGTAAGACACTGCTCTAGAATTGCAAGGGTCATGGGTTCGACTCTCACCCGAGTAATATGCCTGTGATATTAGATTTAAGAATCTCTCCTCTTCATTACATTATAGGATATTGTTGATACTGGTAATACCATGAAGAGGCTGCTAAAGCTGATTGCTGAACATAACCCATCTAGTGTTAAAGTTGCCAGCCTCCTGGTCAAGAGGACACCCAGGAGTGTTGGCTACCGCCCGGACTGTAAGTATCTAACGGCTATTGTTTGTTTGTTGTTTAGATGAGCCTCACAATAAGGGAACTTGGAAAAGCTCCTACAAGGGGATATAACTGGACCCGGTCATGATACTTGTGCCCTTTGCATAGTTAAAAGTTGGGAAGGTAGTACATTCTGCTCTACCAGCCAGGCTCCTAGTGGATGATACCCTTGCCTACATCGTTTTGGACTGTGAAGGGGTAACCCTGGTTCAGCCACATGAGTAGGTGGCTCCTAGTGGATGATACCCATGCCTTCATCCTTACAGACTGTGAAGGGGGTGACCTTTTTTCAACCCCAGGAGTAGATGGCAACATTGAACAAATCTCTAGTTGATTTTGGTTGATAGCCCTAGTCCGTTAATTGTAGCCCTCGCCTGGAAATTAAAGGGCTGTCCGGACTTATGAGGTGGGTGATATCTCATCAACAAAAATTAGCAAATAAAAAATATACCCCAAGTTGACAACAGACAATCTCTACTTTTTACTTGTCTCTTTTGATAATTAGACAGTTATGATTTTTTTTTATTTTGCAGACATTGGTTTTGAAGTTCCAGACAAGTTTGTAGTCGGTTATGCTTTAGATTACAATGAGTACTTCAGAGATCTCAGCGTAAGTGTAAATTTTGATGACTTTTTTGTTTGCCTTTTAATCCGCCTACTCTTTGACCATTCCTATCATCAACTGTGGTTTTCAATGAAAATTTGGCAATGTCAAATTAATAGTATCATAGGGTGAATGCATCTGCAAAGTACAAAGTCAACCCTCCTACTGCCTGACCATTTTAATATCCACTGTGATTTTGAATTATGGATAAAATATGCCAGTCTCATTAGTTTGTTCTGTGCACATTTCACCATACACAGGCTGTGCTGTTGAATTGTTTCAGTTGGTTGGCCAACTCCCTGGAAAATGATACCAAGAATAGGAGGGGGTTAAAAGAAATAACAATAATAGCGGCTTCTTGCGTAGCGCTCAGTATTTCAGTAAAGTATTTTGTGCAAGGTGTTGTGGAGCTATTTTTGTTTTAATATGAGACCAATTCCTTTTCATAGCTACATGTATTGGTTTACAAGGTTCTCTGGCGCAATATGCGTTATGCAGCAAATCAAACCTGGAACCAGATCATGTTCACGTTTTGTTGTACACATCCAGTACATGTGAAATTAGTTTAACTTCCATTAAGTGTAAACAGCCCCCTCTTGTGTCCTATTGTAATTAGTGCAATTCTGAATTTTGTTCTCCCTATGTTTTATTTACAGCACATCTGTATTATCAATGACAACGGCAAGAAGAAGTACGCCATTTGAGATTGTACCAGTGAGACCTCTTAAGGCTAATCAGAGTATTCTAGTGTTCAACTGTTCCTGTAAGGGTCCAAATGATCTTCAACTAAAATCAATTTAGTATAAAAAGTAATCTTCTTTTCAGCTCAGAGGATAAGAGATTTTAAAATTTTAGTACAAGAAATTCACAAGCATCAGGGAATGTAATTCTAAGAAACCAAAATAATTTGAATTTTTTTTAAATGATTTTTTTCCCCTTAGCTATGATGTTGGGGCTGGATTACTGAAAGAAATTGCACAGAACATTGCTATGAGAAAGGGAATATGGCATAGACCTCGGATTTTTTAGTTCATAATTGTACGGGTAAGCAAGAATGATATAGTTGCTAAGCAGTATTTGAGCGGTGCTTTAAGCACACTTTGGCTAACCCTGGCCGGATTCTTACTTGCTTAATATGGAATACCAGCCATATTGTTACGTAATATATACTGTTTTTGACTGGTTTCTGGCAAGATTGTGCTCAGCAGATCCAACTTGCTAAGCAAATAAATAACCATTGCCTCTGGCTACGCTCAATGGGAACTACTGAAGCCCTAATCCGTAATAACACAGTGTCTTTATCAACGACTTTCAGACAGTCATAAACAACAGGACAATTCATACAAAAGGGCTCGTTGTTTAAAATGGATCTATTTGTATGACCTGGAATAATGTTTTGGGTTGACATTTCAGTAAGAGTACCTGTACGTGTACAAGTAATTTGCAACCAGTTTGAGTAAACTGTTTTAGTAAGTCAAGTACTTTTCAGTCAGTTAAGTATGAGTACTTTGTACTCGGTGTTAAAGACACTGGACACTATTGGTTATTGTCAAAGACTAGTCTTCGCAGTTGGTGTATCTCAACATATGCATACAATAATAAACCTGTGAAAATTTGAGCTCAATCGGTCGTCAAAGTTGTGAGATATTAATGAATGGAAAAAACACCCTTGTCGCACCATGGTAACACGAAGTTGTGTGCTTTCGGATGCTCGAGGTCTCGAAATCAAATTCGTGGAAAATTACTTCTTTCTCGAAAACTACGTCACTTCAGAGGAAGCTGTTTCTCACAAAGTTTTATACTATCAACTTCTCCCCATTACTCGTAATCAAGAAATTTTTTATGATATTAATTATTTTGAGTAATTACCAATAGTGTCCAGTGTCTTTAAGTACTTTTCACTGGGTACATGTACAAGTACCCTTTTAAGGCAATACGAGTTCATTTCAGTCAGTCGGTCCGACTTTCTGTTTTAGTAAGTTCAAGTACTTTCAATTTGGTACAAGCACTTTTCACTCTGTACGAGTCAGTCAATATTACATTTTCAGGCCAGCCGGATGGATAGATTGATTCCATACCTACACAATAGCGGCTACGAACAAAACCAGTTGAAAAAAAAACCCAGAAGAAAAACAATTTGCATTTTGTCACACAGCACACCAATGGTTCGAAAGAAAGAACAACACAAGAAGAATGAAAATGTTTGTTGACTTCCATAACATTTGTGGACCAAATTCTTTGTTCGTATTTATAATATCCGGTGTGTCTCTCCATGCCCCCATACGATAAATTAACATGGGCTGGAGGAATTTGAGCCATGAGGGCGCTATCACACAAAATGTCGACCATCTCCTGCCACACCGACATACAATTGACAACATGTTTTAATGTTATAAACAATGATGTTTTGACGTTCATAAAAGAGTATCATATTTCTTATCAATTATTTGTATAACATGTAGCTCAAGTATACCTGATACATACTTGAAACAAACTTCTTAGAGAAGCTTATAATTAAAGTCGACTACTATATTACAGTAGAACAAACAACTTGTTTAAAAAAATCGACACTGCAAAAACTGGGCTGTTAAAATGTACATGTGTTGTCCAAAACCTAAGAGAAATCAAAATGAAAAACAAAGATTGTTAAAATAACAATGTTAAAAAAAAGAAAAAAATTGTGTTATTTTAATTTATAACACCATCTGATGTTAATTTTGATTCTCTCTTCGATAAAAAACACCCATGGTGTCAATTTTAACATCCAGGTTTTTGCAATGAACTTTATCTTTGAATTTGTTTTTCCTTTCCTTAAAAGGCACTGGACATGTTTGGTAATTGTCAAAGACTATAGACGATGTGAACAATGTTTACATTTGAACCGCCCTTTGTTGACAAAACACTATATACGTCATGTTTCGCCGGGCACTGAGTTGCGTAGTCGTAGTAAGAGTGCATACACTTTCTAGCTGGCTGCCAGAACACAAAGGTTTTGCCCGGCGGTATGCGCGCGAATCAGGTTATGGTTTTCGTGTGACGTCAGAGGTCACATCGTCTATAGCATTCTCATTTTGTGTATCTCAACATGTGCTTAAAAGAAATCAGTGAAATTGTGTGCTTTCAGATGCCCGAGAAAGGCTTCAGGCTTGAAGTCTTCCTCATTCAGATTCGATTTTTCTTTAGTGAGAAATTGAGTTACTTCAGAGGGAGTCGTAGCCCTCCGTTGCTCGTCACCAAGTAATTATTGTTATGCTAATACATGTGTACATGATTCAAGTAATATTATTACCAAACGTGTTCTGTGCCTTTACGCTTATAACCAAACCAGTATCCGGAATAATTTATTTTATAATGTAATACTTTCATAAACATAGTGAATTATGAAACCATGATTTATATAACTATATTCCCTCATCATTAAATGCTGCTACAACAAGAACACTTTGTCAAGTGGAACTGTTGAACTTTTAACTTGAAACATTAAAACGGAAAGAGCAACAACAAAACACATGTTGAATTTGTGTTTATTTATTTAAATAAGGACAATGTCCCAATTTCATAGAGCTGCTCAGGCAGAAAATATTGCTTGACAATGTTCAGCTAAGCAATAATAATGAGCTGAATGCCAGTCGCAGATTTTACACACTGGTAAAATCATTCTGGCAAGCGTGTTTAGCGACATTCCGTGCGCAGCTCTGCTGAGCAACCTTCTATGCTATTAAGCAAGAAATGAGTGTGGTACCCAGTCGAAGCAATTGTAACTTTGGTTTCCAGCCTGGTAACCTAGTTTTGCTAAGCAAGATATGTGTGCTCGGCATTAAGCAAGTGTGCTTATAGGCTTTTTGAAATTGGGCAAGTTGTATAGTGAAGATCAAAGTATGCCTTAATATGTGTCAGATTCAATTGTGTCCGCCATGCAATACTGTCCGCTCCGGCACTTTTGCATATACAATCGTGTCCGGGGCTATGCAAAAACCGTCCGGTGGATATGTACATGACTGTACATGATTGTATGTGCGCGCGTAAGCGAGCGTGCATGCACTAAACCTACCTACATGTTTTGCAGTATGACTATACACGTATTTTATGATTGCAGCGATCACCCAACGGCTGAACATCATGTACAATAGCTTGTAAAAAAATCATATGGCGAACGTGTTTCGTCGAGCAAGGGCGTTTAATTTACTGCAAGGACGGTTTTGTACGGGGCGGACACAACTGCATATGCAAATGTAGCCGGGCGGACACAAATGCAATATGCAGCAGTGTCCGGGAGTAAGCCGTATCCAAACTGGTGGCTACGGCTTCGAAAGTTGCTAAGGGTGTTGCTAAGGGTGTCATATACTTCAATGCACGATGACGAGGAAATCTAGCCGCAGCCGTAGCTGTAGCCGCTAATAAAACCACCCTCTATGAAATAGTACATGTTTGACATTCACAACCCGACGGCTGTTGGAACTCTTCCACAAACTCCGCTCCCGCCATCAAATCGCCGCTGTCCACATCGAAGCACGGAGACAAGACTACGGTGTGTGACGTCATCTGGGTCTCACGACAACAGGTGCAGTTCTGGCGGTAAAAAGGTGTCAGGGGAAGATGAAAATAAATAAAAAGTGAGATCTTATAAAACGAGAGCGTAGGCAAGGTGGACAAGCAGGTGTTACAGGAGTGGAATCATCAATGATTGGTTGTTATGTATTGTAGGTGTCCCGAGTCACTCAAAAATGTTAACCCACACAGATGCATCGACTGCATTGACTTGTACACGTGTTTTCAAATTATGGAACACCCACTATTGCTATTTTTGTCTACCTATTGGGATTTCTGGATGGGCGAATCGTCATAGTTAGAGCAGAAAAAAACAAGCTGTGCCCACACAAGAAAAATGGTGATTGGAATTTGATGTTGTTTTGTAGTAGTTTTGCAATAATAATTGTTGGGGTGTGATTTACTTTACTTTATTTAGCATCGGGGATACTGAATATTCATTAACGGGTAAAACCAAAACGAATATGGTTTTACTTTCTTCTAAATCTAATATTAATCTTGATTGCCGATTCCAAATACATACACATACGGATGTAGGATAGGTGAACGAGCGACAATGGAAGTTTAAGTCAAGTCGTTATATATTTTGAAAACTGAAGTGTTCGTCGCAAATTGGATATGATTATTTTATTTTTTATGCGGAAAACACGCACCCATCATGTATCATATATTTTATAAGCTAAAACTCATGCATTTTCTCTTGAACGCATTTTCTCTTGAACGCATTCATGGCTGAGCCTGCGTA
This sequence comes from Asterias amurensis, assembly GCF_032118995.1. Taxonomy (NCBI): domain Eukaryota; kingdom Metazoa; phylum Echinodermata; class Asteroidea; order Forcipulatida; family Asteriidae; genus Asterias; species Asterias amurensis. The sequence goes on from NC_092663.1 coordinate 14,680,852, forward strand.
GCAAATCAAAATGGCGGAGAAGGAACAATGGCGACTGCAATTATAAGTGGCGTCATGTTTTGGGGAAACCTTGCGTTACAAAATAATATGGATTAGTATTGACCTAAAACAAAAATGAACTTAGTAAGAATATAATACTTGTTTAATAAAAACATAACTAGTGTTTCCTTATTAATGTTAAGCAAGAGTTAAGGACAAGACGCATATTTGTCATGTTACGTCTATGAAGTACACAAAAACTTAACCCTTCTAAAATTAATTAGCTTCAATGCAACTTAATAAATAAATCTTAACATTGGTAAAAAAAATTAAAAACAATAAATTAAAAAGCTTTGCACTTTGTGTGGTAAAAGCTTGTGAGCAACTTCTAATTGCCTTGTTTTGTTTACCTTGATAAAACCCGTTGCACTATGAAGAGTAGAGAGCGAGGATGACATACACTCCCCTTCGCAAGCTGACGCCGTAACGGTGCCGTAACAAACCGCCCTTTCCCCGGTCAGCAACTCAACCTGACGCTGCACTTCGATATCCTGAAACGTTAACACGCAGCGTCCGGGCCGACCACGCCAGGCCGGGTCCCCACCCCGTCGAAGACCCAGTGATTGTGGTTGGGGCTGGGCGGTGACTACTACTAGAAGACATTGGAGAAAGCTGATGATGAGGAAGGGTCTAGTTCTGGTATAATCCATGATGAGGTTGGAGTTTCTTCACAAAATCTTGTTCAAAAGAGAGACAAAATATATGTCACTTAGAAAGCATGAATTCGACTGTTCATAAATTATGTAAATTCATGACGAGATTGGAGTTAACAATTCACAAAATCTTGGTAAAAGGAGAAAACAAAATGTAGGTTCAGAAAGCATGAATAAGACTGTTCATAATGGATCTTTATCCATGACGAGATTGGAGCTATAGCAATTCACAAAATCTTAACAGAAAAGAGAAACAATTTTACTCAGTTCAGTGACGAAAGCATGAATTTGTCTGGTCATAAATTATGTATATGAGATTGTAGGTTTGACCAAGAGTAATATTTCTTTGACCGATTTGTGATATCAGACAAAATAGTTACTAAAATGATATATAGGCCTATATTGTGTTTTCAGCTGCAGGTGGTTTTCAGTGTGACTGCCGATTTGAAATGTAACAAAAAGTACATGGCTGTTATGAGAGGGACGGTAGAGCATACGAAACTGTCTTTGAAAACAAACAAATGCCTATTTTTACCACACACACAATGCACTTCACGTTCGCTGTGTATTTCACACACTTTGATTCATTCAGTTTGTATCAAATTCACGTTCGGATCCCTTACAATAAGAGTATATTTTCTACTAATTTTACTCAGAGAGTAAAATCTTATACTGAAAAACTATATGTTCGCACATATTTTAAAAATATCACAACTTATTAAAATATAATTGGTGAACACATTCAACACTTACTAATAATTCAGTTTCAAATTCACAAACAAGTTTTTTACTAAGTTCACTCACAGAGTAAAATCTTATACTAAAATACCTATAATAATAATAATAAATAATAATAATTGTGGCTTCTTATATAGCGCACATGTCCGTCACTCAGTGACGCTCCTGGCGCTGTAACACAGTACTTCCTGCAAGATGTGGGACTGTTTTTGAATTATGAGACCTAATTCTTATAGCACCATGTAATGTTTTACAAGGTGCTGTGGCGCAATTTGCTGCCGATCGGACCAGGAACACCGGGGCGAACCCCTTCTCTTTTCGATAAGTGCACTGGGTTCTTTTACATGCGTTACATAACACATGGGACCAACGGTTTAACGTCCCATCCGAAGGACGAAGCAATGGTGAAGTGTCTTGCTTAAGGACACAAGTGTATATTCGTAAATTAAAAAAGAATATCTAAACATATCAAAATAATTGGTGAACACAACAAATACTTACAAACTAATTCAGTTTCAAATTCACGATCGGTTCAGACCCCACCCAATAAATCCAACACTGAAATAACCAATATCCACACATTAATATCAAAGCTTAATATCATTGGTGAACGTTAACCGTGAGTACTTACAAAATAATTCAGTTGCTGCTGTTGCTCAATTCCTTCTCCACTGTTTGCTCTCCAAAGAAAATCACACAATCTCTCCTCCACAAGAAGCCGCTCACAACCTCCTCCTCGTTTTCTTATTTCTGTTTTCCCCGAACGGGATGTCCCATGTCACATCATTATCGCACGAGGCTACATTCCTAATATAGAGAGGACAATCTTCCCATACTCTTTTATTGAGATGAATTAAATAAAGGACTAAAACCGAAAAGATACAAGATACAGTATTGGCAAAAAAATAAACCGCAGGAGTATAGACTGCTTGCGCGAGCGAGCCGACGTACGGATAAAAGGGTTTAAAAGCGGTTGTAGCTGATAAGAAGGTGTCTTACACAATGGCAAATCCCCGTCTTAAAGATGTGAGGCCTTCTTCTTGAAAAACATCTCAGGAGTATGCTGACATTTTGCAAATAACTCAGTTAAGTGAAATGGCACTTACTTGTATACTTGATACTTGATATTTTGTTCAATTTATCCCGGATGTCTAGCGGTGCAGTGCGGTCTAAGTGCAAGTATTAAAGATAGAGAAAGTATTTAGTATTTAGATTTAGTATTTATTTTTAGAAAAAAAATAATATAGGAGAGAATAAAAGGTTCGGTTAAAAAGAATCAGCACAGCATGGTGCGTTCCTTCAATGTTTCCAATTATCTGTGGATTATAGCCATAGCGTACGGCAAGGTGTTATAACGCTAATACGATGTGTGGACCTGATGAGAACAAAAGAAGTCCACATCTTGCAACACTATGTGGACATTTTAGACTCCACAGGTTTTTTTTTTTTTTTTTTTTTTTTTTTACAGTGTTGAAGAATGGGATTTTCTTGAAGTGTAAAGCACACAGTGACTAAAATGCAACAAAAAACTGTGTCTTGGTTTCTGTATGTCATGTAATTCGAAAAACAAAACCAAGCCAAAAAACGTTACTGAAAATAACTGCTAAAAGTAATGTCATAATATTGCGAACGCGTCTTGTACCGCGGGGGGGGGGGGGTGCTTAGTGTTTCGTTTCGATCTACTTTATTGTTTTGTTTCAGCCACATCCAACAGCACAAACTTCATCAATAACAGGATAGGTAAGGAAACAGACACAAGATGACAGAGATTTAAAATTGCGAACAGAGATTAAAATACATTGCTATAGGTACTTTACAATATAGTCACAATTTAGATGTTACGAAAACCGGCACCATTAATAACCTATGCAATTAAAACAGTTTAATCTGTTTTTGTCTTTTATATGAAGTCACCCTGACTTATAGTAAATCTGAGACTGCACCGCGGAGAGAAAATCACTCCGCTAATTTGGGTCTCTTTAAAGACTTGTTAAACCCCTTGAGACATTGACAAAGTCGGACAATAAGACAGTGTACCATTATGCGAGTCCGGAAAGCCCCCTGGACGAAACGAAGGAATGGAATTGTAACAAAATACGATGCTTGATTATGCAAGATTTCTTTTTGTCAGAATGTTGCTAGATTTTTCATTTCTCAAGCTCGAGTGTAACTTTCATAGTGTCGTTGTCACGCGACTGAGTGTTCAATAAGTCTCCCTGGGAAAGGTTCAGGTTTTTTCTTTTTCTCTGTTGTGAAATTCTGCATCCGCAATTAGGGTTGTGTGAGATGCAAGACGTTGAGCAAGATGCTGTCCCGAAGAGATAAGATATGTAGGAAGATGAATTGATTGAGAATATTTTGTGTTTTATTTTTCCTGACTCCTCAAGGAGTCAACAACAATAAGAAGGCGGCACGAAGCTTACCATAACATTTTGTCCTTAATAACACGTGTACTTTTTAAAGGAAAGGCACACGTTTGGTAATTACTCAAGACAAGTATTAACTTAAAAACTGACTTGGTAACAAGCATTGGAGAGCTGTTGATAGTATAAAACATTGTGAGAAACGGCTCCCTCTGAAGTAGCATAGATTTTAGGAAAGAGGTAATTTTTCACTAATTAATAAAAGACTACTTGCCAGCAGTCTTTTAGTCGTATCTGAAAGCACACAAATTCGTCCAACAATTGTGTTTTTTTCTCTCATTGTGATCTCGCAACTTAGACGACCGATTGAGCTCAAATTTCCACAGGTTTGTTATTTCATGCATATGTTAGGATACATCAAGTGAAAAGACTGGTCTTTGACAGTTACCAATAGTGTACCTTGTCTTTAATGCATGGAACTGCATGGAAAGACGAAAAAGGTTTCTGAACTCAGATCGATACTTTAAATCAATACATATTTTATTTGTAAGGAAAAAACGTTTTAAATTTTGTTATCAACTTGTGTATTGTTTGTTATAAGGAGGATGTTTCGCGTACAGGAGGATGAGATCTCGCGAGACCAATGTTGCCTTTGATCATGCGAGAGTTCAAATACTACCTTTATAAAGCGGCTGATGAACCTGTTGCGTGTAGAGTGAAAAATGGTCAAACTGTTTTGTTTGTCAGCTTCTTAAATAATTTGCCACAAATAATGATAAAAGTCACCCTTGAAAAGTTGCAAGAGGAAAACATTCATAAACAAACTTACAAGGGAAGCTATAGGTAATGGACTTATAACAGTTCTCCATAAAAAGAGGGAGGAAAACTTACCCCGAAAGTAACATTTCTACACAACACCGACCCCACATTAAAGGATTTGGGTACTTTTTGTAACACAAAACACAATGTCCACAGATTTACATTCAACCAACACCGTTTGAAGAAAATGATAGTAGAAAGCTTACCTTAAATTACTTTGTTGCTGAGGTGCTGTAGTTTTTGAGAAATGAGTATAAGAATTCATGAAAATGCGTTTTTACATGCTAAAATAATTTTCGTTTTATGAGCACAAAGGCTAACATTATTTTTAAGACATTGTTTTACTCATTTCTCAAAAACCACAGCACCTCAGCAAGTAATATTTTCAGGGAAGCTTTCTACTATCATTATCTTCAAGCTGTGTAAATTTAATGTAAATCTTTGAACATTGTGTTTTTGTCCTACATAAAGTACATAAAAAGACCCTTTTAAAGGCTATACGTTTACCGTACAGCCTAGTATAGCTAATGCCACTATGCAAGCCAAGCCTTGTCACAATTGGTTTCTTCTCAACTAAGTGGCATGTGTAGGCTATTGAACCAGACTAATGCGCCATTAACACGGCGCCCTCGTCTCCGATTGACCATTACGGATAGCAGATTTAAGTGATTGATCGCGCCAAGAGAGGGCGCTACACACATTAACCATTGCGGTAACATAGTTTTGGGATGGAATTACATTATTGATTAGAAATCATGGTACGTCATTGATTTTTTAGAAGAGACCGTTGATTGAAAATAAAGCCGCGGAAAAAAGTGGAAAGTTATGTACAAATTAAATTATTCAAGTATCACCCCCCCCCCCCCCCAACGCAGCTAATAGGTTGTTGTCTCTGTGGACATTTCTTTGTTCTGTACACTTCAGAAAAATTAATATCTTCAACACTGTATGAATAATTGTGTGGACGTACATGTATGTCGTCAGTCCATACAGTGTTTTAGTCCCTACATTACGTGATATACCTCTGTGGTGGACCTGTCTCGAGTTCCACACTTCGTAAAAGGTGATCGGCCGGACATTTAAACCGATGACTCCTCTTTTTCTCCGTTAAAGCCATTGGACACGTTCGGTATTATTAGTATTGTCCAAGGCCCACACTTCTTGTCCCGCAACTTATATATAAAATAACAAACCTGTGAAAATTTAGGCTCAATCGGTCATCGAGTCGGAAGAAAATAACGTGGAAAACCCACCCTTGTTTCCCCACGTATCGCCGTGTCATGACAATGTGTTTAAAATAAATCCGTAATTCTCGCTATCGCGAATTGATATTGTTTTAATGTTTTCTCAAACAGTAAAGCATTTAATGAAACAATATTTCAAGATAAGTCTGTCACCATTACCTTCTGTAAACCCTGTAAATTATTTGTAAGTCTGTCAACTTTAAAACAAAATTCTGTTCCGAAAGTGTATAATGGCTTTAAGACTTGGGTTTTGTTTTAGGGGACGTCTCCGCTGAGAAACGCGTTAATAATTTTTATGAATTTATTAGGTTTTGAAACAAAATAGCAGACCGTGTTGAAGTTAAGTTCACTATTTCCATTTGCAACTTAGGTGACCAATTGAGCCAAAGTGTCCACAGATTTGTTAAAATGACGCATATTATGTGGTATACAAGTGAGAATACTGGTTGTTGGCAATCACCAAACGTGTCCAGTACCTTTAACACTGCAAACACATTTTATAGCCTAAAGCGCCCAATCCATATACAACGTCCATTTCAAGGGGTCATTACACGGCCGTACACGGCCCGGAGTCGCCACTAGCAGTACACGCCTCTCTCCACCCACGCCTAAAATGGTAAACTACACGTAACTCTATTAACAAACCGGCCCCAAAGTCTAAAGCAAATTGCCTTTTTGCCCCCGACCCTCCCGGACGCCCACTTGTTTGATCTTTGCAATCCTAGATCTATGGGGTTGCTAGCTACCAACCAACTATCTTCTTCAATTTTTCAACAAACATTTTGTTGCATTCAATACAAGACAACTTCAACTGTCCGTAATTATAATTAGATGGGGGACTCTTGGGTTTGGGTTTGGGGAGGGGGGGGGGGTGGATAAGTTCATTACGTAGGTGTTGGATCGAACAATATTGCTTAGTGGATTGCTAAGCACTTCAGAGAGATATTTTCAAACAGAGACTAGGTACAGCTCCATAAAACTGCTTTTTAGACAAAAATTGCTCAATTCATCGAGCGGCGAATAACACCCAACCAACCGGCAATAATAAAATAATAAATAACTTAAAGGCACCGTATACCTTTGATTTTTGGAACTGTCGATTGTTTCAATCCTATTTAAATGTAGTTTTAATAATATAATGTGAACAATTTCATTTCAAAAGGTGATCGCGTTAAGTTGAGATATCGCCGAAACTCCGGAGCGACTATGTCCACGCAAGAAGATCCGTGGTATCGCTTCTTATTCATATTCAAATTTTGGGATTAAAAAGTGATTACTTTTCCATAAAGTACCGTAGTTTTCGAAGTAAAATGTTTTAAAAATGCATGATAGTATCCAAAACTGAAAGACTTCTACCACGTTAGTTTTCAGAGTCATTACCAAACGTATATACAGACCATTTCATGGATCAATTAAAGGAACACGTTGCCTTAGATCGGTCGAGTTGGTCTTGGACAAGCGTTTGTAACCGTTTGTTGTAAAATGCATATGATTGGAAAGATATTTTAAAAGTATAATGATCTACACAAGTATCACTCGAAATTGCGTGGTTTTCCTTTTACCTCGTCGACAAACACGGTCGGCCATTCATGGCGTCAAATTTTTGACTCCCATAAATGGCCGACCGTGTTAGTTAGCAAAGTAAAAGGAAAACCATGCAACTTCGAGGCAAATGTGTGTGGATCATTGTATTCTACTTTTTAAACGTCTTTCTAACCATATACATTTTATAACAAACGGTTACAAACGCTTTTCAAAGACCAACTCGACCGATCCAAGGCAACGTGTTCCTTTAATAAAATTAAAATAAAGTAACAGTAGCAATAAGGACAACAATAGTCGACTGCTTAAAGAATGGGTACCCAAACAAAACCAGCGCATGCTGTATCAACTCTAACATGGGCCCTGGACAATTTCAAATTCTATTCCTTATTACGTCTTGCGATACACCAATAATAAACAGAATAAATTTACGTTCTTTAATTTCTAGGTGACAGAAATGTATCTATTTGTTTTCATCTGTCCACATACAACTTAAAATGTCAAACACGCGATAAATAAAGGGCCCGCGTTCTTGAACTTGAAATATCGCGAACCCAATTTTAATTAAACTTATACACGCATATCCGGATTTATAATCCAGATTAACGTTCTACGCAGTGTCGGTGCACGGTACTTGTTTGTCATTGAGGTTTTTCCGTTTCCTTTTTTTTTGCTGAGTAATATTAGTATGTATGTAATTTTGAAAACAGTGTTGGATTCAACTTAAATCCCGTCACGCCACGGTGTTCATCTCCTACTGCTGGCCCGAAGGTGTAATGTGTGCACTTTGTTTATTTACGATAAATGAATCAAAGACTGTCTTGCTTTCCGGGACGCCACTGGCAGCGGCAAACCATCGCCGTCTCGCTCGGCGTTTCACCCGGTACAAGGTCATCGAATCAGCCACCCTCTACACCAACCCACTCCTAACCATAACTCATCACCGGCTGTCTTCGGTTTATTTTTTCCTTTGTGTGTGTTTTTTTCTTTCTTTTTTTCTTCTTCTTCTCTCGTCCTCGTCCCATCGTCCATGGGCCTTCCCCGTAATCCATAAAAGGTCATCCACGCGCGAACGCAATTTTGTATCTCTTGTATTTAAGGGGGCCTCGCACGTATGCTCGATTCATTGATGGATCGCAGTTTTTTGTTTAGTCTCGTCTCATTTTTGACCACTCATCTAAGCCATTATGGATGGATTTATTACCAGCCTGAGTGTTGAAGTTGAGGGTTTGTGAGGAGCAAAGCTTAAATATATTTTGTATCACTAGTTTTGACTTAGCATTTTCAGAGGCGCTTGGATAACTATTATTCATTGTACAAACCAATGGGTGGTTGTAAAACAGTTGTGACAATGTTAGTCCATCATCGGAACCAGTCTACTTTATTATCTAACACGAGCAGAGTACGTCTGTTATTCATTTGCTTATTACTGACTGCCTTTCAGCACCACCAGCAGCGGGCTGGCGGCCTGGCCTCCGCCTCTCTGCAGCAGTTTTGCGGACTGGAGACAATCAGTATCGAACTTGACCGGCGCTTTGTTGATGAAGAGACGGGTGATTATTTACGATGTCGCGGTAACGTGACGCTGACGAGTTGCGAGGGACAGTGCGTGTCGTCGGTGGCTCCTAGTGTCGTTGCTTCTGTGGGGTTTGTAAAGGTAAGAGGCAATGGGATGCAACTACAACGACATCTGCCTGAAAAACGCAACCCCTGATGAAGGAAATTTATGTCAGTGTTTTAAAATGTTTAAGTTATTGCTCAAGCACCTTCGGTTTCATTGTAGATATAAGAGCAACAAAGACTATTCAAATTCATCACTAGGTAAATCTTTGGACACTTTCGGTAAAAAACAGTATTGTCCAAGGCCCACACTTCGTGTATCACAACTTATATAACAAACCTGTAAAATTTAGGCTCAATCGGTCATCGGAGTCTGGAGAAAATAGTGAAAAACACACTCTTGTTTCCGCACGTTTCGCCGTGTCATGACATTGTGCTTTAAAATAATTCGTAATTCTCGTTATCGAGAATTGATATTGTTTTAATGTTTTCTCAAAAAGAAAAGCATTTCATGGAATAATATTTCAAGAGAAGTCTTTCACTATTACCTTCTGTAAACCCTGTAAGTTATTCGAAAATCTGTGAACTTTTATTTTGTTTTGTACCGAAAGTGTCCAATGGCTTTAAGTAACCGATATCCACTGTTCACTCTGGCTAAAACCTACAATTTTTATGGGTGAAACAGATCCCTAAACAATATTGCTAGTTTGATACTTTGTTGACAAAAAGTCTTTCAGAACTTCAAATCAACTTTTACGTTTTGACTTCGTTTTTCACACAGCATGGGGCGTATCACGGCCCAATGTAGCCGGGCCCAATGTAGCCGGGCCATGTACCGATAAAATGTTTACATATAGGTTTGGGCTACGGTAATTTGGGCTCCATTTTGGTTCAGGGCTTTGGGCAAATGTACAAGGTTTGGGGCTACATTTAGGGAAATGTTTTGGACTTAAGTTATGTACATAGTTTGGTCTACAATAAGGTACAGGACTTGAGCTATGTGAAAGGGTTTTGGGCTAAATTTGGGTACAACATTTAGGCTGAATGTAGGGACAAGGTTTTGGGTTACAATTAGGTACAGTATTTGGGCTACATTAGGGGCCGCAGTGTGCTACAGAAATTATTCAATTTGAAATACATATTTTGTTGTTTTATGATGTACAGTTATCGCGATTTTGAGAATGTTAAAGAAACTATCGAAATATCAAGAACCACGAAAACTCTTTGTATTTATATATTTTTGCGGTTAATTTTGACAGCAATATACGAGGGATCAAAGTAGTTAAAAAGGTGTACGAGTGAGACTTGCACGATCTGTTTTGATATTCAAACGTGTACACATTGTGTTTACCCGTGTACTGTTACAACGATACACACGGTATCACATGGCACTGTATCCTTGCCAGCAGCTTGAGTTACTGGTTTTTGTAAAGAAGCAGTTATCTTGTTTTGCCACTCGTTCAAATCAATTGTAACCAAATCGAGGCTGCGAGGGACTTTTAGTCTGACCCCTTAATCAATCAATATCGATAGCTGTTACGTGCGTACAGGGAACGCGACACAAAGGTAGAATGCCTTATGAGAAGGTTTTTATCAGATTGTTTGCTTAGAATATTGGCGTCATATGGACACTGTGGCTATTAATAGAATCAACACTATCAATCTTGCATGCGACAATCTTCACGAAATTGAAAGCTATTCCGTAAGTTCCACTCCGTGCAAAGATGAATCAGAATTAAATGAAGAGCTTATTTATAGTTTTTTAACCAACGCATTCGTTAAATTTTGAAGACACACAACCTAAACCTTTTGTGCGATTATGCCCCTTCCCTCACGTACACCCCAAAGTCTTTATCTGAGTTGCAAGTGCACACGAGTTCATTTGGGACGTCTTTCATATCAAAACTCTGGCATTTGACAACTGGCAATGCTGATATCCACATACTATAGTCACAAATAGCGAGGGATAAACTAACTGATAGCAATCATAAAGTCTTCCATCGATGATCTAGAGATTCAAAATTTCACCATTCCAGGGGCGGACCCAAGAATATGTGCATAGGTGGGGTCAGGGGTCAGTATTTTGTGTGTGCAAGTCAAATGGGAATTCCCTCTAAAAAGCGGAACAGTCTATGCTTTAAAAACTCCAGCGGGTAAACGACCTTGCCCTGGCCACTTAAAATGTATAATATGTTTCTCCAGAATATTTTCTCAGAAGTCAGGGAATTTGATTTTTTACTTCTATTCATTCACAGAGTAACTACACAAGTGCTTAATTAGTGAGTTGCTAACTGGTATCGTAAGGCACTGAGGGATAAAATGTTCAAAGCATGTCAATTTAAACCTTAAAAATAACCACGAGAGTATACAAATCCACAGGTTTTTCTCATTACAAAAGATGTGGAGCGCCGCCAACGGCAACTTAAGAGCAAAGCTGTTCGGCTACACTATTTTTCTGGACGTGGTTAAAATGTTGTTGAAGCAACTGGTATCAACATGCTAACCTAGTAATGCACCTTGACTGTTCCAATGAGGAAACGAACAAAACATGTGTGCATAGCCGGCAAAAAGTGCAAAACCTATTTACGTGACATTCTTTATTATGTGACAAAAAAAAAATCCCGCGCCGGCAATTTATACTATCAATACAAGATGAATTTTCGCGCCGGAAAAGGTCGGTTTGGAATTGTTGAATATGAATGGGCAAGTTGTGTGCGTTAACTCCCGCAGTCTTTCACTCAACCGAGAAAACAAGGTGTTTTTTTAAAGGGACACCGTTCCCTTCGGATTGGGCGCTTTTGGGATGTAAAACGTGTTCGTTATGAAGATAGTATTATGGCTGACATGGGCTAACAATAATGTTTTAAAAACAGAATAAATAAATATAACGATCCACCCAAAATATCCCCCGAAATAGCGAAGTTTTCTTTTTTTCTTCGTGAATCGTTCACAGTCCGCTGTTTTGTAGAACCAAGTGTGACAAAAATAAGGGCCGTCTTACTTCACGAAGTTAAAGGAAACCACACAATTTCGAGAGATATTACAATTTGTGTGAATCTTCTTTTAAACAGAGCTGTCCTACATCAAAACAAACGCTTTTTTTATAGCTCAAAATCGCCCAATCCGAGGGCAGTGTTTTGCTTTGATTCTTTCTTTGATTGTTTTTTCTTCTATTATTGAATTTTTTTTTATATGCATTTTTTTTTTTACCGATTGCAATTCTATTTAGCTTTTATGAATTTAGTTTTTATAAATTTAAATTTGATTATGAATTTGTTGGTTGTGTTTGTCCCTTTCCGGTTAATTGGCGGTTCGTCCGCTGTTGGCTTGACGCTAAATACACTAAAGGTTTACTAAGTCGATCTTTAGAAAGTGCAATAGGAGCTGCGTTGTGAGTTCACAAGAGTTCTGCCTAATACTCAGGTTGTATTTATTTCATGTTTAAGGGATTCACCTTAAGACCTGAATTGGTTTTAGTGGTCATTACCTGATAGTCATATACAGCTGTCCTTTAAACACGGCTGGATTAAGGCCAGCAATATTGGATTCTATACACAATTGACTTTCTGCTGGATTCACCTGTTTGCCCTCATTTCGCCACCACACACCCCACATTTCAGCCAATATATTCCTTGGAGTGTCTTAGTTCCCAGGCTCTTGTGGTCAATGATTTAGAAAGTCAATATAATAAATAATGTGTAAAACCAATTTGAGTTAAGGTAACTATACTCTGTGCAGACTCTGTGTGGCAAATGATTATTTTTGCTATCTCATGTACATAGGTTTACCGTTAGACGCGGTATCTCCAGTTTTTTGTTACTGTGCTCGCTATACTAGACTGTATACTATTTCTGATCTGCTTTTAATGTCAGTGAATTCCTTCACAGGTCCAAAAGATGTGATGTTAAACGCCTCATTTTCCAAGCCAACACCGTTTAGTATGAGTTGTTTCTGGGGCCTACACTATAAAAAAAAGCTCATGGGTTAAAATTGAGTCCGATTCCGGGTCTCATGACTCTGACCCATTTATGGGTCAGGCTGACCTGGAAAGTGGTTAGGATTTAAACGCGCATTCTACAGATTGACCCATATTGGTCAATTTGACCCAGAGTCTGGGTCAAACTGACCCATAAATGGGTCAGGCCCCACGGATCCCAGACCCCCCAGATCCGGGTCAATTCTGACCCGGAAGTGTTTAGAGTCAACTTGATAACTTCCAGGGCAATAGAACTTTATCACGGTATGGCCATGTTGATTTTAATCCATTTCAACCCATTGAAACAAAACTGAGGCTGGACGAAATAGTAGTCTGGTGCCACGTTTGCGCAATAAATGTTAGCATTCGTTACTGTTGTTGGAAACAGGGAAAATGACCAAGATGGTGACAGGTGATGGTCTATTGGTCTTCTCTTACCTTCTTTTTCCAATTGTTCCTTCTATTCAATCTTTTAACAACCTAGCTTGAAATGATTACCATGTTTGTTTACATTTTATATTTTACAGAAATGTACCTGTTGTAGAGAGGTCGAACTGAGGTCCATCAACATCCAACTTGCTCACTGTGTCACCGCTGAGGGCGTCTGCATTTCAAATTACATCCGGGAGATGGTCATACAGGAGCCTTCGAAGTGTGCATGTAAACCCTGCAATCCGTAAACAAGCAGGCATGAGACACTTAAAGGCACTGAACACTTTTGGTAATTACTCAAAAAATTATAATGATAAAACCTTACTTGGTAATGAGTAATGGGGAGAGGTTGACAGTATAGCACATTGTGAGAAAGAACTCCCTCTGAAGTGACGTAGTTTTCGAGAAACAAGTATTTTTCCACGAATTTGATTTCGAGACCTCAGATTTATAATTTGAGGTCTCGAAATCAAGCATCTGAAAGCACACATCTTCGTGTGACCATGTTGCTACAGGGTGGTTTTTTCTTTCATTAATATCTCGCAACTTCGACGACCGATTGAGCTCAAATTTTCACAGGTTTGTTATTTTATGCATTTGTTGAGGTACACCAACTGTGAAGACTAGTCTTTGACAATTACCAATAGTGTCCAGTGTCTTTAAAAGCTAAGTTGTATAAAGTTATCAGTCGCTTTAAGTCTGCGTGCGTATTGTTGGGTATCTAGCATAGTGTTATGATTTTGGTTACCAGCGACGAGTGTTGCCACCAATCGTCACCATTACTATCAACTTATCAACCTAGCTGACAGGTTATCCGAGTTTTGATACAACATTCAATTAATTTGGTAATACCAGCAACAACGAGTTTTGACACCAGCAACCGTCACCATTACTTTTGTTATCAATTTATCAAGCTAGTTAATAGGTTTACTCGAGTTTATACACCAGTTTATTAATTTGGTTATTAGCTACAACGAGTGTATGATACAATAACCAACCACCACTGCTGTCATTACTATCAACTTATCAACCTTTTTAACAGGTCCTCGTTATTCGAGTTTATACAACAATCGATTTAAGTTAGTCAACCAATCAATTATGGTTATAATTAAACATTGGTACACGTCATTGAGGTGATTTTAATTTTGGTATTGAACCATACTATTTAAGTTTATATTAATCACACTTAAAACTAACTTTGACTTTGTCTACAAACTCATCAAACTCATCAAACTCACTTTCATAGAGCTGATTAAGCAGGAAATAGTGCTTAAAGCCATTGGACCCTTTCGGTAAACAGTGTTGTCCAAGGCCCACACTTTGTGTACCACAACTTCTACATCAAATAACAAACCTGCGAAAATTTAGGCTCAATCGGTCATCGGAGTCGGGAGATAACAACGGAAAAACCCACCCTTGTTTCCGCACGTTTCGCCGTGTCATGACATGTGTTTCAAATAAATCCGTAATTCTCGTTAACGAGAATTTATATTGTTTTGCTGTTTTCTCAAAAAGTGAAGCATTTCATGGAATAATATTTCAAGAGAAGTCTTTCACCATTGCCTTCTGTAAACCCTGTAAGTTATTTGTAAATCTGTGAACTTTTTTTTCTGAACCGAAAGGGTCCAATGGCTTTAACAGTTTTCTGCTAAGCAAAAAAGGAGCAAAATACCAGTCATAAATTGTATGTGTGATATAGTATTTTGGCTGGTAAACTTATTCTGGTGAGCATAATTATGTTGTGCTCAGCTACTTTTTAATGTGCTTAAAGACACTTGACACTATTGGTAATTGTCAAAGACCAGTCTTCACAGTTGTTGTATCTCAACATGCATAAAATAACAAACCTGTGAAAATTTGAGCTCAATCGGTCGTCGAAGTTGCGAGATATTAATGAAAGAAAAAAACACCCATGTCAAACAGAGTTGTGTGCTTTCAGATGCTTGATTTCGAGACCTCAAATTCTAAATCTGAGGTCTCGAAATCAAATTCTTGGAAAATTACTTCTTTCTCGAAAACTATATTACTTCAGAGGGAGCCGTTTTCTCTCAATGTACTCGTTACCAAGAAAGGTTTTATGCTAATAAATATTTTGAGTAATTACCAATATAGTGTCCACTGCCTTTAAGCGGCTCTATGAAATCGGGCAGCGTTCACTGCAAAACGAGCAGTTTTGAAAGATGTATGGGCACTATACGCAAGAGAAATAATTGGCTATAGAAGACCGTGGTGTGGCCATCCAGTCTGTCTTCAAACCAAAGCAGCCACACCCCGAACGAGGCTTTGAGACATCATAGTCTGGCCCACTTTTCCCGAGGGGGTCAGTATTCATGGCTGCTTTGACGTACAGGGAACATGACAAAATGGCGACAGCATATACCTATTACCCGTGATGCACCACGAGTCGGTTTAGGCGGCCCTCTAGTTGTCACCAAGAACATAGTTTTAGTTTTAATTTCCTATAGAAATATATAACTAGCTTGTTTTCACAGTAGAAAATGTTTCGTTTGCCCTTTTAAGCTATGTAATAATTTTTTGAACTATGAAATAACCTTTGGTAAATCATTCTTGTTTTCGACCAAGGAGTTCTTATGGATCGATGATAAACTTGGCTGTAAAGATTGAAAGCTCGGTACGATTGGACAGTTATTTCACAGACTGTGCTAAAAGTTGACTAAACTCAGTCATAGAAGTACTTTTAAAAAAGGAACAACATTATTAAAATATCATATTGCCTCATTCACTCTTGTGTATTAAGCCTTGAAAGCCTGTGATGTTTTGTCCCTCATAAAATGCACTCATAAACCCCGAGGCGAACCCATTATGCAGAAAGTAATGGATACTGCCAGATTGATTTCAATTTTCCAGGGTGAAAAATTAAAAGGCCATGAAGTTGTCCAAAGGGCACACTTTTAAAATTCACACTGTGTGTGCTTTCTATGAAAAATAGGGGTCTCTAGATTCATTCATTTTGAACTATTTATTCGTAGAATTCAGCGTCTCCTTCGCGATGACCCGGATTTTCAGACTCTAAGACTATTTTCTTGATCTTTTCTAACACTTCATTTTTCTTCTATATAAGCACAGCTTGAAAAGAATTGTTTTCCCGAGTGGCGTTCTTCACTTCATTGAATATGACCACATTGTTGGATCGTACATCCATCGCGTTTTAAAGTACAAACCCCCAGAGGCCAATTACTTGATGGGTACATTCTCCCAGTCGGATTCTATATCAAAACCAGTTTTATAAGGACTCTAGAAGAATGTGTTACCCTGCCAACGGGGGGAGCCCATTCTTGTAAGCTCTTCGCGAGTGTTGACAAAACCTGATGGCATTTGCCGCTGGGTAAACGTCAAGTTGCAAACGCCATTCACTGCGGGCCATTCAACGTCAACATAGGGTGATGACGCGCAAGAAGCCCGGTGTAACAAAAGAGTAACAGAAGAGTCGCAGCTCAACAACGGTCGAGATAACATTCTCCTGACATTTCGAAGGATTAATAATTATGTCATCTTTACAAACTATTTTACTTTCTGGTGGCTCGGGTTCAACTATACAGTGTGGACCCCGAACACGTACCAAGGACTCAATTATTATTTTCTTCGTAGCGTGCAGTCGACTAAAAATACACATGGATGGGCGGGGATTGAAAGAATGGGGTGCAATATTCATGGTGCTAGCTAACGCCACTAAGTGACATGTCCACAGTGGTCACACTCTCTCATATGGTTTAAGGGAACTGGACACTATTGGTAATTACTCAAATAATTGATAGCATAAAAAACTTACTTGGTATAGCCTAACGAGCAATGGAGAGATTTTGATAGTATAAAAGATTGTGAGAAACGGCTCCCTCTGAGGTAACGTAGTTTTTGAGCAAGATGTTCTTTCTCACTAAAGTAATAAAAAGACTTTTGTTATGCTGAAGACTTTTGTTATGCATCCGAAAGTGCAACAATTTTTTTTATTTTTTTTCAATATCTTGCAACATCTTGCAACTTCGATTGACCAATTGAGCCCAAATTGTCGCAGGTTTGTTATTTTTTGCATAATATGTTGGGATGCACCAAGCGAGAATACTGGTCTTTGACAGTTATTGCCAAATGTGTGCGGTGCCTCTAAGGCCATATTTGGGCAGCGATGACACATTTCAAAAGCGCGCCAAAGCGAGGACACATCTTGTATTCCACAGGTGTGAATAAACAGCGTTCAAGTACACACTGCTATATTCGGGCGGGAATTCTCTCGCATGTTTTTTTTTATATTAATAATTCAGAGTATAGGAGATCCAAGGGCATTCTGAGAAATATATCTCTGCGTGTGTTGTTAGCATTTTAAAAAGGTAAACATTGGCAAGTTTGTTTGGATGACTCATGCATTGCTAAAGTGCAACTAAATCATCTCTTTATTTAGGATGACGAAGTTTGATAGAATATAAAGTAAAATGTCTATAGATTTACCCCGGTGGTCGTGTGGAGTATACCAAGTTAACACACTAGTGCAAAACACAACTAATCTTCTCGTTTTTTTCCCTGAAGCAAAAGTGTCACAGAAAAGTAGACATTGAAAATCGGGGGATAGCTTCCTGTAATGTTAAACCTCAAGTCACTTTACTACTGTATTGCGTTGATACCGCACGTCCTTTTGGTTTGTAAGCAGTTTGCAATGTTAATACTAAATATGATTTGAAACGAAAATGTTAATATTATAATTTTTCGTAATTAGATGGGAACAAAATAAAGCGTTTAGCAACACAAAATAAACACTGGGTTTTGCTAGAAATCGGTTTCACTTTAAAAGTAGTCCGATATTTTTGTGTGCAGTTTATGACGTAATTTGTGGCCCTAGTGCAATTTTGTGCCCCTGGTGCAGTTCACCATCAACCTTTAGTACTTCAGGGTACATTAGCCCTCTAGAAACGGCCATACTTTCGCTGAAGGTGTAGGGTCACTTTTTCTAGGACGAGGTCTGACCAGATGAGTTGTTCATGTGTGTTTTTAACCGACCACGAGCGTAATTATTGTCAGAAAATATATTTGGTAAGCTGACCGACTTAAAATTGTTTTATTAGTAGTTTTCAATATTTTTTAGCAACTGCCATTGGTTACAATCGGGTGCATAGTGTGGCACGTATCGCTCTAGCAGCGTAGCGCCCTCTGTTGTCAATATCGTAAGTTTTAACAAAGTCGTTACAAAATATACAGCAATGGTTCATTCCAGATAAGATGTGCACTGTGTTAACTGATGCAATCACACGGCATAGCAAAAACGTGTCGCTGAAATACATAGTATTTTCAACAGTCAGCACTCAAGAGACATGAACAGGCGCAAACCACGGCCAACGAAACACCTTGAAATGAACAACATCTCCCATTTTGATTACTAACCGTCTGCCTTGAGGCCTCGAGGCTCCACTGGGCGGGAAACTCGCACATAAAGTGCTTAACGTCTGCTCAGTATGCACTGGAGGCTCTTGTTAGTGAGACAAAATACAAGCTGGGTTTCAGGTGTCTGAGCTGCCGGTATTATAGCTTGATCAAGCGGAAATTATGAAGAACTAATTCATTAAATATTGCGTATACATTCAACAGCGGTATCAAAGCTGTTTATAGCGACGATTTCAAAAGCTGCGTTATAACGATGGTTTGTGGTATCTATTAATTTGAGAGAGATGGACCATTGTATAGCAATAATTCAATTGTTTCTTTCTTGTGGAAAGAAATAATTATTCACATTGTCATGGCCTAATTTCGTAAAGCCTGTAAGCACACAACTTTGCTTAGCATGAAATGTCTTCCTTGATAAAAACAAGTTTACCAACCAAATTTTAATTTGTTGCATATTGCTTGTTACGGGCTTTCAGCTGTTTTTTGCTTATCCTGATATTCACGTGGAAACTTGGTTGGTAATCCTATTTTTATTAAGGAAAAAATGTCATGCTAATTGTTGTGCTTACAGGCTTTATAAAATTGGGCCCTGCGCGTAGCGACTCACAGGATACGAATGACACTAGCGCCCTCTTTGGATTTGAGGCCACCACTCCGAGAGCGGATTGGCAAAGAACTGTACGTCCTGCACAAGAATACAATGAAGCAAGTATACAAGTTTATGGGAGAATGACAAACGTGTGAACCAGTTTAGTTGAATATGAACACATAATTTTAGAATATTAGTACTCCAGCTACGACAATGACATCGGAACGAATGACAACGACATTGATAACACCAACATCATTGGCAACGACAACGACAATGAACATGACACTGACAATGACAGTGACACTGGTAATGACAACAACAGCAACACAAACAAGGATAAAGACAATGACACCGATGATAGCAACAACGACATTGACAAAGACAACATAATAAGTACTCCAGCGACGACAATGACATCGGAACGAATGACAACGACATTGATAACACCAACATCATTGATAACGACAAGGACAATGAACATGACACTGACAATGGCACTGGTAATGACAACAGCAACAACGACGGCGACACAATGAAGGATAAAGACAATGACAGCGATGATAGAAACAACGACGTTGACAAAGACAACAGCATTTGGACGATGGCGATGACAACATTGACGAGAAAGCAACAACGGAACTAACACTGTTTGTTGACCTCATTACAAAATAGAAATCATCATTTATGTCGGAATCTTGGTTGTCAGACAGTTTACCTCTGAGAGGCCATCGGAAAAATGAGAACAAGGTCGTGTTGTGGATTTGTGGTGAGATCCGACATTAGGGAGTTTTCGTTTTCGACGACGGATGGTTCTGCGACGGAAGACATTTGGCGTCATCTGCGCATGCGTCGGCTTTGAGGACGGTCGTCCCTCAATTTCTACGACAGTACTTGGAATGGATCTGAGTTGTGCTGACAACGTTTGGCTGAAAAACCGTCGTAGAACCATCAGTCGTCGAAAACGAAAACTCCCTAGTGACAACCGGGGACGAGGTTGAAAACATACCTCTTTAAAATGGAGTATCCGTTTTTAGGAAAAAAAAACAACGAACAGACTATAAAGATGCGAGGCAAAATTGACCTCTGTACAAAACAAGGCTTTTCAATGTACAAACTTTTGATCACATCTGAAGTCTCAAAGACATTGCACATAAAAGAAGGTGGAAACACCCGTGGATATAATAATATAACAAAAATACCCTTCATCTCGGGTCATTTATACCAAATCGGGCAGACATTATTGGACACATTACCAATTTTTCAGTTAACTGATCACATTTTGTTCGTAGAATGTTCCTTTAAACGAGACGGCTTAGCAGTCTCTGTGGTACAATTAAGGAAAACCTTTCAGGCAAAATCAAGATTAGGCACGATTGGAAGGCTAGCTCTAATACGTGTCCTCATGACACAACA
Source organism: Asterias amurensis (assembly GCF_032118995.1). Lineage (NCBI taxonomy): Eukaryota > Metazoa > Echinodermata > Asteroidea > Forcipulatida > Asteriidae > Asterias > Asterias amurensis. The sequence goes on from NC_092663.1 coordinate 14,701,611, forward strand.
AGTCGGCGCCTTCTAAACGCCATTCATGACAATCTTATTGTAATGAAAAAAAGAAGAAAAAATGACACTCCCGGAAATTAGTTTCTGAATTCCTCTATCTTAATGTCAGAATCGCGTAATCGCTCAGAGATACTTCAAAATGAGTTGACATCTCGTAACCTCTCGAGTTTGGAGTGCGATTTCAGGCGACAAGAGCCAGTTATGAACTGCTATGTAATGAAATTAGACAAATCAATATCAGTCAGTCATAATTATCATCATGGGGTATGAGGATATCTATTAAACGGCCTTGGTTGGAAACTCGATACTCTACAAGTATCTATCGTCAGTTCTCATGCAGTATGCATTATTGTGTAGTGCGAGAACTCGTTTCCATCGTACGTTCAAGCAATGGAGATTGGAAACCAAAGGTTCATACAATACTTTTTCGAATACCCGCGAGACTTGCAAAGCTCATTGAATCATAATTTCAAAGTTTTCAAATTCGTTTTGTGCCGTTACCATTTAAAAGGTGCTGTGCTTTGATCAGTTTGTCTGTTCACCTTTGACCCCATCTTGGTCATGTTACAAGTATCCATCAACTGATTTAATTAGAAAAGGAAAAACGAAAATAAAAAAGAAAGAAAAAAAATGTTATATCTTCCAGCTTTCGGTTTGGTTACAATGATTTGTGTTGAAGAAAATCAAGATGGCTGCACCATGATACAGGTCTTTACAACTACGCCATGTCCTGACGACACACGTGGCTATATATTACGCCATAAGTCAGCCATTTTGGGTGTCAAAATGTCCAGATACCAATGCACATCTCACAGCACATAATATGTCGCATTACATTAGAGCAATCTATTCGCATTGAAAACTGACGCCATATATCAAGAATTCTCGTCTGGTGACGTAAGATAACTTCGGCCAATTGAAGAGCTAAACTACAAGCGACCAATCGGAAGGAGTGTACAACCTCAGGTAGTGAATAATTTTGTATCAAATAACCCCCAGCAAGATAACACTTTAGTGCATCAAAATTAACATCGAGATAACTAAAGATGTGGATAACGTCATAGGTCAAATACGTCACACTATTGATTCATTGCGCCACACACCAGAGTCTGGCACCGATTATATCTTGCTTACTGTCAGAGGCTAAAATAAGTCAAGGACACATACTTGGTCCAGTTTAAAGCCCCGAATGTAGGATCTGGGCCCCGCTAATTACAACAGGAAAAAAACAAACTCTCATTATTTCACCACCTACGTTGTGTTGCACCTTGTCGTCACGCCAAACCACACAATATTTCTAAACAACATTTTTAATGACACCCGACACACCCAATTGTATACAAAACGGGCCAAGCCGGACATTTCTACTCGTAGTAAATCTATCAAATAAATAAACAAATCGGTTTCACCTCAGACATAAAACAAAAAATGTGCGACATTATACAGACCTGCCATCAATCGTAGAAGGTAATTACAAGACGTGTCAGACAACGAATTCTACATTTTTAATAAACCACACAGTTTTTATTGACGGTCAGCGTGAAATAAAATAAAAACTTGATTCTCTCATCGCAGTGGGGAAGATCGATAATTGAAATGCTTTGAAATTTTATTTACTTTTTTAGGGTTCTTTTTTCCGTTTGTTGTTGTTGAATTTTTGCATTGTGAAGCTTTGGGAAAAATATTGAAAACTTATGTTGGAGACCTTTGAATTGGTCTAAAATATCTGTATTATTTGAGGCATGTAATTTGTTCTTCAGGGTATAGATTATTATTTGAAGTTTTAGTGGGCGGGTGAATTAAACAATTTCGAAAAGAAACAGAGATATTTTAAACATTTGACTAACCTGAGAGTCCCCCCACAGCACGAATCAACAATTCCACTTATTATAGTATTTGTATTAAAAACGCTCATTCTAAAATATATTATTCATATAGTGCTATACAGAGTTAGATGACAATGTGTGCACAATGGTTAAACAAACTTTTTTTACTTTCAATTATGTAACCGACAATCTTTGCCGCGCCAGCTGGTTATTTTGTCCTTTTTTTCGTTTGTTAATATATCAATATTTGTATATAAATACGCCAAAGATATATGAGATATGTCAAGGTTGGATAAGATCTTATTCTGAATTTATTGAACATTTATATACATTTTTTTTAAAACAAGAACCGAATGTAGTTTTTCAGCTATTTCTTTTGACCTATACCAACCCACAACTTCGACCAATCAAAATCACCTTTGTTTTAAATATTGACAGGTTCAGATGCCTTTTAGATTTACTGCCTTGAAAACGTTAACGCGCGGCTTTTCAAAAAATGCTCCACCAGGTACTCTTTGTTTTTTCAACTGTCGTCTCTTTGTTGTTCCTAATTTGTGTCATTACATATACATTTCTAAACGAAATTGAGTGAAACTATATCATATGCAGTTAAAGGAACATTACAGAATTGGTAAGAAACAAAAATCGTGAAGATCACAGATTTACATAAAACTTACACGGTCTAATGGTGACGATAGTTAAAACATCCCTTTAAATATTCCTGTCTGAAATGTCATACTTGATGGAAAAAAATAATATAATTTCGCGTTTTGAGTTTATCGCTCAGTGAGCGTTTCATTCATTTTTGTTTTGGCATCGATGCGTTGCACTATTTGTTGTCGGTTTTTCACTGTTCTCCCGTGACCCAGATGGCCGATCGATCTCAAACTTCTACAGGTTTATTAGTTAATGTACACGGTGGATTACATAAAGTGCTTACACTGCCAGCAACTGTTTTGTCATCAGAAAAAATAAAATTATGTAATGTTCACTTTAAACAATGAAAAACACATTCAACTTCTTCTTTTCTTCCTTTGTTATGCTACTTCATTAATGAAGTTTACCGCACTGCGGCTGGGCGCACGCGTGAAACCATGAGAACATAAGCCAAATCAGGTGCAATTGATACATGGTGCAAGTACATTGAAAACCATCGCACAGAAACGACTTCGACTCCTTTAGGTTACGAGAAACATGATTTCTTGTCTTCATGGCCCGGAAACAATTGGCACGAGAGATCGCTTATGAAGTGTCCTCGCTCATCTCATCATACGGGGCAGGTTTCCCACTTCGTAACAAGAAAAGATTGCTATTAAACAAAGAATGCACTCTGTATTAAATTTATATATCAAAGACCAAAATGGTAATTGGTGCCTTCGTAATATCTTCTCTCTTGGTATCTGAACAAATAACAGCCCACCATCCAACTCAACATTTGCGACGATTTATTGATTTTTTTTTCTTTAGTCTGTTCCCGACTCATCAAGTTACAAGCCACCCCCGTGCCAGCCACACACCAGTCGACTAGACTCCCACTGCACTGCCGTATCCCCGATTGGCCAATTTAGTGCTATATAATTCGGTTAAAGACATGGGACACATTTGGTAATTGTCAAAGACCAGTATTCTCAACAGATGCATAAAATAACAAGCCTGTGAAAATTTGGGCTCATTTGGTCATCGAAGTTTCAAGAGAATAAGGAAGAAAAAACACCCTTGTTGCATTACTTTATGTGCATTCAGATGCATTCAGCTGAACGCATTAAATTATTATACGAGTGAGAAACCTCTTTTTTTCAAAAATTACGTTAATTCAGAGGAGGCCTTTTCTCACAATGTTGTATACTACTAACAGCTCTCCATTGCTCGTTACCAAGTAAGTTGTTATGATAACAATTATTTTGTGTAACTACCAATAGTGTCCACTGCCTTTAAACAACAGGGGCGAGATGGAGTTATCGTGCTCTAAATCTTGCCTTTTAGATGTAAATCACTCCATCAGTCCTCGTCCGAAAATTTAGAAAGAAAAAGAATGTACGTTTATTGCTGAGCTGACTTTGCTCCGCGATGCGCGGTGTTTTCACCTCTTCTGTTAGGAATCGATAAAGATGCCCACTGGCTCCCGGCTGAGGTCAGTGATGCAAAGCACTAATGAGTGTGAATAATGTATGCGAACCAACGCAAAGTGCTTTGAAATTATTGAAATAACCGGCCCTTTGGTGATAACCTTAAATTTAGTTTCATGGGGACTGCAAGACAATTAGGAATTTAAAAATCTCACGTTTACACTCAATAAAAAAAAATATATATTAAAAATATTTCAAAACCAAGGAACTTCCTTGTAATAACTCCTTCCGCGAAACATTTCGATCGCAAAATGGCGGTCATTTCATTTTAAAACAAATTTTTTTCTCGGGTTGCTATATCTTGAAAACTGGACGGGGAAAGTAGCCAACTGAACCGCTTTCCGGAAAACACTATAGAAAACTATTAAACATATCATAATAAGCATTAACATTGCGCCTTGACCATTAGCTCGTAAAACGAACACAAGGATGTCTTCACACTGACTTGAGTCAAAGACCTTAGTTCTATAAAAATGCAATATTAAATAATATATAAGTAAACCACAATTATTGATACTGACTTAAACAGTAACATTAAACCCAGCCAACCTTAATTTATAGATCCCCAATCAGTTCCCATTCCGATCAATAGATAATTGGCTATCAATTTTTGATTAGACAATATAAAATGACATTCATAGAATGTAAGGGAAATCAGCGAGCGTAAACGATCTCGGCTGCCGTAAACCGCACCCAGACCTCCCCCCGAAAAATGAGACTGAGCAATCCACCCCGGTCCGAAAACGATTTTACGCTTCGGTAAATTAATGAAAATATCATCCCCCGCGGCGAGTTGTTAACCGAAGACACCACGATAAAAATTGATACACATTAATAAAATATTTGAATGATCCAGCACGTATATCATTTTCCCACAACCGTCTACACGGTTAGGTTTCGTTTCATAAACGACAACCCCCCCCCCCTTGATGGAGCAAGGCCTCAACCTAGCGCGTGTTTTTTTTCTCTCTTTTTCCACGTGGTGAAAACGGGAGAATTTAAACGTGGCCTGTGGCGGGTTTCTGCAGATCCCAATCGTTGATGCGTTGAATCTATATAGCCGCACCGAGGTAATGTTGAGTTGTTGAAACTCGCACAGGGAAAGGCGTGCAGTGTATAAGCCAGTTTCATCTGACATGACACACACCACCTGGGTTCGACTGCAAATTATAGAGATTTCCATCAGTTTAGGCGGCGGTCATATTTGTTTCTTCTCAGACATCTCCTTTTTAAGGGGGACCTTTGGAGAGAGGGTTGCAGAGCTCGCAAAACACTGACCGGAAGCTTGTTCTTTTTCAAACAGCTCATCTGATTCGTGGGATTTGTGGGATTTGTTGCTGTTCCAGGGACGTCTGCGAATCAGAACCATCGTTTCTTGATGATAAACTGACCGCGAAGTTCAGGGGGAAAAAAATACAGCTTAAATGCGGCCTGGAAGCATACGATATAACGAGGTAAGTCAACCCACTTGTTTTAGGCGGGAAACAAAAGAAAGGTTAAGAAAAGCTGTTCATTATTAAGGAACACGCGGCGCAGGTGTGGAACGACTGCGTGTAAATCGCCGTTGGTTCTTGCGTCTAGATCCTCTTTTTGTAATCCTGGTTGGTGATTGTTGTTGAGGGCGCCCTGTGCATCCTCTATTCAATTTAAAAAATGTTTATGCAAGGTGTTGTGTCAGTGGTTTGGCTCTGCATGATTTTTTAACACTGAAATAATTGTTAAGAATGTAGTTGTGAGTTTGATAACGTATAATAAATGACATTGTCCCTTTTTGGCAAATGGCTATTGTGTTCTTGTGACACAGTGGTGATTGCTTAAAGTGACTAAAACACGGAAGCCATGACAATGGCAATTATCGACGACGACGACGACGCTGTAATGGAGTTTACACGATCACAATGACGATGACCACGACAAGTGTGACAACAGTTGTTGTTTTGCTATGGTACCAATGCGTTACCATGGATGACAACAAGAACCCAATGATAGCACATCAAACTTAACTAATAGTATAAAAAAACTGCATGAGCTTTCGTAGCAAAAAACTTTGTCGGATGCAATAAAGGGGACAAGCCAAGTACAGTCTATATACATGTACATATTCAAAAAGTGGATGACAACGACAATGGCACAATGCCATGAATCAATGTGACAGCCAATTATATCAATTAAATATCAATGACACGCACCATCGCACAGCCTCAAAAGCGCATCCCAAACTCTCAGACACCCACAAGAATAAGCCTGATGTCGACCTTGGTGACCAATTAACAAGATACCACTATTGTAGTATTTTATATAATACACTAAAATTAAACCTCAGACGGACGGAAGCGCACTCCAGACTAATGAAATAATTTCGCTTTTAATAAAATTATGGATTTCTGGAAATCCATACTCTTTTGGCCTTGTGGTTCAAGAGTTGGGGATGATAAAGAGATTTCATTGGAAACATGACTGAGATGAGAGAGTGTAACACGTAGTAAACTATGGTTTGGGTTTGATGTCCAAGACGGCAATGCCGTTCGCCGGTTGAGGGTGTAATTGACCTTGGGTTAAACCGCAGCCGACGACCCCACTAATAATCTCGCTCCGTCCTGGTCCTTCAAACAGTGTCCTTGTTTGATCTGTACACTAAGTGTACACACACACGCACGACGTTTCAAGATTCTAGGAAAATTCTCTGTTAATATTAGATAGATTGTTTGAGCCATTGGGATTAAAGACTCAAGATTTAAAAGATTACATGTTCAATATAAAACGTATTTTTAATTGTTGCATAGCTTCGTTACATTTGATTACATATCACGTTTGCTAACAATACGGTGGCAGCATTTATTGCCTAATCGTAGAAACCACATCACACCAGTGGGGGCACCTGCTAGAATTGTATTAAAGTAACTTAATTCTTGTGTTGTATTGCCTGCAAGGTTCTGCTCCTAAGAACACTACAATACAAATCTGTTCATTCAACATCATCCCTTAAGGAATCCCTGTTCCTCCGATTAATTTGTCATCTCTATATTGTGGAGGACAAATTACTATGACATTATAGCTTCGTGTACATTTATCTGTGTACACCAACACCAAACAGGGCACCGTCCAACGGCTAATTAGGACAGTATGATTAGGTGAGGTGATAGCACCATGTAAATCCCTTTTGGGTAGTGTTAAATTTGAAAAAGAACCGGTGGTCCACAACTCAACGTTTCAATCAGTATGCACAGGGCCACATTTGATGCTAAGCACAACAATTTGCTTAGCATGAAATGTCTTCCTTGATAAAACAGCATTACCAACCAAAATTTCCATTCGTTGCATATTGTTTGTGTCTGGTATTCAGCTGTTGTTTGCTTTCTGAAAACCACGGGAAAATTTGGTTGGTAACCCTGTTTTCTTTAAAGGATGAAATTTCATGCTAAGCAAGTTGTTGTGCTTAGCAGCTCTATGAAATTGGGCCCTGATCGTCTTCAGGACTCTATGTGATGGTTGACAGTTTGGTCGACTTAACACATATATGTGTTATAATACCCGTTTACTTCTCAGAAATAGCAAATACTTTTCATTATCAATCAGCAGTCAATCAAGTCTACTGTTTATAAGAAACACATACCCTTCACCTTCATCAAATCACACTAAGTTTATCTTGTCACCCCATAACAAACTGCCAATCGGTCAGAAGTCAAATTGAAATGACACGCCTTTGAGGCACGTGAACCCCAATAAATTAACAATTCAATTTGGAGACTGCCTTTTCACAAGATGAATAAAACGCCTGACAACATAAAAAGCACCCATAAGATTGATCTCCGAATGATGTCATCACATAAGTGGATTTGACTTTTAGATTTGTAGGAAATCCACTCAACAACAAGGGTTTTTACCTTGTTGAGGTGGTTTGTTTGTTTATGTCCATTCAGAACGTGTCCTTCTATCTTTCATATCCACGGCTTAAGTTCTATTGAGAAGTTACTTTTTAAGTTAAGCTCCGCCGTTAGCATTATATAGGTACATCAAAGACGAAAAGAACAACTCCCCACGGCAGTCTCTTCAACTTATAACGCATGGGATTTTGGTAGTCAAAGCTCGTAGCTGTCAGATTGCCTAGATCGGAGTAGATACAGGGCGATGTAGGGGCATTTAGCCGTTCGCTAAGATGCTATCTTGTAAGAGGAAAACTCAAGAAGCTGATGTCATTTTGCTCTTCATCTCTCCCGTCTTCCCGAAGCGTCTTGACAGAGCATCAACCTATAATACCGGAATACTTAGCCACTTCTCGTATACACGGAGACAGAGAAAATGGTTCCCGGTTACCATGGTAACCGTACCACACACAAAATCTACAGGAAGATAGGGCGCTGGTCTCTAACACTAAGTACAGTCTAGTTCTTTTGTTTTAAATCTCTGTATACATCCACATTGTGTGTAACCATGTTACTCATATTTCAGTAGATGTAGAAGACGTTAAAAGTATTCATTCTGGTTTTACCCATTTACACCGATGTGTGTTAGCACTGGATACTCAGTACTTTTCCGAGTTCTGTAGGGGGAAAAAAAAACCTACAGGCATATCCATCTTATGTCTATACATCTTAAATACAGAAACATAGCAACAATTTCACTGTTGACTGTGTACGCCGGTTGTGATGGGCATTGCCATGCGAGAAAGTGTGGTATACACGAGGGTAAAAACTAAAGCAAACATTTTTTAATAATAATAATAATAATAACACGTTTTTATATAGCGCTTTTCACACCCGGAGGGCGTCCCAAAGCGCTTCACATTATTACCCCTGGTCACTGGGCCTTAATTCACTCCTTAAACCATCTCAGCTCCCTGGTGGGGAGTATGCAGCCTGTGCAACATTAATATGCGCTACTCGGCTAAATCAACCACAAGAACCATCTCTGCCCTCACAGGTACCCATTTACCCCTGGGTGGAGAGAAGCAATTATAGTTAAGTGTCTTGCTCAGAGACACAAGTGTCACGACCGGGATTCGAACCCACACTCTGCTGAACAGAAGCATCAGAGCTTGAATTCGGTGCTCTTATCCGCTCGGCCACGACACCAAAATGTACACACACGATAATGATATGTATGTTGTATTCTTGCATATGCCTAATTGGTAAACGTTTTTTTTTTCTTTCACCAAAGTAAGAATGATGTTGCGATCGAGACCTATCTTTAATAATAATAACAATAACCCATTTTTATAAAGCGCCTTTCACACCCGAAGGGCGTCCCAAAAGCGCTTCACATTATTACCCCTGGTCACTGGGCCTTAAATCACTCCTTAAACCATCTCAGTCACTAACTACGTATGCAGCCTGATGCACTACTCGACTAAATCAAGAACCATCTCAGTCCTCACAGGTATACCCATTTACCCCTGGGTGAAGAGAAGCAATTATAGTGAAGTGTCTTGCTCAGGGACACAAGTGTCACAACCGGGATTCGAACCCACACTCGGATGAACAGAAGCACCAGAGCAAAGAATACAATTGAATTGCCATGTATTTATACAATACAGAGCTACAATATGACTGATAGTTGAGTCTTTCGTAAACAGGAAGAGGTGACATGGGGTTAAAGGGTCAGGGGGAAACAGTGAACGGCAACGGCACTGATACCCAAAGAACATTACAGCATTAAAGCTCCGTATATAGCTTGCTCCCTTTACCACACATCTAGATTATTTGTCCACAGACTTCACTGTCAATAACAAAGGGTAGACCAGCGAAGATGACGTTTGACAGCATCATATTCATCCTCTGGAGCAATGTCCTAGGTCACATATTAAGGGTTAAACCCAGGCCGGATACCTCACGGAGGCAACAAAGGCGATTTCCCCCATGGCCCCTGGATCACTGCCTTGGTGCCCATAACATGTTCCGGTAGTAATTTACAATTTCCTCAAATTTCCTTTAAGATTATTTTCCTTAAAACCCGTGGGCTGACCTAGCCTCACCGCCTCATCAAAAATTCATTAAACATTTTCCCATTTATGAGACTCCCACAAAAATCTCTTCAACAATTAATGGCGGTAAAAGGTGACGCTCAACACACAGACGCGAATTATTAATTGAAAAACGTGATGAGGCGGCCATGTTTTCCAGACCGTCTGACCCAGAAAATTTTTGCCAGCATTCAATAAAAAACACCGTCACATCCTTTACGTTAATAATGTATTGGAGGCTGTTGACCCTGTATGACGTCTGTGCGCGGTGTAAGTGTTTTGTGTAAAAGGGTTCTGGGTACATTGTTTTGCGAAGTTCTCAAGAAAGGGATACACAACGTTTTTTGAAGTATTATTGTTGTGTCTTTATTGTGTGTTCACATGTTTTGTTGGCGTCTATAATTTTTGCTGTTGGTGATGTTGTTTTGAAAATGATTTAAGTGATTCTGTTGTTAATTTTAGTGATGTTGATGTTAATGATGTTGTTGTTGTTGTTGTTATTGTTCTTGCTGTTGTTGTTGTTGTTGTTTTGTCAAACACACAGTATCCTCTCACTTGGTGTAGTCCAACATATTACACATAAAACAACCAACTTGGAATAGAAAATGTGGGCTCAAATTGGTCATCAAAAAACTGCTGAATGAAAGAAAACAACAAACCTTGTTGCATATAATTATTGTATACTTTCAGACGCCAGATGCCTGTAACACACGGTAGCTTATTTAAATTGCAATATAAATTCGGGTTAAATCGGCTTAAACTCAGGCCTGGCATTATTAAATGGTTTCCTTATTGAACCACCTCTTCCTGAAATAAGAAACCCTACAAATAAACAGCATACATCTTTAACTTACGCGCTTGCCCCCCCCCCTACTCTAAAAGTGAGGGCTGTTTATGTTTTGGTTAGAGCACGGGACAAAACGACAAAGCCTTGAAGGAACTACAACGGTGACTCAAGGGTCACTCTTCAGTGGAAACAAACACAAAAACATCCGAATAAAAGGAGTCGATTTTTTCCTTCATTTGAGCGTCAACTTATCTACTCCGTCATCGAGATTATTAAAGTCTTGGCGATTCTCCAAAATACCACAAACCGCTCTTTTCACACTTTCATTTTGGGCTAAATTTGTCGCGTTAAAGGTTAAAGACAGAGTAACCTTTTTTGTAAGTGTCAAAGACCAGTATCCTCACTTTGTGTATCCCAACGTAATAAGCATACAATAACAAACCTGTCAAAATGTGGGTTCAGTTGGTCATCGCACGAAATTGCAAGAAAATAATGAAAGAAAAATAAACCCTTGTTCCAATGAAGTGCTTTCAGATGCCTGTGGGAAAGGCTTCTACCTGAAGCCTTTTTAGAACCAAACTTGTTTTTGTGAAAAATTAACTCTTTCTCTAAAACTACATTACTTTCAACGTTGTCGTTTAAAAAAAATGTTTTATAGTACAAACATCTTCCCGATGCTCTTTTATACCAAGTAAGTTTTTATGGTCAATAATTTGTTTGATTAATTACCCAAGTGTGCACTTCCTTGAATAGATATATAAATAATTTTAGAGTGAACAAAAAAGACATTACCAGCTTATTGACAAATATAAACAAGATTTTTAAGGATCTATGGTCAAGGAGCAAGGATAGGATACACTAGCGTTGATTCAAAGGCACAGTCACACACAGGTGTGACACAGGATAGCGAGAACGAAAACGAGAACGATAAAAATGCACGCCCTCGATTGGTTGAATTGCTCCACGAATAATACGCTCACGCTTGTTCAACCAATCGAGGGCGTGCATTTTTATCGTTCTCGTTTTCGTTCTCGTTTTCGTACTCGTTATCGGGGCCTGTGTGACAGGGCCTTTATAAGTTACGATTGATTGATTGGCTGCTTATTTTATTAATTGATTCATTGATTGATTGCATGTTTATTGATTTACTAATTAATTTATTTATTAATTGATCGATTGATTGGAAACTTTGTTTAGCATTTTTAATCCGAGCTTTTGTTTCACAATTATTTTTAATCAAGTCAAAATTGGCAAACAATGCCAACACTTTAGCACCTTCGCAATGTGATCACCTACTTATATTATTCTCAAAAGGGGAAACTGTTTGTTTAGATGTTTCACACTCCTACCACAAAAACAATAAACATTTTAAATCAAGGATTTCTTCTGAAACCAAACACCGACACCAGGGTCTGGGCAAATAATCGGCTCAAGTAAATACCACCGGGTTGCGGGAGTATATTGCGCTCACATTGGCTTCGGGAAATGTGCAGTAAGTTTACCACAAATTATTTTTGCAATTCGCAAAAGCTAGCCTAATTCTATTTTCTCAAATTATACTCACTTAAAGGCAGTGGTGACTATTTGTAATTGTCAAAGACTAGCCTTTCCAGTTGGTGTGTCTCAACATATGCACAAAATAACAAACCTGGTGAAAATTTGAGCTCAATCGGTCATCGAACTTGCGAGATAACAGTGAAAGAAAAAACACCATTGTCACACGAAGTTGTGTGCGTTTAGATGGTTGATTTCGAGACCTAAAGTTCTAAATCTGAGGTCTTGAAATCAAATTCGTGGAAAATTAATTCTTTCTCGAAAACTATGTCACTTCAGAGGGAGCCGTTTCTCACAATGTTTTATACCATCAACCTCTCTCCATTACTTGTCACCAAGAAAGTTGTTATGCTATAATTATTTTGAGTAAATACCAATAGTGTCCACTGCCTTTAAAGGAACATTACAGAATTGGTTTTTGCCAACAAAACAGTTGCTGTCAGTGTAAGCACTATACGTAATCAACCATACGGGTTTCTGTCAGTTTATGTAAATTATTCATATAACAAACTGACAAACTTGTAAAAGTTTCAGATCGATCGGCCATCTGGGTCACGAGAAGTTAATGAAAAAAACGATCACACTTTTTGCGTGACATCGATGCAAAAAAAAAATGAATAAAACGCCATTGAGCGTGAACTACAAGAAATTAACAAAATATTTACTCTCATCAAACAATTTCGGGCAGAAAAATTTCAAGGGAGGTTTTCTACCATCATCATCATAGACCGTGTAAGTTTTACGTAAAAACGGTGATATTTCTGTTTTTTAATTTTTTACTAACTGTAATGTTCCTTTAAACTTTTGTTCCCCACTGACTCAACCCCGGCCACCGCCACAAACCGCGAAGAAATGGTTCAGAAATAGATAATGTTTTTATCGTAAACATGTTTTCCTTCCGTAAAAAGTGATTTTTGTTTTACAAAACGCCTATATATATATATTGTCACCCTTTGATGAAACGTGATACTTTAAAAAGGTGTTTTGTTACAATGAAAACAACAAACGCCAATCGTAAAATCAACACGTCCCCGGGCATGAATAGGAAGAAAGAACACAATTCCGCAGTGATCCTGGTAGTTATTAGTTGGAACTTGGCGAAAACATGGGAACTAGATACTGTTATTTATTTGTTATTGTTTACAATTGAAACCCGAAACAAAATGTAACCTTCAAAATGACAATATTATTGAATAGTAAAATTAACCGGTTTCTGGGTGTGAACAAAAAGTTCTATTTAGGTTATCCGGGTAAGTATATTTGGAACACCGGCAAAATATTGTTGAGGAAATTCAAGGACACTATAACTGGTACTGTTTTTATTATTTAATTTTTCTACAATTGCAAAAATAAACAAAATATAACCTTCAAAATAACAATAGTTGTTGTACAACTATCCTCTTCCGTGCATGAAAGAAGATGAAAGAAAAAAGTTCTATAAATAGGTCATCCGGGTAAACATGGGGAAAATATTTTGGGAAAAACAAGGGAACTACCAAAACCCGATTCCCGATAATGGCGCGAAAATGGGTCCCATGGTACTACGAAACGAACCGCTGATGACGGACGAAAAAACGAGGTGATGATCGAGGTTGACCTAATATATTGACCTGTCGACCCCCCGACCTAGTACATTAAGTGCTTTGTTGTGTATTGTACTCGGTTCACCCAGTTTCTGAAGAGTTGGTTCGAGTGTGCCGCTTCCCTTTGACAACAAAGTTGTTCGAATTTGAAATGAACGCAATTAAAGGAACACGTTGCCTTGGATCGGTCGAGTTGGTCTTTGAAAAGCGTTTGTAACTGTTTTTTATAAAATGCATATGAGTAGAAAGATGTTGTAAAAGTAGAATACAATGATCCACACAAACATGCCTCGAAATTGCACAGTTTTCCTTTTACCTCGTCGACTAACACGGTCGGCCATTTATGGGAGTCAAATTTTTGACTCCCATAAATGGCCGACTGTGTTAGTTCGCGCAGTTAAAGAAAACCACGCAATTTCGAGGCAAAATTGTGTGGATAATTGTATTCTACTTTAAAACATCTTTCAAACCATATGCATTTTATAAAAAACGGTTACAAACGCTCAGTTATAGACCAACTCGTCCGATCCAAGGCAACGTGTTCCTTTAAAGGTATGGACTGGAGCACGGCATAATAGTCTGTTTTGTAAGTCAGGAACATAACTATAAGGAACAACCGTACATCAATGTCAAGAATTTAAAAATAAGTACTTCCCAGTCAATGTCACCTATGGCCTCTCCCTCGTTCCCATGTTTTGCCTTCCCACCCCCACCCCCACCCCCACCCACCCTTCCTTATTCTTTGTCCATCCCCTTTCCTTTCCAAGTCATCCTTGGTTTGTTTGTTTGTTTGTTTGTTTGTTTTCTGTGAAAACATTTTAATATTGTAATTCCTGTGTATTTTAAAACTATTTATTTGTGCCATGTGATATTTTTTTATTATATTGTTGCTGTTTTAATTTCTACGGTTCATGTGCTACTTTTAATGACTGTATTCTCATGTGCAAAATAGAGAAAGTGATTTTCATGCTGGCCATGATGAATAAAGAACTGAATTGAGATGAATTAAATTGAATAACTGAATTGTTTAGCCTTCGAGAAAGACTCTGCTATGGGATCGAAACGTCAGGCCATTAACCAAATTTGTTTCAACTGTCCTTTTGGTTGGTAATTATATTTTCTCCTTTTTTGGTTGTTACAACCAAAACAAACTGGTTTCGCTTTTAAAGGTTTTCAGATAAGAAAATCAAAAATGACTTCATTTCAAATGGATTTATTTCTCAGACTTTTCTTTCGTGGTTTGAACTTCATAGTCAGTAGGTTTTCAGATTAAAAATAAACAAAACGGTGTTTTATGGTTTTTTGTGCATGTTGTTATTGCAATTATTTTTTTAATAGTGATGACCAACCTGCCCTTTAAATTAAATTATTTTCACCAAAGTTCTGAAACCGTAGTTGAATGGCAAGTTTATTTTGAAAAGACTTCTAATAAAATTATACTAATTAGAATGGATCTTCTATTTAAACGAAAAAGAAGTAACATCTACTTGCGGAGTTTAACCTTCCAGTTTATTTATTTTTCATGACCAAGACGCGCTGAGAGTTATTAACTTTCAAATGAGTAATCAATAATGTTTTTAGAATAGGTTCTGATGGCCACAAAAATCGATCCCGAGTGGCCGTGAATTTTCTCAATTATTTTTCCCCGGACAAAAACATCCAAAAGGCTAAACCAACGCTCTCTTAAAATAACTGACCAACAAAAAATAACATAAAATATCCGGATATGATTTCATACCACAATGTGCTTTTGTGGGCAGATTCTTAAAAATAACATGTTATTTTTCTTGAGTTTGGGGAGAGATGAAATTCACGAAGGTATCAGTTTCCATTGAAGAAATAAAAGGCTAATTTTAATAGAAGCCTCAGAGATGTAAAATCGTCGTGTTACTTAATATCTCCTTCCGTTTCGTGGAAGGTTGAAAAATAAGATTAATTAATATTTTGTTTTCTGTTTGTTCCTTTACATTGCCATAACGAGCTTTTTCTTTTTTTTTAAAGGGAAGGTAAACGTTTGGTCCTCACTCTTAAAATTGATTGAAATACAAACTTTTGTTAGAATTACAAAAGCTTTAGATGGTATAAAGCATTTTGAGATTTGCACCCCAAAGTTTGAATTTGAGAAGCGTTAACGACAGTAACATTTCTCAGACTGTGGATTCCAAATTCAGATTTTTCGTTGAGGTATTAAGGTTGTGTAAAGAAAATTGTTATCCCCAAAAAACTGAATCTTCCAAAAATAAAAAAATGAAATGTATAGGCCTACTGACTTTCTGGGAAAAAAATGGTACGAAAAAATCTACAGTACAATTTACATACACTCGGCATACAATACTGTTACTGTAATTGTTGTAGTCAGCATATAGCAACAGAAGGCTAAGTTGACACAAAATGACAACCTTTTCCGGTCGTTCTGTGAATGACGACACCTCATCACTGAGTGGTCATCTGAGATAACATCGTCAAACAGAGACGGTGTGTTAGGCGAAGATGCAATCTATCACAAGAAACCGAGATGCTAATAACCGATTAGCCAATTTGTGTGTCACAATTTACACAAGAAGACTGTCTCCAAATAACCACTTCAAAATCATATGAGTCATTTTTTTGAAAACCTTAAAGGCACTGGACACTAATGGTAATTTAGTCAAAACAAATGTTAGCATAAAACCTTACTTGAAAACGAGTAATGGGGAGAGGTTTGTAGAACTGGCTCCTCTGAAATGACGCATATAGTCCTTTTGAGAAAGAAGTAATTTTCCACGAATTTGATTACGAGACCTTAGATTTAGAATTTGATGTCGCGAAATCAAGCATCTGTATTGTATTACACTATTGTTAATTACTCAAAATAATTGTTAGCATAAAAACTAACTTGGTAACGGGCAATGGAGAGCTGTTGGTAGTATAAAACATTGTGAGAAACGGCTCCCTCTGAAGTAACATAGTGGTAATTTCTCACTAAATAATAAAATAGTTCAGCTAAAGCCTTTTGTTATGCATCTGAACGCAAACAAAGTAAAGCAACATGGGTGTTTTTCTTTCAAACATTCTTTTGCTAATTCGATGACTAACTTGAGCCAAAATTTTCACAGGTTTGTTATTTTGTGCATATGTTGAGATACACCAAGTGAAAAGACTGGTTTTTGACAATTACCAATAGTGTCCAGTGCCTTTAATTACAAGTATATTCTTTTTTATTTATCTCAAGATGACACTAATGTGTGTGAGGGTTTTGAGTAATGAAACATGCCACTGGCAGCTGATGGAAAATAATGAGTTGATACCTCTTCCGGGTATCTACGGATAATGCATGAAATATAATTCCCACAGATTGTCAAGTTTCTAATATTGTTTTCAAGATGTCTAACCGCGTAGGATGACAACGACTGTAAAAATCTCAGCTTTTGTGCTTTTTCATGAGAAAACCAAAAACAAAAATTCTTATATTATCCAGCAAAATGTGAAAGGCGCCGGACACGTTTGGTAATTGTCAAAGATCAGTATTCTCACCTGTGTATCCCAACGTATGCATGAAATAACAAACCTGTGAAATTTTGGGCTCAATTGGTCCTCGAAGTTGCAAGAAAATAGTGGAAGAAAAAACACCATTGTTGCACAAATTTGTGTTTTCAGACGCTTGTGAAAGGCTTAAGGCCTGAAGTTTTTCTCAGATTCAAATATTTCAGTGATAAACCACATCTTAAAAAAAACAAAAAAAACCAAAAAAAACAAACTACGTTACTTCAAGAGGGAGCCGTTTCTTACACTATTGTGTCTACCATTATGCAGCCCTTTCGTTGGGCGTTACCAAATCATTTGTTTTGCTAAAACATCTTTTGATTAATTACCAAACGTGTTTAATGCATTTAACCATTCGTGTTTCTTTATGGCGGCAAATGTAGAACATCGTGACAGTTTGTTCAGGTTTTTGTTCTACCGTCGCAAGCCCAAGAAAGTGTTTTTCGTCACTCCACACATTTTGGCAGTTCGAAAACCAACCTAGAAATTGGCACGATTTCCGTTGTTTTTGTTGTGAGCAGATGTGCCAAGTTTGGACTTGACTTTCCCCTTCGCAAGACAAACTTGCCCGCGGGGGAAATATTGTAACTTAACCCGTGTCTAAATCTAATCGCAAAACCCGGACTATTCCCCAGGCGGTGGTTGGGAACAAAAATATTGATTTTACAATTTTCAGGATACAAAAATCAACGTTTTCTCTTTTGTTGTTTTGAAAGAGCGCATATATTCCACTGGGCGGCAGAAACAAATTGATGAGCAATATCAAGACGTGGGGAAAGTTATAGGTGTTATAGTATACTTTATATTTAAAGAGAAGGTATACGTTTTGTAATGATTTCAAATAATTGTCAATACAAACTCACTTTGTTAGAAGCACATTCTGGGTCATACTAACGTACGAATGTCCTTACCAATCCGGACTAGAATCCAAGACAACTGTGACCAGGGACGTCTCGTTTTGTAAAGTGATTTTAGATCTACGTAATCCTACTTGAAAATTCAACCCGTCCACAATCGGTTTCCAACCCCCGAGCAAATTGTCTGATTCTTAATTCAATAAAAAATGCATTCCGAAGTAGTCGTCACCATTATGTGGTTATTACTCCGTAATATTCAACTTCATTGTGATAGTCTAAACACCCCACAAAACAACTGTTTAAAGAGATATTCTACCCGAAGTCGTTTCCGGGCTATTCCTTTTAAAAGAGATTGTTGACCCAGTTGTTGATTTAACCCAATTTGGAAGGAAACCCTGTTCAGGAACTCTAGCTGATTATTGAACTGGTTTACCCATTTAGAAAACTCAAGAAGTTGCCCCACGGCTGTATGGGCGGTAGAGACCGAAATTACATTCCAGATAGGATTCGAATTGTAATCCATCCATTTATAGAAAGTTTAAAATTCGATTGAAAGAGGATTTTCATCAACTGAGGGACCTGGGCTTCTTTATGGAAGATTCGATGTTCAAAAACATTGGGATCTATTAAAGCCATTATACACTGTCGGAACAGAAAGAAAGAAAAAAAAGTTCACCAGACTTACAAATAACTTACAGGGTTTACGGAAGGTAATGATAAAAGACTTGTCTTGAAATATTATTCCATGAAATGCTTTACTTTTTGAGAAAACATTAAAACAATATCAATTCCCGATAGCGAGAATTACGGATTTATAGTAATCACATGTCATGACACGGCGAAACGTGCGGAAACAAGGGTGGGTTTCTCCGTTATTTTCACCCGACACCGATGACCGATTGAGCCTAAATTTTCACAGGTTTGTTATTTAATATATAAGTTGTGATACACGAAGTGTGGGACTTTTGACAATACTGTTTACCGAAAATGTCCAATGGCTTTAAAGAATGTCTGTATTTGTTTCTTTCTTTTTGTTCAAGGTATACCGAAAAGGTAGATGTAAGATTAGGTGTTCATGAACATTGGAATCTTAAAAGATTTTCTGTATTTGTTTCCTTTTTTTCTTTTTCTTAAAAGGTCTGATTACTAACTTTTAAGTATCCGTAAATAAAAGCAATCCTGTTTGGTAATGTACGGTTCTAAAGGTTGAATGCAAAGTTGGGACAGAACAAACATTGGTATCTTTTCAAATTGTCCGTATTTGTTTCTTTCTCATTTGAAATGTAACGATTACTACCTTTTAAAGGCAACAGTGGACACTATTGGTAATTACTCAAAATAGTTGTTAGCATAAAACCTTTCTTGGTAACGAGTAATGGGGAGAGGTTGGTAGTACAAAACATTGTGAGAAACGGCTCCCTCTGAAGTGGAGTAGTTTCGAGAAAGAAGTAATTTTCAACGAATTTGATTTCGAGACCTCAGATTTATAATTTGATGTCTCGAAATCAAGCATCTGAAAAGCACACAACTTCGTGTGACAAGGATGATTATTCTTTCATTATTATCTCGCAACTTCGACGACCGATTGAGATCAAATTTTCACAGGTTTGTTATTTTATGCATGTGTTGAGATACACCAAGTGAGAAGACTAGTCTTTGACAATAACTGATAGTGTCCAGGGTCTTTAAGATCCCCTAAACAAAAGCAATCCTGTTTTGGTAAGTAACTTACGGTTCTCATAGCTGAGTTTATTTTCCCAAAATGATAATATATCTTGCAACAATTTTGGAGAACCATTATTGTTAAAAACGACAGACTAAAATCATGTTGGAGACGTTGTTTGTAGATAACACCACGTATAAACAAAAACTAAATTTATTGACTGTACTAAGTGTTGTGTCGAACTCACCGGAAAAAGTTGAATGCACAATTTCGAGAGAAATAAATCAATTCCTGGCGAAAATATTTAAAACACAGAACTAATTATTTAGATGCATCTCATGCAACGATTACTGGAAATACCTTTCACATCCTCCGTACAGGGGCATTAGAAGACAATAAACACAGATACATCACAGCGAATGTTGAGATTGTTTTTCTAAGCGATGTTGACCCTGATTGATCGTAAAACCCATTTTGACGGAGGCGGGACAGGGGAAGAAAAGAAAAAAAAAGGAAGACGCAAAAAGAAGAGAGAACTATAAAACATCTTCAGATATCCCACGTGCTTCAGCAGTTGCATAAATATTTATGGTGTTATAGTGTGCGAAATGTTGCACTCGTTAATGCCCGCGAGAGGGAAGCTTGATTAATTGTCCCATGTAAGCTAGTCAGTGTTATTTATAAGAATCCTGTGCTATCGGGGGTAGATAGCAAAATGGTATCCACGTTTTAGACGCGCACGGTACACGGCCATTTTCTTTGTGCTCGGTTGAAGACCTTGTCTTGAATTATTGAGTGCAATCAAAGGGTTGAGGGGTAAATATTACGTGGGAAGGGGAGGCTTTGGTGACTATTTTCTTTTTGAGACCTTCAAAGCGGAACATAATCCTCCGGTCACCTTTATGAATTATTAAGTTTAGAAAAGATTTAATTCTAAAAATAAACTAGATTGTTACTACAGTCTCCTCGGGGAAAAAAAAAATGAAGAGGGGATTTTTCCCAAAAGACATTTCATGTTGAATTATGTATTGTACAGCCTGTATTAAGTTATTTATGTAACTGTACTTATCCAACTCAGATTAAAGCTCCAGGGTACTTTGGGAAGAATTACTTTTCCTATGTTTCAGAGACCAAAAGCATGTTTTATTATGGTAAATGTAGCATGCATATCCTGCATAAAACAGGGGGTGTTTGTTTTATTCAAGGCGACGCGAGAAAAGTGTGGCCACAATGAAACTGGTTTTCAGAAGCTATTATGTCTACAGGGAAAACCTGATCTCAAATGTAAAATTTAGAAAGCTCAGGAAGAATTACCTGTCATATATTTCCGACACCAAAACAGTGTTTTATGATGGTTGGTAGCGTGCTTATACCATGCTACAAACATGTTTTTTCAAAGGTGAAGTGGGAAACGAGTGTCAAGAATGAAACGAGTTCGATTAGAAGGAGCTCAGAAGCTATGATTTATACCGGGAACAAACTTGAACTTGAAGGACAAGGATCAGCTTAGGTGTGTCAGAGGTCTGCAATGTTTTATTTTTATAACACATCCAGAGATTTAAGGTTCGTAAATTTCGTCTATAACGACCGCTTGGGCAATGATCCAATAGGCTAACGCATCAACATCTTTGTCTATCGTTGGTGACACTCTTTCAAATGATTTTTCACAAATTTATGTGTCGTGCCCCACCCAGGTTAACGAACTACCGTGTGAACGGTAACCCTTTTTTTATGCAAAGATATCATTTGAATGCAGACAGTTGGTATGGATGATGTTAAAAGAGTAAAGTTTTGCGTTGCAATGTTATGATTTAACCTCAATGCAGTTTAACTTTTTGTAATATCAACAGTTTGCTGTTGTTCTTATCGATGTTGTTGATGATGATGTTACTGCGTTGTTATTGTTATGTTGTTGTTCTCGTTGATTGTTGGTATGATTGTTGTTGTCGTAAGTTGTTTTTGTTGTTGTTGTTGTTGCTGTGGTAGCTGTTGTTGTTTTGTTGTTGTTGGTTTTTTCTTGTTGCTGATGTTGTTGTCCTGTTACAATAACAACAACTGCCTTTAGATTTGCTAAACAAACAGTAACACACTGAGATGTTGACTTTTACACACTTCAATCATCCATCTTGCTAAGACCGTTAAACCGCAAAACATGTTTTAAATCCACTACAAGACTGCCATGAGGGATAACTCTCTTGCAAGTCAGCTGTAACCTCAAACGAGTCAACTGGAACTTATTGACTCAAATCATGTCGAGAAACCGGCCCTGGTACTTTTCCTATCAAATCCATAAATTTGGATCCCAAGAGTGCTCCAGAAGCGTCATAGATTCCCTTCATCTGCGCGCGTAGTCTTCTTCGTTTGGGCATCATTCAACACGATTGATCAAAAACAAAAAAAAACGCACAAATCAAAATGGTGGTCATAGGTGCCGTTTCAATGTTAGTTGCTTTTAGGATGTAATAAATAATCCTCACTACGTCATAACAGAAAGAAGGATTGCGTCTTGGTCGATAATTACAGCGGAAAGAGATGTATAAAGGCTGTCTGTGCACGTACACCACGACTGACGTACACTATTATGTGTATACAACGCAGTTGCAGAGTGACGGAGAAAGGAGAAACAAAATTCAAAAAAACGAGGGCGGTATTTTTTTTCACCGTACATTAATCAGCTTCAATGCATGGTAGATTTTGATAAGAGAAAAATGAGATAAACTCATTCAAGGTTTTGTTTTTGTAAGCTGATGTGGAACGAAAACAAAAAGACATGAATCAAATTTGACATCTTTATGGATTTGGGTCGAACACGAGGTGAATGATACGCCGGGAGTGAACTAAGAAGGTTGTCTGAATCGCTGACGAGCACG
This sequence comes from Asterias amurensis, assembly GCF_032118995.1. Lineage (NCBI taxonomy): Eukaryota > Metazoa > Echinodermata > Asteroidea > Forcipulatida > Asteriidae > Asterias > Asterias amurensis. The sequence continues at coordinate 14,724,358 of NC_092663.1, forward strand.
GGTGGGTTGGACGCGTTGTACGGCGTGGCTACATCACGGGCTGGTGGTGACAGGGTGAGGCAATCTACGTATATTAATAACAAGCACTGAGTGGCTTAAGGCGATTTAACCTTGGACAAGTGTGTGTGATGATATCTTAGGACTTTCGTGAGGAGCACGGACAACGGGGGAAAACAAAACCTCATCAGCGGAGCTTAGACCGGAGGTGAAAGAAAAGTGGACGTGAAATTTGATCAAGGATTGGGAACTCGAGGGTAAGCTACTTTACAACTTTGACCGTTTAAGGGGAAGATACAGTTCGTAATCACGCTTAAAACTAACAGCAATACAACATAATATTTTGATAGCGAAAAGCGTTTTTAAAATAATAATTTCACTTCGAGGTAATGTGGTTACAGACAAATAAATATGTTTTTATTCCCCAACATTTTAATCTAAATAATGTTGTTAATATTTTCTCAGATTGTTTAAACAACCAAAAGTAAACCTTTGCCTTTAAGTCGCGCTCTTATTTTGGATGTTAGGCCTATATAGCTACAACAATGAAACCACGTGGAAAGATAACACTATTTTGAAGTTGGTTCGATGTTTTTACGATTGTTGTTTGGTTATTTTTACTTACGTTATTATAGAAGGTGCAATTAACTTTATATGGATGCTAGTCTTAGATGGGCTAATCTTTGGGGCCATGTGCGACAAATAAATATAAGTCTACTACTCGCATGGCTGTTGAGGGTTTCGGGCATTGGACTTACAAGTTAGTTTGACAACAAGTCAATGCCCTATCGGCCGATCACGGGGCAGTGGGGTAGGTAATGAGGCAGGACAAAGTCTTTATGTCCAAATTACCTTTTGGTTTTTCTTGAAACGAAAGGACAGTACATTCCAATTGATTTAACTACATTTATGAACGTTCTTAACTGGTTATGCCCATTGTTGATGAAAGTAGGTTTTTCGACTTACGGAACTTTTATATTGGATGTATTAACGTACTTTTTGTTTGGTGAATGTGTTCATTATCTCACTTATTAACCTCCAAATTCACATGGCGGTAAAAATGTTTTTTTTTTTTTTTGAGTAACGCTAAATAAATGGTGTTTAATAACAGATCGTTTCAAACATTGTGCACTGTTTAATTTTGTTTGAACATTATTTAAATATATATATACTATTGCCTTATTCTGCGGGCCTGCCCACGAAAGTGTTATTTTTATATTTTGTTTTTACTTAATGCTTTTAAATGATTTTGGTGGTTTTTGTGTGTGCCAATTTCCAGTTCAAATTGCACTTTTAGATACACCGTTACCCCTCATTCCTTTCATATTGCGCAAATATTGTTCTAAGTCAATGACCTCCGATTGTTTTGTTTCCTTCAAAAAAATACATTCTCACTTTCTATTTTTACGACGGTAACACTAATTTTTGCTGGCTCTTCTGGGACCATCTGCGAGACTGGACACGTCTTGTGGACGACCCCCAAGTCCACAACCGGCTGTAGGAGCGGTCTACACTCTTTGAGCACTGAGCATTACAGTGATTTATATGTTCAGATGATGCACTGTAACAGCGCAACGCACTGGAAAATCAATTGAAATTATATTACGAGGTAACGATTGAAAACAAACCGGTGGGGGGGGGGGGGGAAGGGAGAGATGGCGAGCCAACGGATGGTCAACTTGCCGGGTATGGGCTACCTTTAAAAAAACACGAAAATATTTTGTCTTGGAAAGTGTTTTTGAAGCACATTACGTCTTGCCTCCGGGTTTATTGGTTATGTCTCGATAAGAAATGAACTTACTACGGGTTAAAATAACGTTATTGCCCTTTATAATTAGTATTACTGCTTGGTCTTTTTCAGAAATACAGTTTTTTAAGGAGGCTGAATTGAGTTTTTTAGAATGAGTTAAAAATATAAATTATCAAAATAGACAAAAGGAAGAGATTTAAAAAAAAAATGTACACCAAAGATAGTGAATGGTCAAAAAAAAAAAAAAAAAAAAAAATAGTGGATGGTATGAAACACTAAAAATAAAATATAAAGCTACTAAAATTATAACCAAACGCGATGGACAACAATGACAACAACTCCGATTATGGACAACAGTGATAATGACAGTGACAGTGGTAGCCATTTGCGGTTTGTCTCCATTGTATATCTCTTACCAATAGTGTCCACTACCTTTAAATAAAATCAAAACAATCATTCACATTCTCGTATTAATTATTTCAGAATAACTAAAGATTCGATGCCAGAATGTTGCTTACAATACGTGATTATTTCGTACTGAAGACAAAACAAAACACAACAACAAAACATCCTAGGTTCAAGCGTTACAGAAAAACAATTAGGGTAAAAGAATAACAATAAATGATAAAAAAACAAAAAAACAAAAACGCTCAAATTCTGTTTCTTGAATCAAATCAGAACAACTAAAGCTTCAACGCAAGAACTTTGACTTCAATACGTGAATAAAAAAAAATATAAAAAAAAAAAACGCTCAAATTCTGTACTTTAATCAAATCAGAACAACGAAAGGTGCAACGTAAGAACTTTGACTTCAATACGTGAATATTTTGGAAACAGAAGACAAAACACAACACAACACAACCTACGCGCAAGCGTCACAGAAAACAAATTACAGGTAACAAAATAACTTTACATTTACAAAAAACTTTGAACAAAAATACATCATTCTCTGGAAAAGGTATCGAAATGTAGATCAGACTTAACGAGAAATCGCAGAATAAAGGTTTTATATTCAAGGTTTTCTACATTTTTCATATAATAGTTACAAGCTTATTGCGGTGGTAAAAACAAATTAGATTGTTTGGACAGATCTTCCTCAACCCGAAAAGATTGTATTTCTCACAATCTGTCAGGTTATAAGGAACTTGTGTATTCGTAATAACAGGTACTAGTTATTACTTGGACCATAGACTGGCTGTAAGTCTCTCGCAGTATTTCATTCACCCAAAACAGCGTTAAACGTGAAAACACAAGGCTTCTATAGATGTACAAAAAAAAATCCTCAACCGCGAGACTCACAAGTCTATTACCTGAGCCCAATTTCATAGAGCTGCTAAGCTCAACAATTTGCTTAGCGTGAAATTTCTTCCTTGATAAAAACAGGATTACCAAGCAGATTTCCATTTGTTGCTTGTTACTGGTATTTAGCTGTTGTTTGCTTATCCTGATAATCATGTGAAAATTTGGTTGGCAATCCTGTTTTTATCTAGGCAAAAATTTCATGCCAAACAAATTGTTGTGCTTAGCAGCTCTATGAAATTTGGCCATTTTCCACTCATGGTTCATCGGACCTTTCACATGCATGTCTAAAAAGACCCGCACTTAAAGCCATTAGACCCTTTCGGTTCAGAAATTAAAAAAAGTTCACAGATTTACAAATAACTTACAGGGTTTACAGAAGGCAATGGTGAAATACTTCTCTTGAAATATTATTCCATGAAATGCTTTACTTTTTGAGAAAACAGCAAAACAATATAAATTCTCGTTAACGAGAATTACGGATTTATTTTAAACGCATGTCATGACACGGCGAAACGCGCGGAAACAAGGGTGGGTTTTTCCGTTGTTTTCTCGCGACTCTGATGACCGATTGAGCCTAAATTTTCACAGGTTTGTTATTTGATATAGAAGTTGTGGTACACAAAGTGTGGGCCTTGGACAACACTGTTTACCGAAAGGGTCCAATGGCTTTAAAGGATTTGGGTACTTTTTCTAACACAAAACACAATGTCCACCGATTTACACTAAACTACGGAGTTTGAAGATAATGATGGTAGAAAGCTTCCCTTAAACTATTAGTTGCTGAAGTATAGTTTTTGAGAAATGAGTAAGACAATGTCATGAAAATACGTTTTTACATGCTCAAAATAATTTTCTTCTCATGATCAATGAGACGAAAATTATTCTCATGACATTGTTTTACTTATTTCTCAAAACGTACAACACCAAAGAAGGTAATATTTTCAGGGAAACGTTCTACTATCATTAGTTTCTAACTGTGTACGTCTAATGTAAATCTGTGGACATTGTGTTTTATTTGTCAACAAACAAAGTGCCCAGACCCTTTAAAGAAAAAATAAGACATCACAGGCTAATTTACGGAGTATGTCAGATTCGTTTACTCATTCGGGGATTTGGGCACTGGGAAGTTGTAATTCATTACAAGCAATCAGACACCGTCTTAGAAGTGAGTACATCCTGATCCCATCTATCTTAATGCCACATTCAACTCTTAATTCATGACCAGTCTCTCCGCTGCACGAGACATTAAAGGAACTGGGGTCGATTTCACAAATAGTTAGGACTAGTCCTAACTTAGGACTAGCCTAGGAGATATAGAAATTGCATGGATAGTCCTAAGTTGGGACGATCACTGGTCCTAACTCGAGATAAGACTAATCCTAACTCTTTGTGAAATCCGCCCCTTGACACCTTTGATAATTTTTATTGACCAGTATTCTCACTTGGTGTATCCCAACATTGGCATACAATCATTGGAAACTTGGGCTCAATTGGTCATCGAATTTGCAAGAGAATAATGAACGAAAAGCACCCTTGTTGCAATTCTTTGTGTGCTTTCAGATTCTCAATGAAATGCTTCAGCTGAAGTATTTGATTATTTGAGTGATAAATTACCTCTTTCAAAAAAACTACGCTATTTCAGAGGGAGCCGTTTCTCACAATGTGTTACAACAGCTCTCCAGCGCTCCTTACCAAGTAAGTTTTTTGAGTAGTTACCAATAGTGTCCAGTGCATTTAACCCGTGGCTAGTCTATCACTCGAGCCGTCATCTGATACCATCGATCTTCCGAAAACAGAGAAACACAAAATGGCGATCGAAGTGTTTTGACCATAACTACAAATTGCTGGAAACGTTACTTACATTTAAAATGTGTGTTTACGTGGAACCAATAGTTTTAAGAGCGTTGACCATACGTATCTTCCATCAGCAGGGTGGATATGTGCGCATTAAGTCTTTATTATTATTTAAAGGCAGGTACTTTTAAAAATGACCATGCAAGCATCTTGGTAAAGAACACTGAGGAGCTGTTGCCATTTTAAAATATTGTTAACTTTACGACTCACTTTTAATATGTAATGTAGTTTTAGAAAAGGAAGTAATTTTTCAACCCGTTTAGTTTAACTTGAGAAAATGCTTTAAGCATGAAGGATTTCTCACGCATCTGAATTCACACAATATTTTATGCAACAAAGTTTTTTTTCCCCGGTTTGTTTCCCTTCAGATTCAATGACCAATTTAGCCAAAATTTTCAAATGTTTGTTATTGTATGTTGAGATACACAAAGTGGGGGTACTGGTCTTTGGCACTTACTAAACGTATCCCCTGACTTTATATAACAATTGTCCACCTTTTTTTGCCAATTCGAGTGCACTAAAAACCATTGCCTCAGTTGACAGAAGATACACACCCATTAACAAAGAAACATCTTAAGGGTTAGAAAAAAATGAAAAAAAAATCGTAAATAACCAGGTTTTTTTTATGAGAAGACCTACCGGGCTGTTTATATGGATTGAGCTGTCATCATTTTGACAAGCCAATTTTCGTGTATGTTTGTATTTGTATTGCTTTGGGATATTTTTGTGCTATCCTATTGTTAAAATTGCTTTTTAGAACTGTCCCCCCTTCTCGTATTTTCAACGCAGTGTCACTCATGTTTTCCCTTAGATACCAATTCTTTCTTATTTGTGTATTTGTGTTTTCCATTTCATTGTAAAAGTACAAGAAGGTTGTTTGCGTCGAGGTGGTTGCCATTTGAATGTCGGGGTTTTAAATGTAAGTCGACTGTTTTGATGTTGTCGATCAATGATCATCATGTTGTCACTGTCGACTGTTCGAATTAAGCCTTTGTTTAGCAAAGGTATCGCGTCTTTCAATACCTCAGACAGGAATTTACTCATACATTTTTAAACTGTCTAGGCAGTTCTGAATGTCAGGATTTTAAATGAAAATCTACTGTTGTATTGTTGTCGATCACTGAGCATCATGTTGTCGACACTTTAAATTGAGCACCGTTTACCAAAGGTATCATGACTTTGTGTATGTTCAAAACGATTGCCTGCAAACGTCAACTGTCCAGTCAGGACGTTACTAGCTGATGACACGTGTTTGGTGTGTCGATCAACTTGTTACTGTCGACAGTTCCAAATAATTTCGAGAATTATTGCAAACTAATACCTTATCAGGTTATTGTTTTCTGTGGTATTGTGGTTTAACTTGTGCAATTTTTACATTTTAATACTTTATGTGTTGATGTACAAAAGGATTTTACATTTCACGTATTTTTAATATAAATTTACTTGACGAATAAACCATTCAATTCAATTAAATTCAACAAAATAGTTAGAAGCATTTCTGAAAAAAGGGCCTTAAGTTTGGGTAATTACAAATCCTAAGATATGTTTGCACATTCAGTTCAAAACAACATCATCATACTCCAAACCTTGTTTTTGTTTTGCGGTTAAACAATTAAAGTCGACTTTCTTAAAAATCATACTGAGAGATTTACTTGTTTGTTGGTTTTAACTCTACTAGTGTGAAATTACATTATACTTTCGGCGCCAGTAGCTACCATTAAAATCTGCAAGTGTGGCAGAATTCGAATTACAAGCCCGGAAAAAAAAAATGTTCGCTTTACAAAATCAACAATTTTTCTCCTTTCCACAGGGCAATACACCCTGGGAGTTGTCAGGAACGTCGCGTCTAAAAATATGACATGTTCCACCCTAACAGACCCAGGAAAAGCCACCCTCCCGCTCCGAAAACTCAACTCTGTATGCCCTCCTCGGCTAAAAATAGATCGCCATGTCACAACCGATCAAGGGCTTAGCCCTAATTGGATGCAATTTACCGGGTATGGAGTCAGGGAAAGTTCACTGCGGAGACACCGTGTTTTGGAGCCGGTGTTTCGTGGAGGGGTTTGACTCGATGAACCCGGGCGGGTAGTCCTTGTAGAGCCTAGGGCTATAATTGTCCCAGACATGGTGAACAAAAAGTGCAACAAATCCTGTTTGCAAAGTTGATCTTTTTACGAGGTTTTGAGTGTTTGAATTACACTCATAATTACATTAGCACTATGTTAACTTGGGTCTGTTATTAGACCTATAGCTCAGTCCACCGTGGTAGTCAAGCGCAGAATAAAAACAATTTTTTTTAAATATAAACTCGAAAGAAAAACTTCTGACCAATTTCTGGGGCAGTATGTCCCGGAAACCATGTCAAAATGACCCATTAAAGGGGCAAACTGACGAAGAATTCGAGTTAAAAATCCCACAGTTTTGGGGTCAACCACCGAGTAGTAAAATAGTATCTTTTCTCAAAACTAAAGATTTGAGTTAAAACCGTCACTGGTTTGTTTAAGTGATCAACTTCTTTTCATATAAGTACGGGAATAAATATGGAGTTGAACAGAACCTCAAGACTCGGAGGTCAAGGTGGGATTCGAACCGCGTCCATAATCGAATGACCGCGGTTGTGGTTCTACAACAACCTGATCTACACACACACAAAACACCTGGTTGTCATAACATTGACTTATCCCTTGTATAATAAGGGTGTGACACAGCAGAAGTTATCTTGACGTTTATTGTGTAACTATGAAGCAAGCTTAGTTGACACTAGATTGTAACTCTATCAAATTTTCCCTATGGAGCGTTTCCAAATTGAAAGGTCACATGGCATTATGTCATATCAAACTGCTAAAAAAAGTAAAATATTCCCATAATTAAAGATTAGTGTCAAGTTGGACAAAAATAAATATACGCGTCCTTCAACATGTCGTAGATGACCCTTTTGCCGTTTGTTTATTTGTGTTTGCTAGTCGCGGATGACGTCTTATGACGTCATTGTGCGCGTTAGAGTCTGCGTTAACCCGCTGCGGTTGAAACTTTCTAAATTTGAATAATTTTGTGACATTTCCTTTTCGCTTACAAACAGCTGAACGTATATCTAGCAGTGGTTTTCCACTTTTTCCCGTGTGTATTTGTTTGATTTCATCTTCACTACCTTATGGAGATCGATAACAAAACAAAAAGGGAGCATAAAAGGTCTTAAATTGTTCTCGTTTGTCCTGTGTTTGTGCTTTTTTGATTTTATAATCACTACTTCATGAACACCAAGAACATGACAGAAAAAGGGGGGAATTCTAAAGACTGCGCCTTTCACGAGGAATTTGGAGGTTCTTCAGGGGCAAAGGAAAAAACACGAAGTGCATTTAAAAGAAAACTCGGTCACATATTTACACTCCCACCCAGTTCAGTTAAAGACGATTTTGATCTTGAAGCATTACGTTTAATCCCTCAAGGCTGAGGTTGAGAAATACACATTTCTTCGCATCTATACTGAGTCTAACCTATCAGTATGCCTGAACCCAAAGGAAGGGTGGCCTACTTCATGGTGCCTAGAGGGAACATAGTCTGATTTGATGCATTGGTCTTCACTGGTTACACTGGTCAATGTTTTATATTTGTTACCTTGTCTGCAAATTGTCTGCTTCATAGTACTTTAATTTGTTTGTACGAACGTGGGGTTGACAGTGAGGTCAAAATCCCCGGGAGTTTCCTGGGGGTTATTTCGCGTGAATTGACTTTATTGTGTGAAAATGGCTTTAAGGTAAAATATAATCCTTGAACAGATGTAAATGAAATAGAATGAACCGAAGAACCTGTGAAAATGTTCGGTGCAAAAGAATGTATAGCCCTTTTGAGATATCGCCGATATCTTGAGCGGTTATGTCCACGCTGGAAGAATAATCCGTATTTGGAACACACAATCTGAGAAACATTTCATGCAGAAACGTTTCTCAGATTGGTATGTTTTTGAATCCCCTCTCTAAAACCAGCACATTCTTTCGAAGGGACTCGTTTCTCAATAATTATTTCTCAACATGTTATACAACAGCTGCAGAGAATTTGTATGATTAGTAATTTCTGGAGTAATTACCAAACAACACCCTCCCTTTAGCAAATGCATCCACGGACTATGACGCCATTTTCACAGGTGTTGTTGGCTGTGAAACCTTTGAGTTAGGAATGTTCGCTCAGTCGCTCTTCCAAAGAAACAATGATGTCATTTCCCTTTCTTAATACCGACGGCAGGTGTTTTCAGTCAGAGAGTGTTTAGTTATAATGTAGCCAGGAGGCAGGAAACATGTCTTGATAATTTTCAAATCAAATAGAATGACCACCGGTTTCTAACATGAAACAGGCTTTGTTCTAAAGCTACGGTAATTGTTGTATCACATTTCAATTTGACAGGTTATTGCTGCGGGAACAGATTTAATTGTTTTGGTCGATACAAAACATTTCCGTTAACTGAGTTAATGACGGCTGATGTTCACATTATTTCAAATCCAACATTTAGGGCTTCTTACCTTATAAAGACACCGGACACTATCGGTAATTGTCAAAGACCAGTTTTCTCACTTGGTGTATCTCAACTATGCATAAAACAACAAACCTGTGAAAATTTGAGCTTAATTGGCCATCGAAGTTGCGAGACAATAATGAAAGAAAAAACACCCTTGTCACACAAAGTTGTGTGATTTCGAGACCTCAAATCTTGAGGTCTCGAAATCAAATTCGTGGAAAATTACTTATTTCTCGAAAACTACGTTACTTCAGAGGGAGCCGTTTCTCACAATGTTTTATATTATCAACCTCTCCCCATTACTCGTCACCATGTAAGGTTTTATGCTAATAATTATTTTGAGTAACTACCAAAAGTGTCCACTGCTGCCTTTAACTTCGATGATGACTCTGCTTTTTTTTAATTACTTGCATCATTTATAACATCGGAGAACCATTTGGGGCACTCATTATACATACAGGTACATTAAAGTCGCAATATATAATAGCATCTCTGACTGACATCGGAACTGTATGAAAACAGGGGTGGATTTCACAAAGGTAGTCCTAACTTAGGATAGTCCTAGACAATGCTAAGAGATAGGACCAGTCCTAAGTAAGGATGAATTACTGGTCCTAGGTAAGGACCAGTCCTATCTCTTAGCATTGCCTAGGACTAGTCCTAAGTTAGGACTACCTTTGTTAAATCCACCCCAGTAGTTTATAAACGATACCAGAAACATGATAATGTTAACGATACAACAACAGTTTTGGTTTGATCAAAGAACAGTTCACTGGAGCAGGATTTGAACCAACGACATCAGGATGAACGTACGTGGTGATCTACCAAGAACTGAGTAATCAAGCTCTATGTTGGTGGTCTCCCTATCAGTCAGTATCTTTGTTGAAACAAAGATATGGTTAAGGTTTACTTCTTGATAAAACAACAGATTAGACTTTCCAAATTGACCACAAGAAACAAAACCCCTTTGGCTTTCAATAATACGAAAGTGTTTCTTGTCATCGGGCAAACGCGATTGAAAACATTCACGCAAACTTCAAACCATATAAAAAAAAATCCGAAAAATACACAACATTACACGTAAATGACCAAAGAACACTAAACACACCATTACATACATTAACATGGGAGCTCTATTTATGCAGACCAAGAGAACGCTACACAACATTACATAATAATTGGCATGTGCACATTGTCCTAAGAACACTCTACAACATTTCATGACGTGCACATTTGTCAAGCAACGAACACAGAACCAAAGAGAACTAGAAATTGAGAGTTTGTGTACAAACTCAGGGTGTTCGGGTGAATGGTCAAATGAGGTCACGTTGTGTACAACATTTGTAGAACATTACAAGAGGTTTCATGTAGTGAAAGAATCTTGTACGTAGCGTTTGTGGTTCTCAAGATATGAATTTTTCAATTATTTACCGTTTATTTAACTTAATGACGTCATCGATGATGTCATCATTCCAAAAAAAGTTTTGGTTTCGTCTGCACACTAAGGTTTATGTTCATGGTAAGTTTCAAGTTCATACAAGCGTTAGTTTTGTTCAACAAGTTCATAGTAGTTTAACATTTTGTTCAAAATCGCACGAAGAAAGATGAGGCGAATCCCAGCGTAGTGGAATTTGAATTACGCGCGCCTTCAACGGAGTCTGCATGTGTATACACAACCCGTAATGCCCACAGCCACGCAGTGCTGTTTTGTCGTAGAGCATGGATACAATGTAGGCCTACATGAACTACACGCACACACACCCACACACCCACAATACAATAGTAGCATTCACATACATGAATGGCGATACTATCTGGTTTCTACGCGTAATGAATGGAGGTCAACACAAACGCGCGCTTTTACGACCAGAAGGCAAAATTCAACTGGCATTATGTTTGTGCAAAAGTTTGAGCAGGATAACTGATCTTCAAACTGATATTCAAATTTTGCGAATATGATATATAGTTCTTGAGATATGAACTTTTGAAATTTTGAACTTCCTGTTTCAACCGGAAGTAAATGTCACATGAGGTCACGTTGTGCACGACTTTTGTAGCTAATTACAAGACCTTTTATATGCACCAAATATCTTGTGTGTGGCATTTGTAGTTCTCAAGATATGAACTCTCCAATTTTTAGCGTTTTTTTGAACGTAATGACGTCATCAATGACGTCATCATTCCAAAAATGTTGCTGTTTCGTCTACTCATTAAGATCAATATATATGGTAAGTTTCAGGTTCATACAAGCTTTAGTTTTTGCGAAAATCGCGCGAGAACGTTCGAGGAGAAGAACACGCAGAAAAAAAAAAAAAAAAAAAAAAAAAAAAAACAGAACAATAACAATAGTTGTTCGGCTGGTGGCCGAACACCTAACTACACAGCATTGTATAAATTGACATGGACCATTGTTTACTTAAAGGCCCATTAGGTCCGGGCTACATTTAGGGCTCGGGCTACATTATGGTACCGCACAGGCCCCCCAACATAAACCCCCAACTATTTTCTTAATATTAAAAAACAGGGTATTTTTAATAGTTTCCCTACGACGAATCCCACGCGGAAACAGAAAATTCCCGCTACTGACGGGATGACATCGGACGGGAACCCAAAGTTTTCATAACAGTTTAACGGGTAATTATATTAAATTTCTTCCACGGGCTTTGAGCGCAAATGTACAGTTCAATAATATGTTGATGTATCGGGTGTACGCAAACTTGCGGGCCTATTATACCTTTGGGAACCTTGTGTTATGAGTTTTGAAGTGTGAAGAAGGAGCATTGTGCACTTTTTTCTCGGGTCGCAATTTTTGAATTTGGCGCGAGTCTCTAAATTTGTTGTCACCATCATCAAGACTTAAATCACTTAATATTGAAGCGCGTTGAGTGTTATCTGAGTGACGATTATGTGCGCTATACATATATGAACCATAGTTAGTTAATAATTAAAACATTGCTATTGGAGTTAAACAGTCTTACACTGAAAAAACTAGGGTTTCAAAAATTGACACCAAGGATGTGGTCACATTAAAGATTAGAGAAACAAAATCAAAATATTTACACCATCGGGTGTCAAATCAATTGCACTATTGCAAACTGCTCACCAAACAAATAGGCATGCAAAATAAAGCCTCGAAGGTAAATTGAGCCTTCTCGAAGACTAAAACATAATTGTCTTCAATACTTGGGTTACTTAAGTTCTGTTCTAAATAAAGGGTTCAGACTGTTCCCCTTCAAGCCTCGCTTTGGTAACATTCATTTCAATCGAGATAGCAATCAAGATGGCCGGTCGGAGAGTCTGGTCTCCAGACCCTTAGAGCTACAATGAAACTAGGTACTTCATTAGATGTTGAGATATCATGACAAAGATGATGGGGGAAAAAAAACTCGCATGTTCGCTCGAGAAAAGACTCAATTCTCAGCGGACCCCTAGCGGTATTAGTGCTCGCCGATGTTCAATAGCTCAAAGTCCCTACGGCATTTTGAACCTAGCGTATGGATGAATATCGAGAAATGCTAACATAGTAAATACCACCAGAGTTTATGATGAAAAGGGGTTTGTGAGAAGGGCATCGTCATGATGTGTGAGGAGACAAGGCGATTTTTTTTTTTTCATTTTAAAGGGAAGGTACACGTTTAGACCTTACTCAAAACAATATTAACTTCAAACTGACTTGGTATTGAGCATTGGAGAGCTGTTGGTAGTATAAAACATTGTGAGAAACGGCTCCCTCTGAAGTAACGTAGTTTTTGAGAGAGAGGTAATTTCTAACTAAAATAAAATTGTAAGACTTCTAGCTTGAAGTCTTTTATTTCTATCTGAAAGCACACAATTTCGTCCAACAAGGGTGTTTTTTCTTTCATCATTTTCTCGCAACTTCGATGACAGATTGAGCAAAATTTTTCACAGGTTTGTTATTTTATGCTTATGATGGGATATACCAAGTGAGAAGACTGGTCTTTGACAATTACCGAACGTGTACCTTCCTTTAAAGATAAAAACAATTTGCATTACTATTTTAAGAATTTATACAGCTTTTACAGTGGCCAACATCACCAATAAATTCCCCGTGCTCCACCCTGTCAGAATTACTGAATATACATGACGTCTACGTCAAATTTTAATCTAATCCGAAACGAAAATCCACCTATAATGTGATTTAGGCGATCGGAGTTGAGAGCCCCCTTAACGCAGAAGTGTGAAGAGATATGTCAATTTCTTGAATTACCCGCCGTGCAGGGACTGTTGGGCCCCACCGTAAAGCACTTAGAAGGGAGGCCTGAAATGTAATAATGTTGCGCGGTTCAGCGGCTTGACAAAAGACTACACCCTCACCAGGGCCGTGGGGAAATGATATGAACAAGACTAGTCTCCTAATAAAAATAGGATATCATAAAGACGGTAAAGACCAAACTGTGCTGACTCGCGAGAAAAGGGGAATCTCTTTGTTGAGTGCCACTGTAGCCTTTCACGCGTTGTTTTTCTAAGATTTAAAGGCATCGCTAGCAAACCTTTTTATGTGATCTTCTTTTGTTGCTTTGCAAAAAGAGACCTCAATCGGAATGAGGGTGCGAGGCAGAGGTGGTATTTAGATATTGTCATAATTCTTCGAAAAACGAGGGAGAGTATATTACATATAGTGGATTTTGGGCCATTTGGGAAGTTAAGGAACATAAAAGTAAAGTTTGTGGAAACTTTTCCGTCAGTGTTAAAATGTAAACTTGTATTTGTACCCTTTCACCGATGTGTGGTATAACACTGAATGTCCAGTACTTTTACCGAGTTCTGCGAAAATATATCACAGCTATTTTACTTGGATGGGATTCGAACCTATGACGCTTACAATTCTAGAGCAGTGACTTATCAACTAGACCACCGAGGTAAAGAAGCAGTTTGGATCATGTAATTGAAAATGAAAACTCGTTTGTGTGACTCTTATAGGAGTTGTTGGCACATTCGAATCACATTAACTTGCATATTTTTGTTAATCTCCAAATAAAAACTGCCATATTTTGAAGGTTTAGGTTTGACGGGAATTGCTCAGTCGTCGAGACTTGTCACGCATCTCTCGTCGAGACTGAATTGACTGTTATTGAACCCATGGGCTTGCAGTAGGCGTGTCGTCCAAGGGTCAACAACAGGCCAATCAGGGTTAACGGTAGCTCTAATTGATGACGTCTAGTCACGGAACGGGATTAGTTCTAGCACTGAGGAATTCTCAGGCGATGTCCGTGTCGTCTGTCATAGTGATCACTTCAATATATACCTGGAGAACTGTGTATTGCTTGCCATTGAGACAGGATAACAAGAAGGGGCTCAAGGCAGGAAATTGGAAGAGGCTTTTTTGAAAAGAAGAGAACCCAATGAAATTGTATAGAAGCAATAACTGTAATTGACTTTCAGGAAATAAGATGAGAAAGTATTGCTCTTACGAAATGAGAGCTGACGTTTGCGTGTGGTTGGAAACGAGAATTTCAAACTAATACCAGACTTGTTATCATTTTTAGCTTCTGTTTTTTTTTTTTTGTAAGCCTAAAATAGAACTTCATTGACTTGTGATTATTTTGTAGAAACATATCATTCTAGCAGGGTTAAACAAAACTGTGTTATTGGACAACAACTCATTTTAGTTAGTATTAGGTTACGTAAGACGTTCGGGATCATGTTCAATCTTTAAAAATCTGCGGTATGAGTACAATGACATAATGTGGAGATTATTTTCGTGAATATTTGTGATGATTTCATGTCATATTCTGGTTGTGAGCCAAGGACTCTCAGAAAAGCTAACTTAAAGACATTATACACTATTGGTAATTGTCAAAAACCAGCCTTCTCACTTGGTGTATCTCAACATTATGCACAAAATAACAAACCTGTGAAAATTTGAACTCAATTGGTCGTCGAAGTTGCGAGATAACTATGAAAGAAAAAACACCCTTGTCACACAAAGTTGTGTGCTTTCAGAAGCATGATTCTGAGATCTCAAAATCTAATTCTGAGGTTTCGAAACCAAATTCGTGTGAATTTACTTCTTTCTCAAAAACTACGTCACTTCAGAGGGAGCCGTTTCTCACACTGTTTCATACTATCAACCTCTCCCCATTACTCGTTACAAATTAAGGTTTTATGCTTATAACTACTTTGAGTAGTTAACAATAGTGTCCACTGCTTTTTATAAGTGTACTTCCCAAGAACCAAATAGAGAGAAGACGAAGAATAAAGTTTCAGTGCTGTTAGAGATGTGAGAGGAAAGAAACCAGAGATTTATTCAAGGGCAATCAAGTAGGGACAGAAAACCCAACCCACATTAGTGCCCCCGGCGTGATTCGAACCGGGGTCCTGGAGGTGGTAGGCGAGGCGAGATACAAAAACCACCGACCAATGTTGCAGTTTTTACAAACTCATCCTCGACAGTACACTGACTCCAGAAATTACAATTTACTTATCAATTTGTCCAGCAGTAATACGACTTGAATCTTGACAACACAAAATCCTGAAGGGATCCAGAATCCCCAAATTATAGGCCACCCAATCTGACAAAATGACCAGCGGGCTAAAACTAAGGTTTTTTTTCTTCGTCTAAAGTCTTGCCAATTTTCATGAGGTTAACAAGATGAGGTGTACACTCCACGCACATAGACGTATCATATTCCAAGAGAGCACTATAGCACGTCAGTTGTGTGCACTCTTTGCTCGGCACAGGTCCCAACTAAACATTTCCTCCAAAGTTGATTCAGCCCAACCCCGTGTTTGCGTATGAAATTACCTCGCGACGTACGACGATCACTCGCCCCGGGCTGTTTGAAATCACCCGTATAGCCCTTTCGACCATCACAGGGAATGAATGACTTCCACTGATGCAATTTATTATCAAAATAATTTTTTGAAGGGATGGGTTTGTCTCTTCAGCGGTTTCAATCAGGGTTTTTATTTTTTTGGCCAGCGTGGGAACCCTTGTCTTTTTAATAGGTGAAGGGTTTGGCCCGGTTGTTTTCACTGGTATAGAGTTCCTTGGGATTGGTGGGAAGGAGTGGTGGATATCAACCACATGACTCGTCCCCAGAGTGTGCTAACCCTAAGATTAGGGTTCGGTCGAACCCACCGGGGGCAAGTTAAGACACACGAGACCCATGTAATACATCTATTACATTTGGTCACATTTTGCAGGCTGAAGCCATCGTGTGTATCAATAAATAAATAGTTATCAATAACTAATAATATGTGACAAATTCAATACAGTACAAACCTTTGTTCAGTAATATAAAAAAAGGATTTTAAAACTAAGCAAGAGGTGTTCTGTCTAAATTGTACAACATGTACTACTATCAAGGCTCTAGTGACCCGAATTCAAGGCACACCATTACACATGTTCTGATAACCGGTGACTGACGATGTTCTGATAAAAGTGACTAGTGTGTTTTGTAAAACATTCCTGATTAAATTTGATGATATTTTGCAGGCTGAAGCCATTGTGGCTATACCATTAACAAGTTATCATACACTAAACATGATTTGGGGTTGAACAAAGACTACAATTGACTAGAGTCGGATTTGAACCAAATACCTCCGTATTGTAGTGATTTTGCTCCACCAACTGAGCTATCTAGCCCTGTGTGCATGGCGGTCTCTTGTCAATATATTTGCTCCGGGTGCCAGCCAGCAGCCGATTTCACGAAACTTTACGCAACTGCGTAAGCCCAACTTGCACCATAAACGTTGTGCAAGTAGACTTACGCAGTTGCGTAAAGTTTCGTGAAATCGGCTACAGAAGCCATTACTAACAAATACACATTCAATATCCCTGGTCAGTAATCACAAAATGAAAAACAACCCTCACGAAGTAAAAGTTCTTGAAGAACCTTCACTGTCTCAATTTCAAGTTAAATTGTATTGGTCTGTCTGTCCTCGAGTGTCAACTAGTTGCATGCTCGTTCTCCATAAAAAATAGATGCAATCTCAACCAACCGTCAACACAATGTTCAACCTTGCTCTATGGTCCAACCTCCCCCTCACAAGACACCCTGCCACTTACAACGACCCCGTGGTTCTAATTCCATCTCATTCTAACACCAAAAAAACATTGCAGATTTAAAACACAGTCCTACCCTTCAGTATTGGATTCTGTCGTATCGATTGCTCGTTTCACTCATTTGGGGGGTCCCAAATCACAAAATTATCTCCCTCTCTCCTTGTTAAACCACCTGCCTGACGTCACAACTCTCACTGTGTGACGAGAACTCGTGTGACGAGGACTGATTTCGATTCCCCGAGTGACCAAGTTGGTGACGTCTGGCTCTGTAGTTTGTTAATAACAAGTTGCAAAGGGAATTTCATCTATGACCCTCAAACACGCAGAGCAATTGGTAAATCAATGTATTCCATTGAATGAATTTGGTTTGGCTTCTGCCCCAGCAAAACCATTGTTGTGCTCTTGTTTAACTTTTATATTTCTACCTACGTTTATTCTTCTCTGTGGCTCTTGCCTTCAAAATTTGCCCTGTGACATCTGACCCCTGCCCCTTGCCCTCTACCCCTGATCTGCATTGTTATGTTTTACACCCAAACCCCCGGGTCAGAATAGTGAACCGGATTCTCGGTCCTGTATCCAGGAAAAGCTGACCCAGAAAGTGGTTAAACAAAAATGGTCAAAAATACAAAATTCATTAAAAAAAAGTTTTCGATGCACCAAGCAAAAAAGCATTAACCACAGCTTCATCAGTATTACACCGTCCAAATACAACTAGTATTATAAATATGTTATAAAACAAAAAGATATATGTCGAAATGGCCAGTGTGCCTTGCTGACCTAGGCTGCATTGTGACGCAACGTCTTGCCATCAGAAGGAGGTATTAACATAATAGGGTCTGTACTTGCGCTAGGAGTCACAAATCAACTTCCACTTTTGTCTGACAAATTACGAATTTACGTCATCGGAGAGTTAGATGAAAAAAATTAACCAAAGAGTCAGAAAATTGATCGTAGATCTATAATTTAGCCATTTTCTCCTAATTCAAATCAACGCTAGACCAAGCAGAACGTGAAATGGCGAATTTTTCCGGCCACTGGCCTTCTTGGTGTAATGAACAATAATGTACTCATTATAATGGCGTGACTGGGAGTGTGAAGATTGATATTGCTTTTCGGCTCGTATAGTAGAAAATGATGTGAATTAAGCGTTGTGTGCTCTAAACTTTCCCGAACTTTGTGAAACAAATCCACAGGCTAATTACTCCGGCGGAATTCGAACCAACGACCATGCAGTGCTATTAGCAGATGTCTTTATCACCTAGACCACCGAGGTAGCCCGATGGCTAAAGGCAATTCGAATTTATTAGCAGCGGGTACCGTAATGATTTAAAGGCAGTGGACACTATTGGTAATCGTCAACGACTAGTCTTCACAGTTGGTGTATCTCAACTAAAGCATAAAATAACAAACCTGTGAAAATTTGAGTTCAATCGGTCGTCGAATTTGCGAGATCATAATAAAAGGAAAAAAGCTTTGTGTCACGAAGTTGTGTGTTCTGATGCTTGATTTCGAGACCTCAAATTCTAAACTTGAGGTCTCGAAATCAAATTCGTGAAAAATTATTTCTTTCTCGAAAACTACGTCACTTCAGAGGGAGCTGTTTCTCACAATTGTTTTTTACCATCAACCTCTCCCCATTACTCGTAATCAAGTAAGGTTTTATGATGAGAATTATTTTGAGTAATTACCAATAGGGTCCACTGCCTTTAATAGATGTAAGTTTTGAATCGGGGAAAAGAACGTAATTTGTTTGTTTATACCCTTAAAACGATGTCTATTAGGCACTGTATACTCGGTACTTCCCCGTGTTCTGTAAAAAAGGGGTATACTTTACATGATGATACACAAGATGATTGTTGAAGATATTTTCAACTTTGCCTTATAGGAAATTCAAGAAAGGAAATCAAAACTTACAGTGTTTTGTTGAGCTCTTGTCACTTGCGTGTCGCTTGGATCTTTGTATTAAAATCTTTACTTGTACAGTTTCTTTAGGTAATTCCCGGCTGAAAAGGATTTAAAGAAATAAATAATTTTCAATAAAAGTTTCACAAGGCAGAAATACTGCAGATTTTGCAAATTAATACTTATCTTACATGAACTCAACCAAAATAAAAAATTATGAAGTAAAATAATATTATTGATAATGACAAAAACAAGCCTTTAAAGCCTGTAGAAAAACAAAAGCTAGATGAAAAGACAAAAATCATCAGCAGAAATTGTTATAAAAAGTTACAAAATTACACACTTCAAGGTATAACGTAAAGCATCGCTCACTGATCTTGTCAGCCTTTGGCAATATTGAATGTAAACAGAAATAAGCAAAATACATAAGCAGAAAAATTGTGGAAAAGTTACAAAATCACATACAACAACAAGAGACTAGATTTAAACAAAAATCAACAAAGTGGCGTGAAAAATAGAAAACACGTCTCGCCTGAAAGCACGGGAACTACTAACAGCATCAAGGTCAACCCACACGAATTGTCGACCTATAAGATTATCAATAACGTCTACTGGGGACTAGACAATCAAGCATTCTTAATACATCCTGTAATGCTGCTTTCAGAAAATTGAATCCATATTTGGCGTGGGAGGAGAAAGATTAAACAGAAAATGTGTTTTTGGATGTGGATTGCAAACAAGTCATCTGTGATTTTGCTACCATTGGATGAGACGATGTTTACTTTTAATGCATCCGTAGCGGCCATTTTGTTTATGGACCACGTGATGTTTTTGAGTGAAAGGAGGTTTTGAGCAAAATGGAATAGGGTTAAACAACATAGCAACCGCTTGAAAAAAGGGTTTATAACGAGACAATAGACCTTTCAATTTTTTGATAAACAAACCGAGCTGGTTGGCAGGGACGGCCGAATGTTAGTAGAACACTAACTTCTTCAACTGTTCTAACAAATGTTTTAAAGTAACGAGTTCAACTTGTTCTGCAAGCTTTCAATTTGTAAAATTCCTACCATGGCTGGTTGCTTTATTTCCAACAAATTCAAAACTACGTTTGAATATTTGTGTAATAGCTACGTGTTGTTGCTTTACATTTAAGGCTTTCTATAGTTTTGCAACCACAGTTTGCAAAAGGTCGAGCTGTGACGTTGCAATATATCTAAAAAGAGACAAAACAACTGCTATACAGCCTTTCCCATTAGCTTTAGTCGTCAAAAGTAGGTTAAATACAACTGCATACAATACTCAATGAATCCCTCGTCCAGACCCCCCCCCCCCCAGGACACCCCACCGTTATTGGGATACCCATCGCCCCTTGCAAAGATCCCATAATGCGACTCATCACCAAACAACAAGTCAACATGCACACCTGCCATCATATTACGCTCATCATGAAAGTCAACCATACCCAAGGCCGTGTTGTGTAATCCATTGCTGCCTCTAAACCAAATCAAGCTTTGATAACAGAGTCAACCACGTGGTGGCTTATTAGTATTGAATTTCGGCAGGTTTGGCGCGCAGGTGTGTGTGCTTTGCGTGTGGGCGGTGTGTATAGTAGCTTATGACGGTTTATTACAAACGAGCGGTGTCGTGAGGTAATGTCAGTGTGGTTGAATAGGTTGAAGTGAAATTATGTCACCTGATGGAGGTTTTTATTTCATGCTGCATTAATGACTTGAAATCTCATACTTCCTCCCACTCACGCACGATCATGTTAACTTTTGTCTTTCAATCTGGAAACCATACGAAGATGATCCTTTAGTGCAATACCAGATTACAAGATATCCTATCTCCTCGCCAAGTCGAAACTAAGGTATCGACTTACTGTAATAGTTTATGCCGTCAAGTCGACTTACTGAAACTAAGCTGTCGACATAGTAAACTAAGGAACTTAATCTAATACCTGTGATAGTTTTTCTCGTCAAAATCACTTCCTGAAACTAAGCTCTCGACTTAGCTTACAAAGTCGACTAAATTAAACTAAGGTGTCGACTTACTGTGAAGATTATCGTGCCAAGTCGACTTTCTGAACCTAAGGTGTCGACTTACGTAATAATTTATTTCACCAAGTCGACTAATTTAAACTAAGCTATCGACTGTGAGAATTAATTCGACCAACTGCAACGAACTATTTGTCGACTCGGTAAGATATTTCATCTCACCCACTCAGTCGACTGTCTGAAACTACTGTGCCGACTGTGATAGTTTATCTAAACACAATTGCTTCCCTTAACCCAGGTTTAAAGCCCTTATACACTTTCGGTACAGAAAAAAAATCAAACAAATCACAGATTTACAAATAATTTACAGGGTTTACAGAAGGTAGTGGTGAAAGATTTCTCCTGAAATATTAGTCCATTAAATGCTTTACTTTTTGAGAAACCATTAAAACAATATCAGTTCTCGATAGCGAGAATTACGGATTTATTTTAAACGGGTTTTCCCGTTATTTTCTCCCGACTCCGATGACCGATTGAGCCTAAATTTTCACAGGTTTGTTTATTTTATACATAAGTTGTGATACACTAAGTGTGGGACTTGGACAATACTGTTTACCGAAAGTGTATAATGGCTTTAAACATGGGAACCTGAGAGGGCTGGGGGAAGTATTGTGATGGATTAACCCCTTACCATTAGTTCAAGCAGCTTGTGGCCCGCCGTATGCTCCCCAGGGAGTTGAGATAGTTAAGATGAATGGTTAAAAAGTATGCTGGATGATCAGTCGTCGATTTCACCAAACTATTCCTAACTTAGGATTGATCTTAGGACTTAGGACGGATTCAGTTCCGTATCCAAATATGTAGGACGCATTGAACCCATCCTAAGTTAGGACGAGGTTACTCGTCCTAACTCGAGTTAGGATTAATCCTAGCGTTTCGTGAAATCGACTGCAGGGATAATAATGCTGATAAACTCATTGATATAGCTACTTAGCTACCACTAGGATTATGAGCGCTATAAAAGATCCAATAAAATAAAATGATTGTAACATAGCACACAAATAAATACAAAATTATCTGTATACAGGAAACACTCTCTGTGGAAGAGCAACATAAAATGTGATGTGTATTTATTTGTTTGTCTGAGTCACTTGCAGACCAATAAGTCACTACTGTGAAAGTTTCTCTTTAAAGCCATAAAATAACAAACCTGTGAAATATTAGGCTCAATCGGTCATCGGAGTCGAGAGAAAATAACGGGAAAACCCACTCTTGTTTCCGCACGTTTCGCCGTGTCATGACATGTGTTTAAAATAAATCCGTAATTCTCGCTATCGAGAATTGATATTGTTTTAATGTTTTCTCAAAAAGTAAAGCATTTCATGGAATAATATTTCAAGAGAAGTCCTTCATCATTACCTTCTGTAAACCCTCTAAGTTATTTGTAAATCTGAGAACTTTTTTTTTCTGTACCGAAAGTGTATAATGGCTTGAAGTTTCTCACTGTGGAAGAACAAAACAAAAAAATACTTTTTACTCGCGAACTCTCCCATTAATGTATATCCTGAGTCACTTGCGGACCAATAAGTCATTACTGTGAAAAATTGTCTTTTATGGATTTGGGACGTGCCCTTTTGCAGGGAAGCCCTGGATTTTCCGGGTGACTTTTGGCACACTTGCCTGCCTTTCTGTCTGACCTTTGCCCTCTAGACCATGATACACCCACAAGTTGCTTCCCAAGTGAGTATTAATCATATTTGAGTGCGTGACAGACCGACTGTACCTACTTAGTGTTGACTGACATAGTTTATGTGCTCATTCATAACAATTCGGGATACATGGATCAGCAGGAAAGTTTACAAACTATTTTAAAATGGATGCATTAATCAAAAAACGCCAGTAAACGCAGAATGATGCAACGTGTTTTACCCGAAGAAATGAAAGGCGAACTTACAAACTAAGTTCAGATATTCGCGATCTCCCTTTTAGAAACCTAGACAAAAACCTGACACGTCGCTCGACTTTCTTCTAAGGTACAAAATAGCCGTCACGTCAACCAAACATTTGTTAGTATACCTTAAAGGTAAAAGTGACTTCTTTGTTTTAGTGGGAAAATACCAGCGGAAATCAGTGATAGCTTGGGGAAAATTTACTACTTTTTGTTTTTACCAAGAATCATTAATCTGTGATCAGATATGATACAAGCATATTGATATCAAACCACGCGTCACAATTGCTTCAAATTCTCCAAACAGAAACGTTACACTCTTCAATCGATCTGAGAATATTCATATTTTGAAATAAAAGTGAAGAGATTATTTCCGGTTATTGAAACCTTAGTTTTGTCGATTGTTATCAATATTTTATGAATGGTCTTCCGCTAGAGAAGATTTAGTCTCCTGAGTAATTGCCCGTCCCGTGTTACAGGGTGATGATACGCCAATATACTCTAAGCGTAACGTGCGAGTCTAGCACAGCCAAAGCGGAACTAGCCCGAATATCTGACGTCACCCTTCGAGTATCACGAATTACGCCAAAGATCTGGGCCCAAACTCATAGAGCTGCTAAGCAAACAAATTTGCCTAGCATGAAATTTCTTCCTTGATAAAAACAGGATTACCAACCAAATTTCCACGTGACTTTAAAGATTAGCAAACAACAGTTTTTATCAAGGAAGAAATTTCATGCTAAGCAAATTTTTGTGCACGTTTCCCACCACATCCTGCAATCTAGACTGTTTTATGAGGAATATTAATTCCTACTTTCAGCTCCCCCGAGTTATTTTCACTTTAAATAATTGCTGTCTTGTAGCCCCATACCAAGAGTTGCTTTTAGCCTTGTTTGGGGCGAACGTGCATATACAAGTTTTGGTTAAAAAAAACTTTTAAAAAACCACGACATTGCGGAAATGGGGGCAGGCACTTGTTGCGAAAGACCAAGAAGTGGTTCTGCTGACTGATAAAAAAAACCAAAAAAAAACATGATATCATGCAGATTGGCGGAAGCTAAAGCATGATCAAGGATGTGGCTCAGAAAGTCTCTTACATCATATGAGAAAATAGATGTTGCAAACTAATAACCAACCAAAATGACCTTTGCTATAAATGGCAAAATGTTAACGACCTGACGTGACGACCCTAGCAAAATCTATTTCGAAGACTACGATATAAAAGGAAGATTGCGATTATGATAAAACCATAATGTTAAAATTCAATCACCTACTACTTCTTGCAGTTCTAGCAATAGTCTGTTCTCATTATATCTTTAAAGGTACGTATATCGCTAGTATTATGTGGAAATACATTTAATGTAACTTGTGTAATGAGCCTTTGTTCAAGCGTACGTATTAATAACTAACAAAGTCAAACTTATAAAATTAATAGTGGGTTTCGCTTTCTACTTGTTATCGTTCTCTATAGTCTTTTCGTATTATTGGATTGTTAACTATTCTTAATAGGTACGTTGACAGTGTTCTGTGGAAACGTTATTATTTTGTGTATTGACACATTTTATATGTGTCTTTGCTCAACAAGCGTACGTCTTTATAATTAGCAGAGTCGAATTTCATACAAGGTTGACTTTACAAGTGTATAAACAAGTGTTCAGTGTCTTTAATTTGAAGGTTTAACAGGTTCATCTACCGATTTTTACGCCTGACCCCAAAATGACATAATTAATAGTTCATGAAGAGTTTGTTTTCACACATTTACAGGTAGCTACCGTATACAGAATGGCACCAACGCAACACCACCATCCCCTCGCCGCAATGTTCATATTCAGCGTACTGTCAATGTGTCTTCTGCCTGACCTGGTTCAAGCCGTCCGTAGAGGGCCGGCCGGCACGTGTGAGGTAGGGATCAGCTTTATTACGGTAGAGGAGGAGTTTGAAAGTAGTGACGGGGGGTCAGTGATCTCATGTACCGGTACCACGACCGTTAATCAGTGTGAGGGAGAGTGCGTTACCACCTCGACCCCAAGTGTGACTGAACCGACTGGATACTCAAAGGTAAGTTATCAATCATTACCCCAAAAAATACAGTTCTTAGACCCAACAGAGCATTTCATAATAACGTATCAATGCGCAAGGCGCTTTACACTAGAATGCCCTAGGCATTGGGCAAATCCATTCATTAGGCCAATGTAACATTATTCTTTCTCAGCTCCTAGGGGAGTATACAGCCAAGCCCGAGCTACCGTGGCGCTCCAGTGTTTTTTTTTTTTCATACACAATATCAACCTCTACTTTAGCAGGTACTCATTTATACCCCTAGGCGAAGCGTACAAGCATCTTGCTCAGGGACACAAGTGTCATGACCGGGATTCGAACCCACACTCTGTAAACCATATCTTAGCTTCAGTCAAAGGCAATTAAATCGGTTCAGGAATATCCGGACTGGGCACAGTCCGCCTGTTCGAAGATCCGTACGGAAAGTATACCCGTTTTCAAAATTAGGGACGGAGCAAGCCGGATCCTACGCACAGCCAAAGCCATTGTTCCTAATTACGGGTTCTTATAACGGAACAAAAATGACCGCTAATCCCAACCTGCTCACAAATCTAGAACACTATCCATGTATAAATACCTTCCTACGCAGCTAGACCAAGACCCAGATCCCCATTCACCCTCATATAATTATAGGAAACCACTATATAGCAACATATAAAAATACATGCTGTTACCCAACCATAGTTCCCGTTCAATCCAACCTTCCATTTTTACCTGTTTGCGCGACACGTCGGTTTTTGTCAATATGAGCAAGAGCCTCCTAAAAAAACGAAAGGTCCAAGCCCGAAGCCCCGGAGAGCCAAAAAGCTTTTATCAACAAGAAAGCACTCGTCGGGTATCTTTTCAAATTCCGAGGCTAAGAAACTCCGCAGTTCAGACTTACTTATTGAAGTTACGGCTCAGTTAGTTTTGCCTCCCTGGCGAGACACTTTAGCCCTAGAAATGGTCCCTGGGCTACCCGTGAATAGAGTAAGGCCTCTTCACCCTGTTCTCCAATCATGCAATGGTTCACGCTTCTTTATTTAAACACTGTCAGATGCTCCTCTTCACTGTGTCAAATTTCATCTCATTTTATTGGAGCATCTTTCTTTTTTCCCGCGTCTTTTTTGTCGCCTTTTTTCGCCCCGCTCCTTTTTTTAAGTGATGTTTGAAGCTTTGCTTGAGGTGAAGGACAAGAATACATTTTTTTAAGTTCCCAATGTCCTTTTTGGCCCAATTTTTTACCGCTTTTCTTTACCTCTTCATGTTTTACCGCTTCTTTTTTCGCCTTTTTTCCCCGCTCCTTTTTAAAGCCATTATACACTTTCGGCACAGAAAAAAACAAATAAAAGTTCACAGATTTACAAATAACTTTCAGGAATTACAGAAGTAATGGTAAAAGAGTTCTCTTAAAATATTATTCAATGAAATGCTTTACTTTTCGAGAAAACATTAAAACAATTATCAATTCTCGTTGTCGAGAATTACGGATTTATTTTAAACACATGTCATGACATGGCAAAACGTGCGGAAATAAGGGTGGGTTTTCCCCGTTATTTTCTCCCGACTCCGATGACCGATTGAGCCTAAATTTTCACAGGTTTGTTATTGTATATGTAAGTTGTGATACACGAAGTGTGGGCCTTTGGACAATACTGTTTACCGAAAGTGTCCAATTGCTTTAAGTGATTTGTTTGAAGGATAAGAATAAAGTAACTCTTTTTTATTTTCTCAATTTCCTTTTTGCCAAATTTGTTGTTCTCGCTTCTTTTTCTCCGCTCTTTTCCGCTCCTTTCTTTTCGAAACAATGTTTTAAGTTTTGCATGTTGTGAATGATTAGAATTAACTCCTTGTTTTCGCCCCAAATTTTTGTCTCCGCTTTTTCCTCGCTTTCTTTTTTTCCCGCTTCTTTTTTAGGTAAGGTTTTAACTTTGCATGGTGTGAAGGGTAAAAATAAACATTTTTGTTTTCAATTCCCCAATTTTTTTGTTTAAAAACCGCCTTTTTTTTACACTCTTCCTTTTTTCTTAATTTTTTCCCCCTGCTTCATCCCCCCGCTATGTTCCCACTCTCTCCCCCGAACGCTCAGCTTTGGTGTCCCTGAAGTCACGAGACAGCCATTGCTCCAATAAACCAGTTTAGCGGGTTTTGTGTATACGCCCAACGGGTAATTAGCAGCTTCAATATTTTATTTCTTTTTTCTTTTAGAAAAAGATGAGCATCTTGATTATTATATACATTTTTTTTTGCAACATGACTCTCAAATTGATCTTCATTTGCGAGGGAGATTTACATTAAGAACAATTAGAAATCAAACCGGGCACCGGGCTGGTAAAGAATAACACCTAGGGATAGTAGTCTACTGAGACGAGAAAGAAAGTGCAATGCTCATTTAAAGTGCGGCTATGACATCATTCACTTTGGAGTGTGACGTAAGGAGTAATTAAGCTGTGGGAGTAAATGGCATCGTTTGGAATAGTTACAAAGTCATTTTGACTTGACATGTCATTCATTGAAGATTCAACGCTTGAACTTATGACATTTTTATGCTTATACTTTGTCTTTTAATAGCATTAAGTGCGACGCAGATTTTTTTTTTAATTTGACTGTAAGATCATTCATAATTGGGATATAACCATAATTGGGCGTATAATCGCAAAAGCAAAGGTGGTTGAAGGCTTAAGTAAATTCGGCCATCAAAGCAAAGGTGTTCATTACTTAATTTTGCATTTTGCAACAGCGCCAATAACCGAAACCTAAGTCACGTTCTTACGCCAACCCTCCCCCCACCTCCAATACGCACACGAGCATGTAAAATGGCGCCCAATCGTGGACCCCCACTGTTCAACTCTTTGTCTTGATAAACTTAGACCCCGTTGTTTTTCCTTGTGACAGTAATTTTGGACCTAATTGTCCCTTTTGTTACAAGTCCTGACGGTGACGTAAAGGGTAATTAAGCCATGGGGTAAATGTCAGTGTGTGGTACTTATAAAGACATTTGACTGGACATGTCATTCTTTAAGGGAGTACATGAGTGGTGACGAGTTATTAAACGGCCGTTTAAAACCGGCAGGGTCGTGGCCGTGCGATTAAAGGAACGAGCCGAAAGTCCTTTATTGCAAGAGCACGACCCTGCCGGTTTTAAACGGCCGTTTAAGAATAAGTTACTACTATTCTATTCCCATTCGTAAATGCCACTTTAAAAAAAAAAAAAAAAACGTAATAAAGTAGGGAACTCTGTAAAAAAAACACTTGTCCGTTTTCTAACGTTCTTGAGCTCTGTTTGTGGTGCATTTTCGTGAGACAGTTTTCGGATAGCATTTGTGCGCGTAGTAGTGCATCCTGTCATCCATGCTCTAGCTGGTCTTTATCAACCCTTTAAACACCCCCACGTGACGCGCTCTTCGCCAATAGAAATAGCGAAACTGTCTCGGGGTTGTTATGAATGAAAATTCAACGCTTGAACTTAAGACCTTTTTTATGTTCGCGTCTTTCCATGAAGCGTTGAGTGACGTCAACTTTTTGAAATTTTGCCTTTGAAATTGAGTCCATCCATTATTGGAATTTAACCATACTTTAATCACAGACCCGCAGGTGGTTGGATGTCCTGTCCGACTGGCTGCAGTTATTCCGGCCATCACTGCAAAAGCATACATTACTTAACTTTGCATAGCAGCGCCATTAACCAAACCTAAGTCATTTCGATGGAACACCACCACGCCCCCCCTCCATACGCGCACACGAGCACGTAAAACGGCGCCCAATCTTGAACCCTCCATTGTTTAACTGTTTGTCCAGACAAACGTGGACCCTATTGTTTTTTTCAGTGCCCAGTATACATGGACCTATTGTCCATTTTGTTGCAAGTCCTGGTTCGAATGCCACTACAAGTACACCAGTCACTTCGTTGTAAGACCGCAACGCCACCCCCCCCTACACCACCCATGAGTGTAATGGCGTCCAATTATGAACGCTCCTTTGATCTGCCAAACGTGGACCCTATTGTT
This sequence comes from Asterias amurensis, assembly GCF_032118995.1. Classification (NCBI taxonomy): domain Eukaryota; kingdom Metazoa; phylum Echinodermata; class Asteroidea; order Forcipulatida; family Asteriidae; genus Asterias; species Asterias amurensis. The sequence continues at coordinate 14,753,688 of NC_092663.1, forward strand.
TCCTTTTTGACAGTAAATGATGGACCTGTTGTTCGTTTGTTACAAGCCCTGTTCTTGAATGTCACTCTCAAGTACACCCCTCCACTCCTCTCATTTTTACGATCTGCGGACATTGACTGCTCGACGAATATTCCGTTATGGGGTACACGTTTCCGTCGATGTACACACATGCGTCAGTGCATGCCTCACACAAGGCGTGCTTGCAGAGGGCAAATATTGGGCTTCAATTTTGTGAGGTAACTGGGGTGAAAAATTGCCTTTTTTTTCTCCCGGTCCAGTTCGTGACTTGGGCTTTCTTCCCTTTTTATTGACCAAGGCGCACGAGAAGTCAAGCACCTCCGCACCGACCGTGTCGTTGCCCAACAGACAATGTACATGACGGAAACCTGTATTGATTTAAATATGTAACAAAATTGGCCTGTGGTGGTTGAAAAGTCTTGACTTAATTTGAAATTAATCTCTGAAGGCTCCACATCAAATCGACAGGTGTTGGTAATTATTGCGATTGAAACATTGTGTTAGTTTTATATAGATTTTTACATCAGCATGGTCAGTTGTTTTTCAAAATGTTCAAAAATCCTCTTTAATATTCATCTCTTCCTGTCAGTCGGTTTGTAGCTTCCTTCTTTGTCATGTACCAGAGAAATTTCGTGAGAAATGTCAAAGTGAAAATATTCAAAAACTGTCATTTTTTGTTTCGGGAAACAAATCAAGAATTAGTGGTCAATTGCAAAAGCTTACAAACTCGAGTAACCTTTTTGTTCTTAAAAATTCCGCCGGTGGTAAAAAAAAAAAAAAAAAAAACGAGAAAAAAACAAAACGACCCAAACTGTCAACATTTTCTCAATCGTGCAATGTAGCCGAGCAAATTGCCTGAGGTCGGTACGGCCATGACGCAAAGTGCCACCCGACCCGTTGTGGGCCGTGATTGTAATTCCAATTGCGCCTCTTTAAGCACCCATGAGCTTAAGTTTCGCTATCGGCGAAGAATCGATCATACAATAGAAGGAAGACATAATTGAAAACGGTTCGGAGTACGGCGTGGACCCGTCCAGCACCGTACCACCAAGACCGCTTGAAGGGGTGCTTTGGGCAAGATTTACCGGGCAATTTGTTTCACTTAAACGCGGTAACATGATGAGGGGAGGGGGGGGGGGGGTAAAACCGCCTTGTGTATCTTTCCAATGAATGTGGGAATCTAGGCACTTGTTGACTTGAATGATGAGGCACATTAATTGCTTCTCCCCACACAGGAGTGCAGATTGGGCTTCTTTGAGATTAAAGTGTGGGATAATCATGTGCTCAGAATAATTTAATAAGAATTAGGAGTACACGAATTCAGATTGAATTACTGAGCTCAGACAGATCTGCAAGGGCCAGAATTGACGTCAAAATGTGCAATGGCAAACTCTTAATCAGTTGGGTTTGATTGGATTCAATTTTAGGCCCACATGGTTCGAATATCCAAAGAGAGTTATGTACACACATGGTGTCACCACAAAACTCACTTGGTTATTATTGTGTCTGTCGTTGGTCTGTCATGGGTATCCGAGCAGTGACCGCCCGGTAGCTACCGCCCTTCGTACTCCCTCAGCTCCCGGTTAAAATTGATTTGATGGTGGGTGGCTTGAGTGTTATTGGCCGCATCACGAAGGGGAGAGCGGTCTCTGTTTGCCCATCTCTCCTCTCTACCGTTGATTTCACTTAGTTCTGTACGGCACTTTATGGGAAAATTGTGGAAAGATTCTCTCAAATTATGTTAAACCAAAATACAGTTTGTTTTAGACGAGTGCACTCATCTTTTTTTTATTCAATTATTGCCTTTTGAAAATGAGATCATGGGTCATCTACTTTTAAACGCACCGGAAACATTTGATACGCCTATTACCATTTTGTGTTCTGCAAAAACATGTTTTCACCAACTTGGAATAACAACAATTGGGCGAATCGAAGAGATCCCAAACAATTTTCAAATGAAGCTGAAAAAATTGCAGTATATCTCGACGGGGTTCGCATTTGGGTTTGACAAGGTCTGTAAATGATATAAATCAAACTGCTTTAGAGTAAAGACCACACTTCAGACGTAAGCCAAGCGTATGGCATCTATTTGATGTATCCACTTCAGGAAGATCCGAAAAAAACTAAAATGTAAACCTCGACTTTAAGATGCACTTGACTTGAAATCAAAAGCATGCAGGGTTGATGTCAAACAAAATGGCGGTTGATTGGAGGGGGAAACGTGGTTCGCATGCAAGGCAGCCTCTTTCTAATGGCACGTTCGAATCTAGCCCTTATCAACCTCGCTACCATGGGCAGCGTGCCGTATCGATACCTCTCGTCACTAACCTCTCGTTATGATCGAGCATGCTTGGAAAAAAATGGCGCGGTGAGATCGATCACCCTCTGGGAACGAGGTTGAGCCCTTATATACAGGACTCTTCCTCTGTGCTGTACAAGAGAGTGAAAGCCAGCAAGGGCTTGCCCGGATCATGCGCGCATTCTTTGACGTTTACTAAAAACGCAGCTGCATTATGACTTGTAATACAAAATGGCTGCCGATATGAATGTAACATTGATCAAGCCATAGTATTAAAGGAACACGTTGCCTTGGATCGGTCGAGTTGGTCTTTGAAAAGCGTTTGTAACCGTTTTTTATAAAATGCATATGGGTAGAAAGATGTTGTAAAAGTAGAATACAATGATCCACACAAACATGCCTCGAAATTGCGTGGTTTTCCTTTTACCTTGTCGACTAACCCAGTTATGGGGGTCAAAATTTTGACTCCCATAAATGGCCGACCATGTTAGTTCGCACAGTAGAAGGAAAACCACGCAATTTCGAGGCAAACTTGTGTGGATCATTGTATTCTACTTTTAAAACATCTTTCCAACCATATGCATTTTATAAAAAACGGTTACAAACGCTTTTGTTTTGACCAACTCGTCCGATTCAAGGCAACGTGTTCCTTTAAGCAGTGTGTACCATAGAGCACGTAGCTTGTATTGACAAGGCAAGATAAATATAGTGCGTTAAAAATACAATAAGTAGGAGGGCAAGGATGGGGAGGGTAATCTGATATTGATAACTGGCATCCATGAAGTATTCTATGATGTATTTTACCTTTTAGAACATTATCAAAGTACTTGAGTGTGTTAGGAATATGGTCACTCAAGTTTGGACATAAACGGTTGGTGCTTCCTGTCTCAACATTTTATGCAGTGAACCCTATTCCACAATATGTTATGTTGGTTTAAGTCCCCACACAGCTCTCTGTGTATATGCAAGAACACTTATTTCTGCCAACATACATTGATGTTATTTGAACACCTTACGGTTTCATTTTGATTCTCGACTGTTGGGTATTTATATATGACAACACCAATGGTGTCAATAATAACACTCTTGTTGTTGCAGTGTACTTATCTAAAATCCACCCTACCCTAGTGCTTGCCTCCTTCAAAGCCATTGGACCCTTTCGGTACAGAAAAGAATCTAAGTTCACAGATTTACAAATAACTTACGGGGTTTACAGAAGGTAGTGGTGAAAGACTTCTCTTGACATATTTTCCCATGAAATGCTTTACTTTTTGAGAAAACAGTAAAACAATATCAATTCTCGATATCGAGAATCACGGATTTATTTTAACTAAACACATGTCATGACACGGCGAAACGTGCGGACACAAGGGTGGGTTTTCCCGTTATTTTCTCCCGACTCCGATGACCGATTGAGCCTAAATTTCCGCAGGTTTGTCATTTTATATAGAAGTTGTGATACACGAAGTGTGGGCATTGGACAATACTGTTTACCGAAAGTGTCCAATGGCTTTTATAACATTGTACAGAGTTTGCTTTATTTTAACATCCAAGTTTGTGCTTTGTGTATGTTCAAGGCAGTGACTAATGCTCTACGTATTAAAGGCAGTGGACCTTATTGGTAATTCAAACTCAAAATAATTATTAGCATAAAACCTTAATTGGTAACGAGTCACGGGGAGATGTTGATAGTATAAAACATTGTTAGAAACGACTCCCTCTGAAGTGACTTAGTTTTCGAGAAAGAAGTATTTTTCCACGAATTTGATTTCAGAAATCAGAGGAATCAGAATTAGATTTAGAGGTCTCAAAATCAAGCATCTGAAAGCACACAACTTCGCGTGACAAGTGTGTTTTTTCTTTCATTATTATCTCGCAACCTCGACGACCAATTGAGTTCAAATTTTCACAGGTTTGATATTTTATGCATATGTTGAGATACACCAAGTAAGAATACTGGTCTTTGACAATTACCAAACGTGTCCAGTGCCTTTAACGAGTTTCCCGCTATTTATTATTTTGTCATTTTCTACAGATATGCAACTGCTGCAGGGAACGGAGCCTGAGACCGAAGCAGGTAATGCTGAGTGATTGCTATGACAGCGCAGGAAACGCCATCACCGGTCAACAATATCCAGTCTACGTTCCGGAGCCAGCTTCATGTAGTTGTCAAAAATGCTCTCGCTAATTAACATAATTAGGGCCCGATTAGGAATCTGCAACTTTTGCCCGTGTACGAATTTGTGCACTAGACAAACTGTATAAATTATAAGCTATGTATTTTGTTTTACATGATTACAAGCTAGTTATAACAAGTAGATTCTGGACCGAGTAAGGTTTGAGACAAAACTAGAACTTTCAATTGTGAGTTAAGTGGGGGTTTATAGCATTGGCTTCACTTGGGGAAAGACTGACCACCCTAACCAAAAGCAGATTAATTTTTTCCAGATTTTTGAACACAAGTTTTGGGATGAATATACAGTGAAAGAAAATGGGGTGTTAAAGGTCACAAACATGTATTCAAAGAAAATCAAAAATAACATCATATAATACTAAAATACCACCAAATTGAAACTAGTGTTAATTTAACACCATATGTTGTGAACGGTAAATGTTTATATCTTTGTGACCATACTGGTTTCATTTTTACTTCCCCAGAACTTGTGCTAATTTTACACCCTATGTTGTGAACGGTAAATGTTTTTATCTTTGTGACCATACTGGTTTCAATTTTACTTCCCCAGTTTGTGCAGTTTGTTTTTGTCATCGGGCTGTAAGAGTCCATTTATTTGCATTTTTACTTGGTGGTCGTATTTAGTAGCATGCTGAAAGGGGCTGGTATGAGCAAAACGTTCGACTAAACATCTCTCTTACCCGACTCTGATAACCATAGATAGCATTCGTCGTGCCTGTAGATGTAACAATGTATTATGTCTTTAGAACCCTATGTCGCCCTAAGAAACTGCTTATGATCAAGGGTGTTGTCACATTATTATAGATACAATCAAAATTAACACCTGAAATGGTGTTTAAATAACACCAATGTAATTGTGGTTGGAGAGTTTAGTGTTATTTTAAAACCCAATCAGTTTGGTTCTCTTGTTGGATATGTGACAACACTAACGGTAATAATTTTAACACAACGACTACTACAAGTGTAATAAAGAATAATTGGAAGTAAATTTGAACTTTAAAAAGAATGTGTTGTAATTGTCAGCTGATGCTAATGGGGAACTTTTGAACACTAGGTGGCAACAGACTTACCGGGTAAATTTTCATTGTTTACATAGTTCTGAGCTTGCACACATGACCGATAACAATGGATATTACCTGGTAAGACTGCTACCTAAAGTCTCCCATTGTGTGACGTATGTATACGAACAATGACGTGAGGCAAACATTCATTTACGGAGGCTCATAAAAGACAAGGTCAATTTCTTTTTTGAAACTTAAGTAAAATTGTACAGACCAAACTTAATATAAACTGTAATATTTCCCTATGATTATTAACTATCAGTAGTAAGGTGTAGAAAATGTCTTTCAGGCTCGGTACATTTTAAGATGTTCAACATTTAAACCATATTTATTGCTATTTATATTAAGTAGTGATTCATGCATGAATTCATAGTTTATAAAACAAGATGCATGACTGTGTTTATAGGGCCCAATTTCATAAAGTCTGTAAGCACAAAAAAACTTGCTAAGCACAGAAATGTATTGCTTATTAAACAGAAACGAGTAACCAGCCAAAGTAAAACCAAGTTAACACTGTTTTGACTGGTGCCCCTCAATATTTTTGCTCAGCAAAATGTGTCAAATGTTCTGCTTAAAAGCTTTAAAAAACTGGGCCCGTACTTGTATAGTGCACTTACCCACTGTATAATACACGTGTAAAGCTGGTTACCCTTTATAAATCCTGTATTCCTGCTCTGCCGTATTGAAACCTAAAATGAAATGGAAAAACACAATTGAACCAACCGCTCACATTGTTTCATATCAGTGGACGATCGTACCGCTAAAAATGTCCTTTCAGTACTAGGCTTATTAAGTGTGAAACAGTAAAACAATGTTATGTGGGCCCAGCGGTGTTAAAATCAAAATTGCAGCAAGCACAAGTTTTTGCTAAGCAATATACATATGGACCAATTTTATTATAAACTGTTAAACACCAAAGAAATGGCTATAATCACAGACAGATCTTGCTCATCAACAACAAGTTATCAGCCATGATGAATAATGCTGTTTGAATCTGGTTCCCTGCTCATATTTGCTAAGCAGAGAAAATTGACAAGGACAATATTCTGCTTAGCAGCTCTATGAAATTGAGCCCTGGGCCCAATTTCATAGAGCTGCTAAGCAGAAAAATTTGCTTAGCATGAAAATTCTTCCTTGATAAAATAGGATTACCAGCCGAATTTTCCATTTGTTGCATAATGCTTGTTACTGGTATTCAGCTGTTGTTTGCTTATCCTGAAAATCACGTAGAAATTTGGTTGGTAATCCTGTTTTTAACAAGGAAGAAATTTCATGCTAAGCAAATTTGTGTGCTTAGCAGCGCTATGAAATTGGGCCCTGGTCACAGAAGGAACATGTGGCACGGCATAATTTTGTTATGCTTACTAATGTTTTGTTAAGAAGCTAAGGGATATAAGGTGGTGATATAACATATTAGTGCGGCCTCAGAAATAATTATTCGAATTCCGAAGTAGTGGGAAAGGGTTAACTACAACTCGCACTCAAATTTACTATATTGCTTTCAGGAAAATTATTTCGCAATAGAATTTAAATTTTGTGAAGTAGACCTAATGTGTAAATAAATCCACTGTCAATTTGTCCTTTCAAACAATAGAACCAATTGTATTTACGGCTCATTTATTTTCTCACCTTACCCCTTTAAACATTATTTTGTAAAATAAAACCAAGTCCTTGTATCGAACTCCCAAAGTGAAAAAAATGTATTTGTACAAATTAGCGTCCTGGCTAAATATCAATATATTCCAGCCCCCCGGCATAAACTGCAGTTTCTAAAGGTCATTATTGCCAAATAATTAATCCTCGAATTTATTCTCATTTTCTCTCTCTCTTTTGTAGCTGTCTTTTTGCACCTTCGTTTTTTACCCCTTTTCAAATGGTGGGCTTATATCCAGAAAACGACACACGACATAAACCCAAATGAAAACATGTACTTTTAATCCGACCATTCCGGTTGCATGCTTTCTTTTCAAAAGTCGCAATTCAAAGTACAAAATAAAGAACAGACAAATTGAAAGGGTGGATATTTAAAAAAAAAAAAGGGGGAAAATTTTTATTTGAACAGTTAGACGTTTCATATTCAACGTCTTCCATTCAATACCCGGGGATAATATTACATTTCTGAAATCTGTTATTGTACTGAGATATCGGCAATCATTTCTTGTGGAAATTGAATAAGGCCATTCCGCATTGAAAAGATATCCCCTTCACGAGAACCGTCAAGCTTCGGGGGATCTCCTTGACTCCCCCCCCCCCCCCCCCCCGCGACGCAGAGAAAAATGATACCCCGAAAATCAGCCATACGACTCCCCGGTTTTAAATTGTCACATACGCAGGACAATTTCCCCCCGTTCGATCAGCGAACAATTCCCAAGCAATTTCCATCGATTACTGGATAAACTTCACGGGCAACAATCTTCCCAGCTGCCGCGGTAAATTAAGTTATAGCCTCAGTGGTTTTTGAAGCTGAGTGATGCGAGAGCATCACTGCGTGGAGAAAATGTGTTCTTTACCTTGTATGAAAGTATAAGTGTACGATCGAGGAGGAATCAACGGATCTCTAGTATTTTAATATTTGCATAGCACCTAAAGGGTGTCCATAGGAGCAAAGTTGTTTCTCGAGAATTATAAGGTACTCCTTTAAAGACACTGGACACCATTGGTAACTGCCAAAGACCAGTCTTCTCACTTGGTGTATCACAACGTATGCACAAAATAACCCTAACCTGTGAAAATTTGAACTCAATTGGTCGTCGAAGTTGCGAGATAATAATGGAAGAAAAAGCACCCTTGTCACACAAATGTGTCTGCTTTCAGACGCTGGATTTTGGGGCCTTAAAATCTAATCCTGAAGTCTCGAAATCAAATTCAAATATTGTTTTGGAAAATAACTTCTTTTTCGAAAACTAAGTTACTTCAGAGGGAGCCGTTTCTTACAATGTTTTATCCAATCAACCTCTCCCCATTGCTGGTTACCAAGTAACGTTTTATGCTGACAATTATTTTGAGTAATTACCAATAGTGTCCAATGCCTTTAAGGAAGGCAGTTGGAAGTGTATTCAAGTGCCTGCTCAAATCAAATAGATGTCAGGCTTTGAGCATTTTTAGAGCTGTCAACTTTGGATGTTAATTGGGTCTAATGGAAGTCGTGTCTTATGGGATGATAAGTGTAGCTTTAAAGGCACTGACCAATTTTGGTAATTACTCAAAAAAAGTATTTCAACTTGGCATACTTGGTAAGTACTTAAAATAATTGTTGGTATTCAAACTTAAAATTGGTAACGAGCAATGAAGTAGATGTTGTAAGAAACGGCTCCCTAAAGTAACGTGGTTTTTGAGAAAGGGGTTTTAATTCTCTTTTTTTTCTTCTTGTCTTTTTGTTCGTTATTCTCTTACAACTTCGACGACCAGTTGAGCTCAAATGTTCACAGGTTTGTTATTTTATGCGCATGTTTGGATACGCAAAGTAAGAACACTGGTCTTTGACAATATCAAAAGTGTCCAGTGCCTTCAAGCGTTTGATAACGAGAGTTACGCCAATAAAATTCATCACTCATGTATGAAGGGCTAACTGTTTGAAACAAAAAACATTATGTGCACATTCGCATTGTTTAATCACCTATTGCTTTCTGGGATTATAAAACAAATGATTGAGGTTCTGGCTCGGTATTGTTCCTGACATTGATGCCGATTCTAATGATTCTTTCTGTAGGTAATCATGTCTGATTTCAGTATTATTTGGCGGCAGTGTTTGTTAATTAAGCACTGGCAATGAGAGACTTTGAAACGCTAGGTGGCAGCAGACTTACCAGATAATAAAGTTGGGTTAATAAGACCCGGAATATATGTCCAAATTACCCAGAAATCAGTCAAACTGTCGCATAATCCAAGTTAAGATCTCATTTATAACCAGTTTCCCAGACACCTGACCCAGAATAAGGTATGAGTGTAACATTTACCATCAGATACAAACAAATAAAATAAAACAAGAGTTAAAAAGGCAGTGGACACTATTGGTAATTACTCAAAATAATTGTTGGCATAAAACCTTACTTGATAACAAGTAATGGGGAGAGATTGATGATATAAAACATTGTGAGAAACAGCTCCCTCTGAGGTGATGTAGTTTTGGAGAAAGAAGTAATTTTCCACGAATTAGATTTCAAGACCTCAAGTTTAGAACTTGAGGTCTCGAAATCAAGCATCTGAAAGCACACAACTTCGTGTGACAAGGGTGTTTTTTCTTTCATAGTTATCTCGCAACTCCGACGACCGATCGAGCTCAAATTTTAACAGGTTTGTTATTTTATGCATATGTTGAGATACACCAAGTGAGAAGACTGGTCTTTGACAATTACCAATAGTGTCCACTGTCTTTGAACTCCTGAAGACTACCAGACCATTAACTTTGTGTGAGAGTGAGAGATATTACGATGTCTCTTTGGATTGTTTAAACAAACCTCTTCCAAAAGCTAGACTTGCACACACTTAAGGCCAAAACATCAAGCAAACAGTCGGTATAAAGCTTTATACGACAAGAGCGTGGAATCACAAAATCAACGGCATGGAATAATCGTTGACTCACCTGTTTCAACTCTGGGACAACTGATGGCAAACTGCTAAGGCGCCGGGTTGTCATTTCTCGGTAAATTTGCACAATGTTGTCCAATGTCTCTTTCCGGAACATGATGCCTGGAATGATACGATGTATACACACGTACTTTTAGATATGTTTGGTACACAGACTTTGTCTGGGACAGAGTCAGTACAGTGGAACACAATGCTGCTTTTTAAATGGGAGATATACGTCTGGTTGTCAATCTTAAAATTAAATGGCAATACAAAGTTCTTGTTAGAACAACAGCAGTTTTCGATAGTATAAAGCATTTTGAGAAAATTTCACCTCGAAGTAGAGTGGTTTTGTAAAAAGACAGTGAAACACAATGTTGCTTTAGATTCATCTTTAAAGGGAAGATATGTATTGTAATCACTCTTAATATTAGTGGCAATACGAACATTTTGGTTATACAGCAGTTTTTGATGGTATGATGCATTTTGAGAAAGATTTCACCTGGAAGTAACGTTGTTTTGTAAAAAGTTGTAATTTTTTTCTGCTGAAACTAAGAATTCCTAATCACTGTAGCTCACAAGCCTGGGGAGGGAAACCTGTAAGTTGGGTACTTGCAAAGAGAACCAGAAGCATTTGGGTTGACCCCAACTCTTCCTCGATAAGTGTTTTTTGGTGCTTTTCTACCGATCCCAGTACACGGGACATACAGCTTAATGTCCCATCCGAAGGACAAAGCAATTACGATAAATAATCTTACTCAAGGATACTTAGTGTCATGACCGGGACTCGAACCAACACTCGGATGAGCAGAAACACCCAAGCTGGATTATTGACAAAAAAACTTCATTTGAAAACGTCACTACTGCCATAACCGAATCGGACATGTCTTTAAAGGTCTCCTTTAAAGTCAATAAGGCTATGGTGCGGCCAAAAATCGGCCACCATTTAGATCAAACTCTTACCTCAAAACGTCTCACACTGAATGCACTTGGGGACATGTTACTTCACCCGTGAGCCACATGTCCCAATGCCAAACACAGGGGAACGGCCCCTCTCCGTGTGCACGTTTATTGCATCCCCGGTACCAGTAACATTCCTAGAGCGTCCATTTTACGTTCGGTTGTGAAGTTTCGTTTAGTTTCCTCTGAAATGGGCGTAGCACATGAAGCAATGGTACAATTCTCTAGTGGTCAGACCATTGCCTCATCAGTCCAATGGTAATTTGGAACTTGCACTATTTACAAGAAATTAACGTGACCTCAAACTTTAGTGAGACAAGGCAGTATATACTCCTGCATGATGCGCCACACCCTGTATTTTTTTTTTCTGACATGGCACAATCGAGTTGTTTCAATACAACATTCCAGATTCAACACAGGTTATGCAACAGCAGGGAAGGAAGTACTCGAAGAATGTTCCAACACTCATTGTTACATATTGAACGAATTGAAAGCCATGACTCGAGCTTTCAATGCATGGCGTGTTATAAAATGGAGCACAGGGGCCGATTTCACAAAGAGCTAAGATTGATCTTATTTGCAAACCAATCGTGGTTGCTACGTTAAATTTCACAATACAAGTCGCTATGGTTTATACAGATAAATTATCTTTAAAACTATTTATGTACATATTATTATTTATACATTACAAACTGTCCGGGCCAGGACAAAAGTGAACAAACTGTCATTATACTAACGCGTCAGACACCAAATAGGAACAAAAGTCAGGCATAAACTGGTCAACCAGTCGTGGTTCAATTTTCACACAAATACTTATTGAATTTATTGAATGATGGCTACCACGTCTGTGGAAAGTGTTACAAAAAGGCCATAAGTGCTTGAGCGCAGTTTCGACAAACTTGGACTCCGTAAATGGAAAGTCCCTGCCGTCGATTTCACCAAACTCTTCCTAACTTAGGATTAATCTTAAGACTTACGACGAATTCAGTTCCGTATCTATAGACGTTTAATAGGACGCATTGAACCCACCCTAAGTTAGGACGAGTTACTCTTCCTAACTCGAGATAGGACCAATCCTAGCTTTCGGGAAATCGGCTGCAGGCACTTTTTATTTTCGTCTTCGAAAAATTGTATTTGCTATCGATATGCCTTTAAATCTGTCAGCATTCTCACTAAGTTATTGTAACACTAATGTTTATTAAACAAACTTAAGAAAATAACAATTAACACATCTCATAAATAACTCAAGCTTCGCCAAAGTGCCGATATTTTGACAATATAAACAACGTTTCATCGTAAAGATTACGTGTTATCAATAACTTTGTTATAACGACTAGGTTGCTCAGTCTCATAAATAACTCAACTTTGCCAAAGTGCCAAAATAGTGACGTTATAAACAAACTGTTACCGTAAAATGACATTGTAATAACGAATAGATTGAATAGGCTGTTAAGTGCTGTGATTGCTACGTGACATTGTGGGTGTCCTCTATAAATTGTGAATTTACTGTCAGAAGAATATAACACCGGACTCAAACAAAATGTGCTGCCGAATAAAGGCCGAGTCACACTGCAGCGATAACGAAGACGATAACGATCACAACACAAGGAGAACGCAGTCTATTGGTTGAACTGCTCCACGCAGAATACGCACACGCTCATTCAACCAATAGAATGCGTTCTCTTTGCCTCGTGATCGTTTTCGTTATCGCTGCAGTGTGAATCGGCCTCAAGGATTCTTTACGATCGGTTTTGTCACTTGAATGTTCCTTTTTTTTCAATTGCTACTCGACAGACATTGAAATTTTGGATTATTTTGTGTTAGGCTTCATCATTTCGGCATCTCTCTGCGATGCTTCTTTACGTCTTGGATTTCGAATATTATAGTATAGAAACTTTAGTTTTGACAGCCAAGAGAATCATCCTAACGCAATTTAAATGTTTTATTCTATCAATGTAGACGTTGAATCAAAATATATTATTGTATCCGCACTTGTTTGAAAAGCTACATTGGTAAATTTATAAGTAGAAATGAAATTAAGACAACTGTTTGAGAGTGTTTCAAGTTATCATCTAATGCACTATACCGTGCTATAAGCAACTTATAAAGTTTAGCTCATAAATGGAACCCGATTTCAGAAAAAAAAGTATTGAGCCCATCCAGGGCCTAACTTGACTCTGCTTACCGCTGAATTCTGCGCTTACGATCACCATTCTTCGCTTACTCACTGTGCAAACGCCGAACTTCTGCACTAGATGTGCAAGCGAATTACGCCTAGACCCGCTACGTGAAAATGAGTCAGATGTTGACAATTTCAATGATTGAGATGCATGGCTGGAAAGAACACACTAACAGCAGCAATTGGTATATGTCTTAGCTTTGGGGTGTATCGCGTTGCTGAGTTACTTCCGTTTGAAATTAGCCAATACATCATTTTTTTCTGAAAAACGAAGTGCAAGTATAAGACATAAGTATGATCACAAAATTGTTGTATTCATAGCTTTATTGCCTAAAAGTAAGTGTTCTAAAGGTTAACCATGCAAATATATATCTTTTTTCCACATTAAACTGTCCATTATACTTAAAAATGCATTGGGCGACATCTGACTCATTTTCACGTAGCGGGTCACCTATAGTAACGTTTAGTACACACGCGCACAAGCATCAGTTTCCTGCTAACCCGTCAAATAAGCTTGACGTATAAGCACGGAACTCCCTGCTACCGTAAGCGCCGACTCTTTGCTTACGGTAAGCAGAGCCATTAAATCGGGTCCAGTTCAGCCGCAAGGTTACCCATATTCAAACTTCGGTTGCTCATTGTCGAAAAACATCTATAATATTACTTTAAGTAATTGGAACCCCTTTTTGGCCGAAGACACTCACACCGCAGTTAGTGATGGTTATTCGCGTACACCTGTATTTTAGCTTATGCGTTTGTAAGTCTCTTATTGATGGGGTGTCGAGTCGCGTTGGCCCGGCCACCTGGTCCTGGTGCTGTAGGGCATAAATCCAATCGCCCCGCAGTATTATTTCTTTCTCTGCAACCCGGAGTTTGGATTTAACCTTTTACATTTCCGAAATGAATTGTTGTCTATCGGCGAAGCATTATGCAAGGCTTACCCCATGGTGAATGTGACGGGATGCACGGCCTTGACTGACGATGGGGGGAAATGAGAATTTTTTTTATATTTCACACATTGACATAAATAAAAAACAGGTGTGGACAGACTCGTGCCAAATCCACAAATCGTTCTCTAAACCGTGGGCCAGTTGTTATACTGCAGGAGGACTTGCAACTAAACTACACGGCTGTGGGTTCGAATCCCTAAGCTAACCACTGAATTCACAATAATTACTATAGAACACGCATTGCCGTCTAGTTACTGAATTACAATTTCTTGATTTGTGCAATTCATAGTCATAGATGACTTTGAACTGTTTCCCGGAGTTAAAAACACACGAGGGACTATACTTCAACTCTAACCAACGTTATACGAGATTAGGGCATGTTTCAATCTCGATTGTCATCATCAGCAAGTATCATATAAAGCGTAGATTTGATCCGGGTATCTCGTGAATTCTATCGGGTCTAAATATTTACGTTTAATAACCACCAACTGTTTCCCGGAGTTAAAAACACACGAGGGACTACTTCAACTCTAACCAACGTTATACGGGATTAGGTCAATTTAAAATTTCGATTATGTCAGTAAGTATTTCCTTATAAAGCGAAAATTTGATCCTGATATCTCGTGAATTCCATCAGACTTTATTATTTACGGGTTATGAAGAGTAATTTTCTTCTGAAGTCATGCGGGCTAAAAAATTATTTCTCCGGGTATCGCAGGTGAAGTTCTTTTGTGTTCAGGTACGATGTGACCATGATCGGAAGTTTTGTCGTGGAGAGAAAAAGTTTTTTTTCACCCTTTGAGCTTGAACTCGGTCAAGGGGTTGGCGAACAGTCAGACTCTGTCAAGCCACCGATGAATTCTTAAACATTATGGTTGTTGTATGTATTAATTCATTCTTCATTCATTTATTCATCTATGTTTATAAAAAAAGCATTACAATACATCTGAAAGGCAGTGGACACTATATGGTAAATACTCAAAATAATTGTTAGCATAAAACCTAACTTGGTAATTACGAGTAATGGGGAGAGGTTGATAGTATAAAACAGTGTGAGAAACGGCTCCCTCTGAAGTGATGAAGCTTTCGAGAAAGAAGTAAATTTCCACAAATTTGATTTCGAGACCTCAAGTTTAGAATTTGAGGTCTCGAAATCAAGCATCAGAAAGCACACAACTTCGTGTGACAAGGGTATTTTTCTTTCATTATTATCTCGCAACTTCGACGACCGATTGAGCTCAAATTTTCACAGGTTTGTTATTTTATGAGTATGTTGAGATTCACCAACTGTGAAGACTAGTTTTTGACAAGTTCCAATAGTGTCCAATGTCTTTAAATGTAAATCTGTGGAAATTGTGTTTTGCGTCGTACAAAAAGTACCGAAACGTTTTAAGGAAAACTTGAAATTCTTTATGACCAAGAAATACAAACCCAAACAGTAGACTACAAGGATTGCCATAGGCGAACTAAATCACTTCATCAGTTAATTAATCCATGCAACATTACAGACGTGGGTGTAACACTTAAAAATGCACTCCAGTCAAACCTTCAATAAATTATTGGTGCATGTTTGACCTTTGACTTTATTGTGATTCCACGTGCCGCAGACGTAATCACGTTTCGGTATTTATTAACACTATTAATATGATCTCATGTTTAATGCAGCTAACACTTATAGCGGTTGAAAGTTAGGCATCGATGCAATAAAGTATTCATTGAATCTCGTGACGACACCACATTTACAGTCTAAGACGGTTTTATATTTAAAACGCGTGCATTTAACAGCTTTATGTTTTTTTGTTATACATGCGGCGTTTAATAAAGGTTGACACTACTGGTAATTACTTCAAATAATTGTTAGAACAAAAACTTACTTGGTAACGAGCAATAGAGATAGTATTAGACACTGAGAAACGGCTCCCTCTGCAGAAGTAACGTAGTTTTCGAGAAAGAAGTAATTTTCCACTAACATATTATTGGAATCTGATTTCAAGACGACCAATTGAGCTCAATGTTAACAGGTTTTTTTTATGGATATGTTGAAATATAACAAGATAGTCCGACGACTTTCACACGGCGTGCAGTACCCAGACGTCTTTTTATCCATCTCGAACCTAATCAGTTGTGCATTTGTGTATCTGAAACGCGCGTACGAACGTTATGTGTACGAGGATGATAAATAGTCTGTTTGGGGTGTTATAAAACAAATATTGACTGCTTTAACTCGTGCTATGGTTAAAAATCAGACTCCCTCGGTGATCCCAGGAGGCGCAGTCGAGGGAAAATAGACCGCTCCGAGGATCACCTCGGGAGTCGTAGTTTTAACCATAGCACTCGAAGCAGTCAATATTTGCATATAAGTCACACAGACGCTACACACCTAAATATAATCAATGTTTGTTACAACGTCAATATCATTCGCGAGTATCTCATTATAGCGTTACTATAAGCAGATGGGAGCCCTGTCTGATGTTCGGTTAATTAAAAGGAAGTGCAGATGCCTCAATGATGCCGGTTTGAGTTCGCATTACCATTGTCAGTGGTCTAGATAAATCACTGTGGTTTGGATGTTTGCATCTATATCAGAATAATTACAATATCTGAGAGTACGTTTGGCTCGTAAACATGGTGCCACTGTGTCGTGTCAATGTTTCTGTAACTGGAAGACCCTTGGGAGCGCGACCAATATACCTCTCGTAATATTCATGCATGACGTTACAATTCTAACCCAAAATGAGACCATCGGCGCACGTCACGCAACTACCAGTACCAGCCACTCGATCCTAGCTGTAGTAGCTGGGTTAGAAGGGTAACGTTATGCATGAATATTGAGGGTGCGTTCGTTTAGCTCCCCTGGGTCGACCCCGGTGTGTGGCGTTTTATTTTTCCAGGCAAACGTGTGCAGATAATTACCCACGTTCGTCCTGGAAAAAAAAAACGCCACACACCGGGGTCGACCCAGGGAAGCTAAACGAACGCACGCTAAGAGAGGCGTATTGGCTGGACACCAATATGGAAATCTGGTAACAGGATAGTACGTAGTAGAGACACTGGGTTTGTGACGACAGAAGAAAACCGTACACTCCCCTCTACAGTCATACGGAGCGGAAATCCTTTTCGTACAGTGTTTTTGGTATCGCCTCCCATCTGTGTCCTTCAGAGAAACCAAGCGACATGATGGCGTGCAGCTTCGATCAGTTGGTGTATTATTGACTGTCAAACAAACGGCGGCCTTACCGAGGACAGCTGGGTTTGGACGGGGCAATAGTCTTCACTCCTCCCCAAGAATTATCGCATGGAGTATCCTAATGGATTGCTTTTCCCGCTTTTATTTCTTTCTTCTTCTTTTTTTCTTCTTTTTTTTCTGGACCCTTTGTTCGATGAGCTCTGCTGGTCTTGTATTGAGTACAGGGTCGCGTAGTGACCATGGCCCAATTTCACAGGGCTGCTTAACCAGAGAATATTGCTTAACAATTCTCTGCTTAGCACAAATGAGCAGAATACCATTCATAAATTATACTTGTGGTATGGTATAGTATGGCTGGTAACCTCATTTTGCTAAGCATAACTTTGTTACGCTTCGTCCTTGGCCCAGTTTCATGAGCTGTTTAAGCACAAAAAAGTAGCTAAGCATAACAAAATTATATTTACCAGAATAAGGTTACCAGCCAAACTACCATGTCACATTTACAATTTATGAATGGTATCCTACTAATTTCTGCTAGGCAGAAAATTGTTAGGCAATATTTTCTGAACAAACAGCTCTATGAAATTGGGCCCAGGTATTGACGCAACGGCGGTGTGGCTTTACCAGGACACCCATAGACTAGCCGACAAGTCGATTGGGCTGTGCGTTGCTCGGCGGCACAAATAAAACGGTCCGTGTGCTTGCAGCTGCAATATATAATACGGTCTGTTTTGCTGAATTGGAAATATCGGACCGTCGGCATTTTTAAAACAATATTTTTTGTTAAGATCTGAAACCAAATGCCTATTGCAAGGTTTATATTGTACACGGCCTGAATCAACTTGTTTTTTCTGTGAGAGTGTAAGTTTGATGTTAAAAGTGTGTACCAACCCATCTTTGGACACAACAATTATGTTAAATTATTGTATGATGGAGTATGGAAAGTACGTTGACCCAACTTGTGTCTTCAGCTATACGGCTTTTGCCTTGGGAATGTTGGGTGCGTTCGTTTAGCTTCCCCGGGTCGACCCCGGTGTGTGGCGTTTTTGTTTTCCAGGACGATCGTGTGCAGATAATAACCCACATTCGTCCTTGAAAAAAATACCGCCACACACCGGGGTCGACCCAGGGAAGCTAAACGAACGCACCCTTTTTTTCTCCTTCGTCTATGGGTTGCTTAGTAGACGCTTTTCAACGCGTCTATACGCGGCTGTCCAGCAGCACCGATTGAATAAAATTTCAGACGCGTTATTGCAATTATTGGTAAAGGCACACTACTAATGGCATTATCGGTGTATCAATAATTATCAGCATTGACGTCCAAAAACGTGTGTCACTGCACTGTTAGGGCGCCACCTTTTGAACTGAAGGTATAAAGATGTTCAACTCAGCGCTGACCAAAACTAATTTCATTTGCAATAATGTAACATCATATCATATATATTTTGTACAGTCAGTTATGAGCAAAATGGAGAAATTTATGGATTTCAGATGGAGAAGTTATGTCAATTTGCGCAAGAAATGAAAAGGAGAATACTAATTATTGTCTGATATGTTTATCGGGACACACAGCAGAAACAAAGACATAAGTTCAGTGGTGGCACAATAAAATAAGTAGAACAAAGTAGAACAAATAGTTAGGAATTTGCAGAAAGAAGTAGAAAGATAAGTATAGAAAAGGTACATCTTAACCCTACACAAGGCTGCCAAGAAACAGTAAGCCCACTACACGCATATTGCAACAACAAAAACTAATTTTGGTTATTTTCAGAAAACTCTTGCTCATCAGTTGGTTGAGGGAAAAATATCGAAAAACTTATTTCCAAAAAAACTTTTTAGAAAGAAGAAGAGAGAAAACTATGGAAAATGTTCACTTTAAGAAAGGCTGTCATGAAACAGTAAACAAACCACACGCAAGTAGCAAGTTTTCTTCAGAAATTTCTTACGTTCAGTCTATTGAGGAAAAATATCGGGGGATATTTCCAGAAAGAAATAGAGATGATTGTGAGATGTCATTTCCGGATCTCCCATTTCTAAAATGAAGTTGTAATGATAATGGCGATTGGCGTGAAGGTTTTTCTTTGTACGATTTGGGGTGTTTTTTAGGTTGAGCATAAAGGGGATATTTCTTATTGCTTAGATTGTCAAAAGTTAAATTTCCCGAGGGGTTTCGGGCGAGCTCTTTCGGTTTTATGGGGACAACTTGGTTACAAGATAACGTATTGTGCGCTGTTCCATTATAGGGTTGACAATATAAGACCACCAACTGACCCTGATCAGTGAGTTAAGAACGCCTTCAAGATTGCTTATATCTATACAGGTTATATCGTCTCGCATTTTATTCAAACTCTGGTGTTTCTGATCAGCAGAGTGTGGGTTTCGATCCGAATCCCAAGCCGTGACACTCGTGTAACGCATGTAAAATAACCCAGTGCACTTACCGAAACCATTTTATGATTCTTCCTCAACGCGATTTATTGGGAATCTATAGACGATGTGACATGTGTCATCACATGTTTACAAAAGGGCCACAGAGCCTGGACTTCCTGTAGGCATAATTTGTACACAGCCTAATGAAAGCAAACATTAAATCTCATATTTTATGGAGATTGCACTGTCTAATTCCTAAATCAACTTTTGATCAAAGGGGGCACATCTCAAAACTTGTCCAGCTTTTACTTTCATAACTCTTGGATTAATATGGAAATTATGACACAAAATGTACACTTTCCCTTAGGACCAGTGTAGTATCTTGCCTGCCAGAATACTCAAAGAATGTAAAAGGTCACACTGATTGTAAACAGAGTTCACCATGGTCTTCTTCGGACAGGAATCTGTATTGAATGGCTTTTATAGATGCTGCTACTGTATATCCAAAGCTGATATTGCGAACCAACCTTAGGGTGATAGCCATTACAGTGATTGATAGTCGTCATATCCGGTTACTCCTCAGGATGGTCGCTTTAAGCGGTGTACCCCCTCTTACCAGTATCATCGTAACTTCACTGAATAACATACTGATCAATCATAGGTGTCCGGGGGAAAATGGCGATTGAAAAAAAAACCTTACAATCTTATTCTTTCGTATCCCCCTTTTATGAAGAATCATAAATGAGTAATGGAATGCCTTTATGCTGTGCGGAAGTGCCATGAGGAAAGGTTGTTCTGCGGGGAATGTTTCAAGTGTCCGGTTTGAACTGTTACACGATGCAGGCGTGGATTCTTTTCAGACTTTTACTGCAGTTCCCTTTTTACAAGAGAATTAAATGTGCTCAAAATAATTTTTAGCATTACAACTTACTTGGTAACGAGTAATGGAGAGCTGTTGATAGTATACAACATTGTGAGAAACGGCTCCCTCTGAAGTAACGTAGTTTTCGAGAAAGAAGCAATTTCAATCCACGAATTTGATTTCGAGACCCCAGATTTAGGTTTTGAGGTTTTGAAATCAAGCATCTGAAAGCACACAACTTCGTGTGACGAGGGTATTATTTCTTTCATTATTACCTCGCAACTTCGACGATAAATTGAGCTCAAAGTTTCACATGTTTTTTATTTTATGCATATGTTACACACCAAGTGAGAAGACTGGTCTTTGACATTTACCAATAGTGTCCACTGTCTCTGTACCAAACCGATGCAAATACCAAACTGTTAGAAAACAAACCCAGCACAGCACAAAGAACGATAGAGGACAAATGCTACATAATATCTCAGTTAGAGACAAGATTAAATGCACAGAAATACGAAAGAAAACTGGAGTAAGAGCCAACATAAGGACGATAAAACATGCCAAATGGAGATGGGCTGGACACACTGCCAGACGAAATTGCAAGCATGGACAACAAGAATAACGGATTGGCAACCAGGGACAGGGAAAAGGAAAAGAGGTAGACAGGATATAGAGAGGTGATATCAGTAAGCACTGTATAATCATTACTTTCCCGAGCTTTGTGAAAAAAATCACAGGCATAATAATAATAATAATAATAATAATAATAATAATAATAATAATAATAATAATAATAATAATAATAATAATAATAATAATAATAATAATAATAATAATAATAATAATAATAATAATAATAATAATAATAATAATAATAATAATAATAATAATAATAATAATAATAATAATAATAATAATAATAATAATAATAATAATAATAATAATAATAATAATAATAATAATAATAATAATAATAATAATAATAATAATAATAATAATAATAATAATAATAATAATAATAATAATAATAATAATAATAATAATAATAATAATAATAATAATAATAATAATAATTTACATTTATATAGCGCATTATATGAATGTATGCGCTCTACAATACAACAAATTACAATTAAAACAGAAATATAAACATAAATAACAGAACTTAAATACATATTCGGATGGCATATTCGGATGGGACTCGAACCTACGACCTTTGTCAATCCAGAGCCGATGTCTGTTCAACTAGACCACCGAAATTGTCTGGTAGCAAGAGGAAGTTTCGAATCCTATGTTTTGGCAGCCGGCTACCGCAATTATATTGAATGTTAAAACTTGCATCAGGTATAAAGAATATTATTTGGTTTTCCCCTTATAAAGCAATGTATACTCCGTACACCGTTTGTATTATACGAACATTTTCAAAATACGGATTCTGTGTCAGTTCCGTCGGGAATGTCCAATGTCTTATCCTTTTAAGGCAGTGGACACAATTGGTATATACTCAAAATAGTTATTAAAATAAAACCTTACTTGGTAACGAGTATAATGGGGAGAGGTTGATAGTAAAAAACCATTGTGATAAAGGGCTCCGTCTGAAGTGGAGTAGTTTTCGAGAAAGAAGTAATTTTCCACGAATTTGATTTTGAGACCCCAGATTTAGAACTTCGTGTGACAAGGGTGTTTTTCTTTAATTATTATCTCGCAACTTCGATGACCGATTGAGCTCAAACTTTCACAGGTTTGTTATTTTATGCATATGTTGAGATACACCAAGTAGGAAGCCTGGTCTTTGACATTTACCAATAGTGTCCAGTGTCTTTAAAGAGATACTTCAAAAGGCTTAGTATTTTTGCTGAACAAGTCCAAGCCTGAGTTTCGAAAACTATAATTTGCTATTCGTGTATTCAATCGTTTGATCGAACGCAGAAGGTCAATCCTTTCTGTGTTCATATCTGTTCTTAATCTTGGATAGGTTTATGTGATTACCCTACATCTTAACTGCGTGAAGATTCAACATTATTTCAGAAGCTTGGATAATTTCTGGATGAGTTAATATGTAGGCCTAAAAGGTGTGTGTGTCGACTGTCGATCGAAGATGGTGTTTAAGTTTAGTGCAAACAAGGTTGGTTTAATGCCAGTCGTAGATTTGTAGTCTTAAGGTGCGGAACCATAACATGCTTCCTTCCACCAAGGAGTACATAATGGACATGGTGATTTCGAGCTGAGGAGGAGGTATGTTAGGAACTGTTGTTAGTTCGGCATTGGTTACTCCGTATACTCAATTTGGGGAAATTAAAGGATCTACAAAACGCTTATGTCCGCATCATTTTTAAAGACTTCTTGCACAACGCGGAGCTCACCACCTCCGACCAATGCGTGTTTCCCATTTCCTCCTCTGGGAGTCAGTTCCATTGTGACACATTTTGACACCCACATTGACTCCCAAAATGGCAGAAATAATGGGAGGGTTTAGGTGAGTGGGTATACACATTCAAACATGGGACCTATCAAAAGAGGACACTAGGGTCCACGGTTTGGAAAAGATCCAGTTTGGAACACGTGTACAAACGAATATTAGTAGAAACAAAGAGGGATATTATGAGGTCCAGAGTTGGAGGCGTACACAAGCTTGCGTTGTGCCAGGAGCCAAGTCACTTTCTGTCTTTCAAAAAACATGTTCATTGCACTTGAAACCGTTCCAGCCAGTTTATATCCATGTTACTGACGCTTCTTACAAAGAATCACATTTCAAGCTCGATTCTGATATCATTAGAAATTTACAAGGAGTGAAGAAAAAGTTTCACCCCAAGAGAGGACATCATATCCGGCAGGCGACAGATCCCCCAGAGGGCGCGATTCTTCGTGTGAACGATGATACAAAAAACAGGAGCCTCGTTTTCGAGTCAACTAGGTGCGAAGCTGGGCTTAAAGCCATAATACACTTTCGGAACAGAAAAAAAAAAGTTCACAGATTTACAAATAACTTACAGGGCTTACAGAAGGTAATGTTGAAAGACTTCTCTTGAAATATTATTCCATGAAATGCTTTACTTTTTGAGAAAACATTAAAACAATTATCAATTATCGATAGCGAGAATTTCGGATTTACTGCTTAAAACACACGTCACGACACGGCGAAACGTGCGGAAACAAGGGTGGGTTTCCCCGTTATTTTCTCTCGACTCCGATAACCGATTGAGCCTAATTTTTCACAGGTTTGTTATTTTATATATAAATTGTGATACACGAAGTGTGGGCCTTTGGAAAATACTGTTTACCGAAAGTGTCCAATGGCTTTAATTTCACGGAGCTGCCGTAGCACATAATGTTCTTTGTTTAAGCTAAAATTAACTTGAATTATACCCAACTACTATAACGACTTTCCCGGACTACTCTTTGGTCCATATTTAAGGACCTGCTTAAGCACAAATAGCTAAGAATAAGGTTACCAGGCAAATAACCATGAAACATTAATTACAATCCTGCTCATTTCTGTTTTTAAGCAATATTTTATGCGTTAAGCAGCTCTATGAAATTTGGACCTGAACATTGATACAAAGGACTGAAATCGAGGCTTGGAGGAATTTACAAACCCAAGTCAACCCCAACAAGTAGGGTTGCATAGAGATTTTCAAAATAGCTTTCGGCGATGTGTAAATAATTCATGGAGAGATTGGTTGAGGATGATACGCGTATAATAACTCATTCCCGAATGATTTCAAAGAAGGTATGGCTACAGGAGGGTGGGTTTTTGATATTACCTATCAATACCCAAGGGTGTTTTGTAAAGGACATATATTATGTATGAAGTGGGTATCTCAATAACATGAAATATAAATAAGGAGAAATGTCAGGGTTTTCTTAACCTTTGTGTGATGCCGTACTTTAAGAATGGGTAAAAACATTATCGTGTATAATAGTAAGCAAACAAATCAATCAATCAATCAATCAATCAGTCGATTTATCTGAAAATAGTTCAGGTGCCAATCCAGCGCTCGTTGCTCATAGCGCAGTGCAATAAACTGTCGAAAAGGGGTAAGTTTTAAAAAACACCTGGACACTATTGGTAATTGTCAAAGACCAGTCTTCTCACTTGGTGGAACTCAACATATGCATAACATAACAAACCTGTGAAAATTTGAGCCTATTTGGTCGTCGACGTTGCGAGATAATAATGAAAGAAAAAAACGCCTCGTCACACAAAGTTGTGGGCTTTCAGATGCTTGATTTTGAGACCTCAAATTCTAAATCTGAGGTATAGAAATCAAATTCGCAGAAAACTACGTCACTTCAGTGGGAGCCGTTTTCTCACAATGTTTTATACTATAAACCTCACCCCATTACTCGTTACTAGTTAAAGTTTTATGCTTATAATTATTTTAAATAAATAACAAAAGTGTCCACTCCCGTTAACGGAAGGGTTGAAAATGGCTAGCGAGGGAGACTGTTACAAACACACACACACACAAAATCACTGTGTCCGAAACAGATTACTTCGATGGTCAATAACAATCACAATTGCCTGAAACATTACTCTAACTTGGTGTATCCCAACATATGCACAAAATAACAAACCTGTGAATATTGGACTCAATATTGGTCATCGAAGTTGCAAAAGAACAATATGAAAGAAACAAAACATTGATGCACAACTTTGTGTGCTCAGCAGATGCATACAAGGCTTCGAGTGTGAAGTGAGAATCTACCTCTTTCTAGAAAACTACGTTACAGGGTGCTGTTTCTCACAATGATAGTTTCATTATGCACAAAAATATTTTGAGTAATAACCAATAGTGTCCGGTGCCTTTAAAGACAGTGGACACTATTGGTAATTATCAAAGACCAGTCTTCTCACTTGGTGTATCTCAACATATGCATTAAATAACAAACCTTTTGAAAATTTGAACTCAACTGGTCGTCGAAGTTGCGAGATAACTATGAGAGATAAAACACCATTGTCACGCGAAGTTGTGTGCTTTCAGATGCTTGATTTCGAGACCTCAAATTCTAAATCTGAGGTATCGAAATCAAATTCATGGGAAATTACTTCTTTTTCGAAAACTATAACTTCAGAGGGAGCCATTTCTCACAACAGCTCTCCATTACTAGTTACCAAGTAAGTTTTCATGCCAAGAATTATTTTGAGTAATTACCAATAGTTTCCAGTGCCTTTACAAGGTACCCGACAATGGTTTGTTTTCTCCGTGAGCCTTTTATTTTCGTTTAAGGTCTTTGACCCTGTTGGGTTTATTGATACACGGGTAAAAGGGAGAAGAATCGGTGCACCTATTTTTAGTTACGTCGTGGGCTATAAAAGGTCACGTAATTCCGGGCCATTTGGAGGAAAACAAACACATGCCCTTTCGAAGATTTTCTCGAAAAACAAAATTGGGACTTTCTGAGAATGCTCATATTAAAAACCTAAATGTCATGGGTTGTATATGCGAGGGGTATACGTACCAGGGTGTCTAGAGGTGTGGCAAACTAAATAGATAACAATTAATGCGCCAAGCTCATTACCATAATCTGCAGACCCTCAAAATCTTTTGAATAAGAACATTTTGGGGTCATGAAATTTGTGTAAATATAACAATTTAATATCCAAACCTGGGGGTTCTGTGCTTCACCTTTTGAGGAGATTTGATAAATTTAGGCTTTAAAGTTCCTTCTATTTGGCTTAGGAATGGGAGGAATGCTTCATGGAAACTTGCAGCGAGACGGCTTGGGAAAAAGTACATTTTCAGGAGTTTTTTTTTTTTCGATAAGGGTAACTGGCAAACAATCCAAACGGCTGACCTACCTAAAATTGTAAAGAAATCTGAAGTTTAGTGGTCTGAAAACATTTGATGGATTTTCAAGAGGCTGAGAGACTTTAAAATAGTTTTTGAGAATTTTTAGTGTTTAGCATTGGTCACTATAGGAGTTGATTTAATGTGGTGCACCCTTAGGGGTTGTATGCGTAAAGGATAACGCCCTCACCGACAGGCACTTCCGTAAAGAGGTTTGAGTGCCTTCAAACGAGAGAAAAACAACACGTGCTCGCATGAGCCCATTTGAGTAGAAGGAGACAAATAAGGGTAAACGGTTCTGGCTTGGCAACAACTTGTTTACCATGGTGAAGTGTGTCAAGAAGGTTGTTTGAATCCGTATAGTGCGGGTCTGGGTGCTTCACCTACATGCCCAAAATAGGTTCTTTCAAGGTTTTGAACTTCTTGAATCCTGTTTGTTGGAAGGTTCAAGTGTTGATTCTAGGGCCTGAAAGGCAGGGCACCATGGACCAGTGGAATTAAAGGGAAGGTTTACGTTTGGTAATCACTCTTAAACTTGAGAAAAGTATAAGCTGTTGCAAACAACTTATCAACCAGCAAGGACCTATATGGTATAAATGCACAAAAACGTCAGGCCATTAACAATTTGTTTTTCACTCTTAAACTTAATGGCAATACAAACAGCTTTTTTTTTAAAGCCTACTACAGCAGCTTTCGAGAGTATAAAACATTTTGAGAAACATCCACAAGGATTGTGGTTTTGTAAAAAGATAACAAAATGTGTCCTTCACTTTAAAGGGAATGTATACTTTTGGTAATCACTCTTTAAAATTAATGGCATTACAACCTATTGGTTAGAAGCCTACAGTAGCTTACGAGAGTATAAAAGTTTTGTGAGAAAGATTTTACTTCGACGTTTATGTGGTTATGTAAAAAAAAGATAACAGAATTTATGCCTCAGGGTTTGAATCTAAGAAGTGCTACTGTGTAGTAACATTTTTCAGATTGTGTATTCCAAGTGGGATTATACTTCCTGAGTGGAAATAATGGGAGTCTTTTGGGACGCTTGGTGGCAGCAGACTTACCAGGTAAAATCCATTGTTCTCGGTAAAGTGTGCATGCTCAGAACTACGTAAACAATGGAAATTTACCTGTTAAGTCTGCTGACACCTAGCATTCCAAAGTCTCCCATTCGCTCGGAACTTTTGGGATATCTAAAAAAAAAAATTAAAAAAAAAGCTACCACCTTTGTAAATGAAGTTTCCACAAGTTAGTTTTATTGTATACATCTACATTTATATATTCTCTTATATCAATCGAACGGTTTCAAAAACCAACGGGTTACTTTAAATTTAAAGACACTGGACACTATTGGTAATTGTCAAAGACCAGTCTTATCACTTGGTGTATCTCAACATGTGCATAAAATAACAAATCTGTGAAAATTTGAGCTCAATCGGTCGTCGAACTTGCGAGATAATAATGATAGAAAAACACCCTTGTCACACGAAGTTGTGAGATTTCAGATGCTTGATTTCGAGACCTCAAATTCTTAGTCTGAGGTCTCGAAATCAAATTCGTAGAAAATTACTTCTTTCTCGAAATCTACGTTCCTTCAGACGGAGCAGTTTCTCACAATGTTTATACAATCAACATCTCCCCATTACTCGTTACCAAGTAAGGTTTTATGCTAATAATTGTTTCGAGTGTTTACCAATAGTGTCCACTGCCTTTAAGCAACAAGTTACTAACTTTAGAATCAACTAAAAAGGCACAAAATAACTTCGCTTGTAGTGGTAGAGGGAAACCGGGATAATAAAGCCTCCTATAGCTAACTAAAGTGTTTGCGAATGTTACATATAAACAAACAACCTGCAAAGTGTTATGCAGTTAGACTTTCTGTTTTGTTTTGTTATGACAGACAAAAAGGATCGACTGATAATGAATGTGTAACGGATATGTTCAGGTAATCAAATCAATGGAACCAAAGTGGAATGAATGAATGAATGGCTCTTCGGGGATCAGCAAGAGGTCATTTATTAGTGAATATTATACAAGAACATCCGAGTGCTTAGTCATTCATGTCCAACAGGTATTAAACACCAAAGGTAAAGCTTCCCGTGTTGACATCATAACGACGTACATAATGGTACGAATCCATTACAGACAATCAGTCAAAATAAATAATTACACATACAACTCCTTTAAATCATGGATTTGTCATGTTCCTGAAGTATGATGTATGAATCTTGTTAGCTTACACATCACGTTTGTTACTACACACTCCCCGTGTTGAAAGTTGAGTGACGCAAAATTTATTTTCTTTGCAAAGTGTTTTGAGATTGATCGCACGGCACTTCATGGGTCGGAGAAGAGCTGGGATGTAAACAGTTTCGAGGACAAGTTTATTCGACTAAGTGCTCAGCCAAAATATAAATATATATAACTAAAACAAAACGGAGAAGCAGATGTTTGCAAACTAAAACATTATTTATCCCATTCGTAAGGCAATCAATCTTCAACGAGTATACGCGAGTATGTTTCTGAACGTCAATCGCAGTTCGCTCGTTTGAATCGAACATAAAGTTTGCATTCCGTAAAAGTTTAAAGTTGAAATGTTCATTTAAGAAGTTTCCGGTGGAGCGCACGGAGCAAAAGTTCAATCAAGGACGAGCTGCTTTAAATTTATTATAAATTTACTCAAATGTCCGAGTTGAGGTCTCGAAATCAAAGTCGTGGAAAATTACTTCTTTCTCGAAAACTACGTCACTTCAGAGGGAGCCGTTTCTCACAATGTTTTATACTATTAACCTTTCCCCATTACTCGTTACCAATAGTGTCCACTGCCTTTAATGAAAATGTCAGGGGTGTTATTGGGGTATAAGCAGTGGGGATGAGGTGGATCCCAGGAATGCATCGTTAAAACAAAAAATCAATTTCAACATCACCCCCGCTCACCCCCGCTGATTTTCTCCAAAATACAATTTCATACCCAAAAAGATAAAAATATCATCCCCTCGCGTACTAATTGAACCAGGTGCGAGAGTCAGGGGTCCAGAAATGAAGGTGTAAGCGTGGGATTGTAAAGGCCTCAAAGGTGGTACACTAACCTCCATTTTTAAGATGACACATAACAGTGGAGTGGAATTTATTGGCCCAATTGAAGAAAACAAATTCTAACTTTTTTTCGCTTTTTGCTGTGTTAGCCTCGTCAACATTCATCGGGTTCCTTTGTCTGTTACGCTTGTTGTATCTAGTTTTCTGTTGGTGGCCATTGTTGTATTTTAACCGAATAAAAAATATTTAAAAAAACATCGTGTCTTTACAATTGACGTCAAATTCAATTATCAACCTCGACCCCTACTGTATCGTTCCAGTGGTGTATCGATCCCTCCAAGCCAGTTTTCCCAGCAACTTGCTCAAACAATATCCCTGATTTGGTTTTGCCATAATGTGCCGTATGGCACGGTGAATTCGTTAATTAAGCTTGTTCCTCTCTACGCATGTACCCGGCAAACGTGTCATCGACCTACCATACCATAAAGCAACTGTTACCCTTTCATGACGTGTTTTGCCCATGGTAACCGGACCAGTGTATTCACCCATGCTTGTTCCTATGTTATCCAGAGATAAATCGATCTATTGGAAACCCGTGCAATACGAAGGGCACATTATACATTTTTGTACAGTCAGGCCGTATCCAAAATGGCGCATACGGCTACAGCTACGGCTGTTGGTAAGGGTGTTGCTACGGATGTCCTGTACTTTAACACATGGTAAATGAGATCCAGCCATATAGCTCTAGCCAATTCAGCCTCACATTGACTGGGGCCCAATTTCATAGACACAACTATGCTTACCAAAATACGTTTACCTTGCAAAATACCGTGTCACATGTATTGCTTGTGACTGGTATTTGGTCATTTCTGCTAAGCAAGCAGCTATTACGCAATGTCTGCTTAAGCAGCTCTATGAAATTTGGTCCTGTATTGATTTCAGTTTAACTCATAGTGACTTCTCTCAGTATACTGGAGAAAAACACTCGCCGCACGTCTCCCCAACACCCCTCCCGCACTACAGATGCAATAACAGCCATATTATAACCCACATTAATACACAAGGCATTACCGCAGGGGTCGCTATTTATCCATGATCAAACAGGTTGATTGTATAAATAGATGTTACACTCTGCGTCTCTCTTCTATCACCGAGATCACGGCGATGCCTCAGCGGGACCGCTGGGACGTACCTAACCCGTGTAACCCTCCACGAGACACGGCGACAGAAGGGCTTGTTTGCATGATGCCCTCAGCCAGCGGGTGACGGCCCCGGTTTCACCAGAAAAAAGTACACGTCATTTTTTGTGTGTTATTTGTCACGACCGGAGCTCTTGGCTCAGCGTGTCGCACGTATCGACCACAAAGATGACAATGTATTAAAGATGAAAAAGGGAACTGAATACTTACCCCGTAAAAGTGTTGTACTTTGATGGAGGGATGATGCTCTATTATGTGAATTGGCTTTTATTGTTGGGCATTGTCTTTGTACTTCGTTTTGTGCTGAGAAGGAGGTTGCCTGGGTTGCGAACATAATATGTCCTTAAGGCCACACCTTCCCCCGGAGAACCTACGAATTAAGAAACAAAATTTCCCCCAAACAATAAATTTTACGCTTCCACTATAATAACGGCATTTGTGACAAAGCGAATGGCCCACCTCAAACAAATTAGACACAAAAATCGACATTTGTTATCAGGGAATTTTTACAATTATAAGTTATTACAAATAACTAATTTATACTTAATGAGGAAATAATCTTCGAACTGTATATCTTTGACTCCAACTATTTAAAACATGACATGGATTGCATGCTTGAGGGACAGGGAGACAGAATGATGAAGATGGGTTCAATTCAGTTCAGTGATCTTTGTTCGCAAACAAGATTCGTTACGTGCAAAACTCGTAAAAAACTTTATACTGTCGACCTGTATAAAACCTTCGGAAACACATCAAAGTTTTAGTATAAAGGTATTCTGTGTACAAATTTCGTTTCAGGTGGTGTCTATCGAAAGGTTACTGGGCATTTTAATCTCACAACCAAAGCCCCGCCCAAATCCACATCCACACCCCACCCATACCGCACCCATACCCGCACCCGAACCCCCACCCAAACCCACATTAAACCTGACCCAAACCCCCCACCAAACGCCCCAGTAATCAATCCATAACTCTAGTCATACCAACACGCTCATACAAACTGCCTTAGCCCTCAGAGTATGGAATATAGACGTGCAATTGCAAGACTAGAATTGCAAAGGATAAAATACAAGCTGAAATAACCTACAAGTATTGTGAACTTTATTCCTCGGAGACCCTATCATGTTCTTTATTATAAGCATAACTTATTGTTATTGCTATAGGTCTTGATGGATACAGTCAACAGATAACGAAAGCGACAGCTTTAAAAGTCTAGAAAGTCAAACTCGAAACACCTTGCTCCCCGTAAATTAAATTACATGCATCGAAACATTGGTGTGAGGTCATGATCTAAAAATAGAGGTAGACCTCGGGGCGCTAAACTCATGGGCGATACACCGGGGGTATAGGAACAAGACTCAAACAACCTAGGCACAGCGCCGTGCGCCAATGTCGTTAACCCACACTAAAAAATGAATGTTAGTTAGCCCACACAACAATATCTCGTCAATGGCGTACGTGCATTAGCATTGGCCGCATCCATCTTCCCGCCCTCCGTACCACGCATGCGCATTCAGTCCAGATGGGTGACATCACGATTGTGAGTGACTCCCGTACACACCGTACGAACCGCTAGGTGAATCGCAGAGCGCCTATAAAAAACGAGCCACGGCTCTTCATCAACGACTATCAAATGTGTTCACGCCTGCTGCCAAGTGGTATGTTTTAGCTGACACTGTATAACGTGAATATTGCTGTCGGTGGAACGACGTTTCTCTTGTTCTTGGCGTGGGAGGTTTTTAGTGTACGCTTTTACTTTTCTTAGAGCCAGCGTGCGGGGAAAAAGGATTTGGAAAAGTTGACGACCATCTCTTCTTCGGTCGGGAGGACGGTGGGGAGATTGTGTTTTTTGTGCTGAGAAGGAAGTTTGTTTTTTAACTTGCTTCTGCTGCAATCTGGTTAGAGTTGGAGATACTTTGTTCAAGGTAAGTTCTTAAGAGTTTGAGATAATGTAGGAAGATAACTGACACTTCTTTGACAGCATTTTACAATTTGAATCTTTGCCACTCACGGAAAACTGTTTCCTTGGTTGTTGCGGTTTCATAGTTATTTAAGAAAAAAAAAACATGGACACCATGAGATGTGTGTTATGGATAAAAAAAAACTTGTGAACGTCAAACGGGGATTTGGATTTGCATTTTAAAGAGATGTTCACGATGTTTTGGGGTTTTTTTTCGAGTGGAACGCTGGTGTCGAACAAAAAATGCTAAAATTGTTTGCATTCGTACAGAAAGGTATGATCGGTTATAGGCGGCACGTAATGAAGCATACCACAAAGTGATCATGTGACGTCATAACGCAAAGTGTCACCAATTAACGTATGTTTGTTATTATCTTGTCTGTTTAAATATCTGACTGTCAGAGTACACGTTGTATTAATATGTATAGATATACCTTGGAGAAAGGAAAATAACTCCACGCGTGTTCTTTTACTTTTTATTAGCACTGTTTTCGAGTCGGACTGCACTAGTTGTATAATGGCTCCGTTTGGGAATATGCATCTGTCAATAAATTAAATGTCAATCATGACAAATTACATTAAGTCTGTAAACCCATAGAGAAAAGACTGTCATGGGGAGTTGCGTTACGCGTTGTTCACCACGTCAAAGACACTGTGCTATTGTATATTGGGCTACCAGCGAATGTACCTGGTAATGTCACTACGCCTGGCTGGTACCCTGTATTCTAAGTTTCGCCTAGTTCATAAATTTCCCAAAGCAAAATATTATTTTTCTGCTGATGAATTTAGGCCCTGGTGGCTTGGCTCCAAATCAAATCACGTCAAGGGTTCTGAAATAACGGAAACTCCCGTGGGATCTCGTTCTAAGAAAACAAACTACTCGCGTTTTTTTTTCTCTATATTCTTGTTCACTCTCTCTTTAATAAGTCACGGTCATTTTGGTCAACTACAAGGCACTTCTGAAAAACAAACCGGTGCTCTTAAGCTTAAGTGACCGAGTACATCTGCTTTGTTTTGCCCCTCGGTACGGCCGGTCCGGAATCTCTCTTACCCATCGCGGAAGCTCGGCTTCATTTGATCGTCGATAACGTCAAAACAAGATATCGGGACCGAAGGACGAGAGTATAGTGGACACACTTGCGTCATTCTAGGTTTTTTTTGTCTTCTTCATTGTGAATTGTTTTGGTTTTTTTGCTCCATTTTATCGAGATATTGTTGGAGATTATTATTTTCTATGCACTAAAGGTCACATTGTTTCTCTCTTTACAACCGCTTTCAATATTTCACTTGCGAATAATTAGCCTGTATATTATATGTATAAGTTGACTGACGTTTTGAACTTTTCTTGTATTTATACACGATACTCGATTCTGTAGATTCTGTGAGCAATCACTCGTAATCTTTGATGTTTGCTCACAGCAAGCAAGCTCACAAAAACCTCTCAAATCATGAGAGCTTCAAATCTTATCAATATCATCAGCTTGAGATCTCGACAAATCTCGCGACACTTTGCTCAAATCCCTCGAGCAATACTAAGTGATTATAGGATGAAACAAAACACAATAGGTAGTTTGCTTTGCTTCTTTAAACTTACTCTGTCTGTGTTTTTTTTCCTTCAGACGAGATAAATCATGGATTCTCATCATCGAAATACGGGCACCGCGTCCGCCACGGTGGTAGTAAAGTGCGCCCTCATCGCCATCCTGCTACTAGGCGTGATCAGCCAGTGCTCGGCCGTGTGCCGTCGGCAGCCTCTGATACACTCCATAGTCCACGAGGGCTGCCAGACGAAACGGCTGCGGACGTTCGGCTGCCGGGGAACATGCAACTCCTACTCTCGCGTCTCTCCAACGGACTACACCCAAATGGAGAGATCGTGCCAGTGCTGCCAGGAATCCCAACACGTGGTTGGTTTTGTGGAACTCAACTGCCAGTCCCTGAGCCCGCCGACTCAGATCGTGGAATTCAGGCACGTTCGCTCGTGCTCGTGTAGACCATGCAACTCGGTGTCGGGGGTACCACGTGTAACGAGGCTAGAGGATCTGGAATAATGATAAAAACGCATAGATGATGAACAGCGAGTTATTTAACATAATTAAAGTTTTTCTGTACTTTCAAAACTTCTCATGACAGTAATATTTTGAACATGTACCACGTGACCGCAGTGAGAAATGATTTCAAAAACTATTCCCGACAGTAATTTTGAACATGGACCACGTGACCGCATTAGTGAGAGATGATTCGACACCATCGGCAAAGCCGATTATTAACTGACTGGTGATGACGTCATCTATGACGACGGCGTCGGGGGATTTCAATGGACGCAGACGTATTACCAAATATGTAACAAATATTTGAACTTAATTTAAAAGAATAAATGTGATATACGAGTACTTGAGGGAAAATCAGTTTAAAGATCTGTATCAATATTCAAAAGTGGTGCAGTACACCAGTGAATATTGAAGACGTTGTGCTATAGACCTTTATCAAGGGGCGGCCATCTTAAATTTCTCCCATTGATATCAATGTCGCCAAACCGAGGCTGGAAGAACAGAATAGTCTTGGCTCCTAATTGCAAAAATGATTATTAGCATACATTGTTGTTATTTGATACACGAGGAACACGACCAAGATGGAAGCAGCATGATAAAGGTCTTTTGTGCACATTTCCACCAATGAGAGTACATTACACACACCTATCTATGTATTACGTCACATTGTAATTACGCACATCTTTAGCCAATCAAGCGCCTTCTAAGCGGACCGTTGTTTGAGCTTGTGACGTCATTATATCTTTGAACAGACACTTTGTACTAATACTAGTACGAATGATTTTTCTTTTCAACTATAATATAAAGTCGATCATAGATATTGCTCTTATCCAATAGATCTCTTTATAATTGTCAAATATTGTCTTGCGCTTAAAAACGTTGTTTTTTCTGTAATAACAGTTGCAATGTCTGTTTGCAAAGAGCATATTGTTCGCCCCTCCTCCTCACTAAAACGTTAAACACTCATGGGGTCTTATTCGAGCTTCTACTAAGCATCAAAAATAGACTTATGTTTCAAATTACAGGGATTACAATCCACGGAGGCTTGGAAGTTTTAGTCTCTTCAAGAAATGCTTTGACTTATTATTTTTACCGCTCTATAGACTATTATTTAAACCATTACTGTTCTTAAATACTTAAATGGCGATGTGCAATAATGTAATAGACTTTTGCTTTTCCATGGATATGGACATTAGTCGGGTTCCCTTTATAGTGAAGGTTAATTGAATGGGTTTATAAAAAAAAATATTTGAAATAGAAAACTAAACAGATGGAATTCTTAAAACTGATTTCTATGACACTTACAGACGGTGGGCCGTGTTCCAATCAGCGGCTATGGCTTTGTCAAAACGGCTGCGTCTGCCCATTCTTTAACATGGCATTTTCGACAAGCAGCCACAGCCACATCATGGCCAAAGTCGCTCGATTTGGGCTCGACCATCACAGTTTACAACGACCGTAATTTGTGTTTAAAAAGAAGAACCAACGCATGTATACAGCAAAAGGCTTCGCCTGTATAAAGGCCAGCTTTTTCTACAAAGTACAACAACCTGTCTGCTAGAACCACTTTATGGTTGCGCGGGTTTGGCTCTGAATGAAAGTACTATACTTTATTATAAAAAATATAATTGTCTTTTTGAAAACGCACTGTTGAAATTGCTAGCTACATTGAAATAACTAGGTGGTTGCGTAAATTCTTCAAGATGGCTGGGCTTTTGGGTCCAATTTCGTAGAGCTGCTAAGCACAAAAAACTGCCTAGCATGTAATGTTTGCCTGGATGAAAACAGGATTTCCCAACCAAATTTCTACGTGATTTTCAAGATAACCATACAACAGCTGAATACAAGTAACTAGGAAATGCAAGAAAATGGAAATTCGGTTGGTAATCCTGGTTTTAACAAGGAAGACATTTCATGCTAAGCAAATTTTCGTGCTTAGCAGCTCTATGAAATTGGGCCCAGGTAAGGCGATAGACCCTTTTTGAAACTACGGCCTCGGCTCCAGATTCGGCTCGGGCTAGCTTGGCCCCGCTTTTTTGTTTACAATAGCATGTGATTTGCGTAAGTGCTCACAGGGCTTCAGACGAGAGAACGGAGCCTGAAGCCGAAGATTCGAAAAGGGGCCATTAGACCCCAAGCATTGGCTGCCATCTTTGATGACGTGCACGCATGTCGTACAATCAATATATTGGGTGGATGACGTGTCGCAATGGCAACTGATGATACTCGAGTACCTTAACATTAAGTAGAAAGTAAAATGTAGATCAAATAGGTTTAATTACCACGTGACTTTTTGATTTGTAAGTGCTTTGGGATTTCATTTGGTGTTGCGTTGCACTAGCAGTACGACGTCATGTTTTGAGTAGCAAGCACTGTTTTGTACACTGCACTGCAATCATTACAATGGACGTAGTTAATTGCAGCGTACTGCAGGACACCACAAGTCTGCATTGTAATCGCAACACAAAATAGCTTTACTTAGCTCTGAAAACCCCACGATTAGATCAGTAATTTAGTAATAAATATAGCAGCTATTGACCTCTTGCACGCCATAATGTTAGCCAGATAGGTATTTGGGTGTCTTTTGGACACCCTTTTTTAAAATTTGGACAACCAAATGTATCTGTCAATTTCATGTCAATTGTAAGTGAACAAATATTGGGACACCCAATTTAAAAAAATTCCTGCAAATGTTGACACCCTTTTACCAAGTCCTGGCTATATGAGGCACGCACACGACTGTGCCACACCCAGTTTGGGAGTATATAGGTATATAGGTCTAAGCTTCAAAGTGCGCTCAATAGTGTAGTTGTTAGTGTGGTGTAGAACTCTCTCATTGGTTTTTGTGCACGAAAGCAAAGAAAAGTGAGCACTGTTCTCACTATATCATTTTCAGGATCCCTTTTGTTAAAGTTCTCGGTTTGAACGTGTACACATTTTCTGCATGCCACACAGGAACGTTGATTCCCAAAATGGCGCCAACAAGATTATTGTGATGATGACGTCAGATGAATTGGGTCAATGTACTGCTGCTATCAAAACGAACAGAGCCCAATTTCACAGAGCTGCTTAAGCACAAAATATGCTAAGCACAACAAAATTAAGTTTAACAGAATAACTTGGCATGTCATAATTTGTGACTGGTATCCTACTCGTTTCTGCTTAACAGAAAACTGTTTTAAAACAATCTGCTTATTAGTAGCTCTATGAAATTGGGCCCAATAGACTAAACCTATGTTCGGCACTTGTACAATGCCATGACTAAATTTCATTATAAACCTTAAACAAAATAATGCTGTAATAATTTGTCTTTGACTACAGTTATGACTATTCATTATTCAGTAACTTCATTAGTGAGTATTTAATTACCTTCCGACCAGTTGGCGGACGAGTAGTGTTAATTTATAAATTACTGTATGTTGAAGAAGAAGAAAAAAATCTATATTTTTGTGGAAATCGTAAACGATAACAGCATGCGGTGGGTGCTATTGTTGTATTATACTGTACAGAATTAAAAAACGACAGTTAATTATTTCA
The DNA here is from genome assembly GCF_032118995.1 of Asterias amurensis. Lineage (NCBI taxonomy): Eukaryota > Metazoa > Echinodermata > Asteroidea > Forcipulatida > Asteriidae > Asterias > Asterias amurensis. The sequence goes on from NC_092663.1 coordinate 14,791,909, forward strand.
AGCAACGTTTGAAAAGTGTGTAAAGTTGAGTTTTTGTTTTTTGTAAACTGTATTTAAAACTTCAGTTAGATTCGTGTTTAAAGGCACTGAACACTTGCCAAAGATTTCTATCTTGGTGTATTAAAAAAAATTTAAAAACCTGTAAAAAATTTGGACCCAATTGGTAATCGAAGTTGCAAGAGAATAATGCATGATAAAACCTTTGCACAAAATAATGTGTGTGCTAATCAGATGCATGATAAAAGGCTTTATTTGTAGACTCTTATTATTTGATTGGGAAATTAACTTTTTCTCAAAAACTAATGTTACTTCAGAGGGAGCCGTTTCTCACAATGTGTTATACTATCAACAGCTCTCCATTGCTCGTTACCAAGTAAGTTTTGATGCTAACAATTATCTTGAGTTACAAATATTATGTCCAGTGCCTTTAAGGTGAGTTGTCAGTTTTACCATGGTGATTTGTATTATGACATCACCACTTAGATTGATTTGCAGTTAAGATCAATCTTAGCTCTTTATGAAATTGCTCCCTGGGGTCATTTAGGGTTGACAACATACAGTTGGAGCTTTTACAATGACATTTACGACACCATATTGAGCTAGCTATAATAAGGCCGAATCCGAATTTGCGGCTATGGCTATGGCTACGGCTGTTGCTTAGGACGTCACATACCTCAACGCATGATGACGCGTAAATCTAGCCGTAGCCGTAGCTATAGCCGCTAATTCGGACACGGCCTAACATCGCGGTCACCATAGTGGCAAGGTTCCTTGTGTACGATCGTTATTATGAATACTGATATGTATCTCAACAAAGGGGCCAGACTATTTTCCTGCCCAGCATCGTTTCGGCTGGCTAATTAAGACCGAGGGAAAATACAAAATGTCCGCCTGAAACAAAAATGTCCTTCACCCACCAAGTTTGCTTTCAAACTTTAGGAAACTTGTTTTCGTACAATGGGTAGTTTCTAGCATTCAAAAAACAACATCAACTGTGCGTTTGAAGGCACTGGACACCTTTGGTAAATGCCGAAGACCAGTCTTCTCATTTTGTGTATCTCAACATATGCATAAATTACAAATATTGGTCATTGAAGTCGTAAGAGAATAGTGGAGAAAAAACACCCTCGTAGCACAAATACAATTCATCATTTTGGTGTGAAATTACTTCTTTTTCTGAAAAACTCCGGGAGCCGTTTCTCACAATGTTTCATCTACCAACAGCTCTCCATTGCTCGTTACCAAGTAAGTTTGTTTGCTAACAATTTTAGAGTAATTACCAATAGTGGCCAGTGCCTTTAAGGCACAAGTTTATCACAGTTAAAATATCAGGGGAAGGTGGTGTTTGTCGGGGATCGTGGAGAGCGTGTTCCTTTCTCTACTTTCTCAGTAAACACTTTAGTCAAACATGAGAAAGGCTAATTAGAAATCTCAGTAAACGCTCGCAGACAAAAAAACTAAACCGCAATGCCTGGTGTTTTGCTGATTTCAATTTAGATATTAAGCAAACTACAAATCTTCCGGCGGAAGACACCGGCGACAGGCGGCAAGTGAGGTATCGCCAGCCACCCATCCATGCGGAAAAACCGCCCACAAAGCCCCCAACAAAAAGAAGGACTAAGCACGGTCCATATACTGTGGAGTCGGGAGTCAGCGTCTATGCACACCTACTTTTCATACCGGCGTCTGCGCTGATGGCACACATTGAATCAAGTGGCAAACCCCGGTGGCGGTGGCTGCTCCTCGTAATTAGCAATATTAATTGGTTATCGAAGCAGAAATGGGTGGACTTAAAACTGTAGACAGTTAATGGATTTCCTACGATTTCAGTAGACAACACGTTTTGCGGTTATGTGCTCTTTGTAGGAGCCGGTGTGACGGATTGGGGTGGTGGAGGGGTGGGGGATACACTTAGACGCTCCGACAACCTGCAAAGCGAAAGGGATGGGCCGAGCATGTAATGAAGGGAGTCTGGCCTTCTAAGTACACAGTAAAGGGACCATTGACTCTATGGAATACACATATTAGTGTTACAATATGATCCACACCATGCAAAGCTTCAGACATCACTTGTTGAACTTTGAACTTTGAACCTTCTTGAACCGGAAAGACAGAACCAGGGCCCTTAACCCTTGACCTCAAACTTGAATCCTGAACCATCCTCTCTATTATGATTACACATGAACATTCCACTATTAAAATCCCCGCTGACACGAAAACGTCTTTAAAAGGGATATTATTATTGTCCATACAAACTTGGTTAGAAGCCTACAACGGCTTTCATGAGTTTTAAGAGAAACATGTCACTTCGAAGTAATGAAGTAGTGTTTATGCCCCAACAATCGAACGGTTAAAAACCCAATGAATACCTTTGTGTTTTGTAATCGTTTTGCCTTTAACATCCAGCGAAAGAGGGTCGTGTGTATAGTGTGAACGTTCGGTGCAATGCTCCCTTCCGGTTGTACCTTTTGGGAACGCGACTGCACGGCCGCAATGTGCCAGTAATAATTCGCTAGTCTAACAGCTCGTTAGCCACTTCTTATTTTCTGCGGCTCTTCCATTAGATAGCTAGCACCGTGTTGAACCAAACCATGAGGATTGATAAAAAACCTTTTAACGTAGACCTCGACATATACAAAAAGGGAATGGGAAGAGAGTTGTCTGTTGTACACAACTCCGGGGAAATTACTGTGCATTTATTAGTGTCCGGGTTGGGAAACACAATTTGATTTGACATTTATAGGCCCTTTTCGAAAACACGGTTTCGGCTTTTGATTCGGCTCAGGCAGGCTATAGCTTGGCCCCGCGGTTGTTTTGACGTTTGCGCATGTTTTGCTTACGCGCTCAGGGTTTCAGGCGCGAGGATGGAGCTTGAAGCCGAATCCAAAGCCGGGGCCGTGGCTTCGAAACCGGCAATAGATTGCTCCATCACATTTAGGGTTCAATGGTGGAGTAACATACATTAGAGTATCAGCTAAAGAAGTATGTCTTCATACGCTCTGCAAAAGCCTATTTGTTAAGCAAGAGCACTATTGCTAACCCTGTCCATCATGCTTTTCAGGTTCTTTGATAATAACCATGAATAATATTCACCAAGAAAGGCCTATTTGCCGGTGCCGCAACTAGGTTCATTTACACTTTTCACCACAGCGTTTCTACTTAAGCAGGGAGCCATTTGCAATCTCTACACGTTAACTGGTATTTTGGCTCTCGTAAGCAAAGTTGTTTTGTGCTTAAGCAGCTCTATGAAATTAGGTCCATTTTTTCTGCAAAAGAGAAGCAGTTGCAACCGTCATCCATTTGACCGATTGTCGTGTTCGCAATAGCGGGGGATAATTCAACTGTGGGCATCACAGCTCTAGCCACACTCATGACAAGTTTACTTTAAAGAAACTTGACACTATTGGTAATTGTCAAAGACCAGTCTTCTCACTTGGTGTATCTCAACATTATGCACAAAATAAAGAACCTGTGAAAATTTAAGCGTAATTGGTCGTCGAAGTTGCGAGATAATAATGAAAGAAAAAATACCCTTGTCACACGAAGTTGTGCGCTTTCAGATGCTTGATTTCGAGACCTCAAATTCTTATTCTGAGGTCTCGATATCAAATTCATGGAAAATTACTTCTTTCTCGAAAACTACGTCACTTCAGAGGGAGCCGTTTCGCACAATGTTTTATACTATCAACCTCTACCCATTACACGTTACCAAGATAAGGTTTTATGCTAATAGTTATTTTGAGTAATTTCCAATTGTGTCCACTGCCTTTAAACTATGTATCTTATTTTCCAAACTAATTAATTCACATTTATCTCGCCCTTAGATCATACTGCTTTCGCAAAAAACACCCCGGGTATGGTGTGGGAGTTGTAATAAAAAATTAAATTAAAAGCATGAGCTGATTAATAATGACAGGTTTAAAAGCTTCAACTTCGTACGGTTACATCATGTATTCCCATTGACCTTTACAGCTTTTAATTAGAACACAATCTACTGTACGTACCGCTTGGAGCAATAACTCTGATTGAAGTCATGTTTATTCGTGACATCACTTGTGGTTTTATGGTACCGTGGCAAAAGTGACGCACAAAATAGTTTACTCCGAATTGTTATTGAAGAAATTTGTAATACGGACTCTAAACACGCAAGTTTGTTGAAGAAAAAAAATCTTTAAAGGTTTGGTAAAACAGATTGTTGTTATAATTCCCAGGAGGACATTTTGCGACAATACTCCATCACGGACAATACATATCAGTCTTTATGGTATTGTTATGTAATCCAATTTTACCAATCAACAGATGTGTAGAATATACGGACTATAACGTGTATTAAAGGCTCTGGTAATTGTCAAAGACCAGTCTTCTCACTTGGTGTATCTCACCATATGCATAAATAAACAAACCTGGGAAAATTTGAGCTCAACTGGTCGTCGAAGTTGCGAGATAATAATGGAAAAAGAAAACACCCTTGTCGCACAAGTTGTGTGCTTTCAGACGACTTGAATTCGAAACCTCAGCTGGGGTCTCGAATTCAATTAAATTATTTTAGTGAGAAATTACTTCTTTCTCAAAAACTACGTTGCTTCAGAGGGAGCAGTTTCTCACAATGTTTATTACCATCAACAGCTCTTAATTGCTCGTTATCAAGTAAGTTTTTACACTAACAATTGCTAACAATAGTGTCCAGTACCTTTTACGGAGAACAATGTTACAAGCTTGGCACAAACAAATTAAAATTAATTGTATTAAATCCCAAGGACACCTGCGACAGCTAGCAATCCATCAGCAATAATTATAAGTATTTCTGTTATTGTTATGTTATCCAATTATATCAATCAGCAGATTTGCGGGTTTTCATAAATGAGTGTTGTTACATTGAAATCATGCCAGTGGGTAAGAATAACATGTTTGTGTTCAGTGCGACGTCGTCCCTAGAGTTTTACGCTAATCGAGAGGGCGCTATATCGATGACGTCTGAAAAGAGCCAACACAATTATTTATGTAAACAGGATTATGAGTTGTTATGCCCCAAAATTTGACTCTGAGCAGATTATTCTTCCAGCTTGGACATAATAAAGTCACTCTGGATTTTCAGCGCTATCTGAAAACGTGACCAGTTAGTTTTGTCGAACTAATAAATAACACTTCACATCTAAAATGGATTTATACAATCGAACGGTGTCCCCCCCCCCAAAAAAAAGGGTATAATTTGCCTGAGATTTGTAATATCTGGATAACACAGCATATATAACGTTTTCAGAACTTATTGGACTCATCGTATATGTTTTCTGCTCCTAAAAAATTAAATGACTTTTCGAAACGGTCCCCTTCTAAAAAAAATATATACATTTATAAATAATACAACAAAATCACAGCAAAGAGCTTCCTCGATTCCTAATAAGGTGAAGGATGCTCTTATCGCGTCTAGGTCTTGCAGCAATACACAAACAACCGATCAGGCAGTCTTCATCAGAAGTCCCAACGCTGCACACAAGATTGAATTAACTTTCTCTCGATTCGCAGGTGAGATTTTCTGTTTTGTTGGCGAAAAACACAAATCGCCCTACGTCGAAAAGAAACGTCAAAATGTGACTCAGAATTAATCAAGGGGCTTGGGGACTTATTTTTCTGTTTATGCGAAGTGGAGGTATCAGTTCCATTGTCAAATTAAATTTCTGGATATTCGGAAGCTTGTCAGGGGTAAGTTCTAAATGGGTGCGGTTTTGATTGAGGAGTGAAATGGCAATTTTGGTCACAGGCTTTTTGAGTAAGAGTTTGACTAATTGCATCGTGCTTTTTGATGACGTGTAGTATTTCTTATGAGAAAATAGAAAAGACGTGGAGTTGAGTGTTCGACCGTCTCACAATGATACCCCCCCCCAACAACAAAAAAGCCCTTTCACACGATTTTGCAAGGTTCCCTTGCTAAGTTGTAGCGAGGTTGTAAAATTTTACAAAATATAGCTCGTGTGAAAAGCCAACATGTTTGTTTCAAGCTGTATTCATTGGAGGTTTAAAAAATAAACTTCTGCAGGTACGAAATAGTCATTGGAAAACACGGTATATGAGAGACGTTACTGCCAGTAGCGCTTCTCATACTCAAAGTTTGGTGGATAAAAACTAATCAAAATGGTTTACACTATCGAATGCTGCTGTACTTCTAACCAAATTGAGATTGTATTGCCCTTAGTTTTAAAGACAGTGGACACTATTGGTAAATGCCAAAGACCAGTCTTCTCACTTGGTTTATCTCAACATATGCATACAATGACAAACCTGTGAAATTTTGAGCTCAATTGGTCGTCGAAGTTGCGAGATATGAATGTAATAACAAAAAACACCCTTGTCACACGTAGTTGTGTGCTTTCAGATGCTTGATTTCGAGACTTCGAATTCTAAACCTGGGGTCTCGAAATCAAATTTGTGGAAAATTACTTCTTTCTCGAAAACTACCTCACTTCAGAGGGAGCCGTTTCTCACAGTGTTTTATACTATCAACCTCTCCCCATGACTCATTACGAAGTATGTTTTTATGCTAATAATTATTTTGAGTAATTACCAATAGTGTCCACTGCCTTTAAGATTTGCTACTAACAGTATATACCTCTCTTTTGAGAACTCCCGTATATTGTTTTTAAAGGCAAGAATTTGGCTGTTTATTTTGCCTCCATAATGCCTCTGCTTCAGTCTGTCTAATAAAGTTATAATTATTATTCTAATTAGTTCTTCATCCATCTCTGTTCGATTATTGACCAACTCTAATTGAACATTTTGCAAACGGAAATAAAATATTGAGTTGAATCATATTGAAATGAACATTTTGAAGAAGAAAGACTTTGTGATGTTTAATTTGCATCGGGGATAACCGACACTGCCCTAAAGTTGCAAGGGTCCTGGGTTCGAATCACACCCGAGTAATATGCCTGTGATTTTTTCACAGAAATCAAAAAGTACTGAGTATACAGCGCTAACACACATCGATGTCAAGGCTAAAACCAAAATGAGTATAACAAAAGTTGAGATTGTGCAATTTGAGCGCCCGAACAACGTTTGCCCGATTTACGTTTGGCCTATCTCGTCCATTTTTATTCTAACTTAATTGCACTTAAATCGAACCTTAACAGACAGTCACTCTCTCCAGCAAAACAAAAAGCTTCTTTCGCCTTCTGAGAAAACCCAAAGGAAGAGCATCTTAACCCTAATAAGAGGTGACGCAATAATGGTAAGAAGAAACAACCGCCTAATCACAAACGACAAAAGCATATACTACTCTGACCAAGCTTGGCGACATCGTGGACCCATCGGGTTTGATTTATTCCCCAAGCACTTGTTCTTGTATATACGGCAAAACATGGACCCAGTTTTTTTAAAGCAGTTGATGGAAGAATATAGAATTGAAAATGGCGGGCGTACCTTGGGTTTGAATGAAACAGGGCACTACCTGAACTTTGGGCTCATAAGGTCTTGCTCAATGCATCAACTCAATCAACGTTTTGAAGTCAAAACTACCTAAATTATCCAAACACATCTTCATATAAAAATTATTTAAAGACAGTGGACACTATGGGTATGTGTCAAAGACCAGTCTTCTCGCTTGCTGTATCTCAACATATGCATAAGATAACAACCCTGTGAAAATTTCAGCTCAATCGGTCATCGAAGTTGAGAGATAAAAATGAAAGAAAAAAAAACACCCTTGTCACACGAAGTTGTGTGCTTTCTATGCTTGATTTAGAGACCTCAAATTTGTGGAAAATTACTTCTTGCTCGAAAATTACATTACTTCAGAGGGAGCAGTTTCTCACAATGTTTTATACTACCAACCTCTCCCCATTGCTCGTTACCAAGTAAGAATTGTTATGCTAAAAAATATTTTGAGGAATTACCAATAGTGTCCACTGCCTTTAATTGGGATCTCTTTTTCGGGAGGGGGTAAGATAAATTACGAGGAATATATAGTTACAACTTGGAATTTATTAGATTATTTCTAAGGTTAAGCCTGATCAACGTTTTGCAAAATGGAATTGAATGTTTACCCCACAAACTGATCTTGTATCCCCACTTATATTGCCCGTTATCTGTTGAATAATCTTTCTCATAAAACGTGTTTGGAAGTCGTTATTTTGAAATTCAATCTGTGATGATATACACAACAGAAGTATAAATGTTGGGTTGGAATGCAACTGTTCACTTTGGATGGTCTAGCTCATGACTCAATGCACAAATTCAATAAACGGTTGTGGAATTCAAAACTACATAAATAACCAAGAGACATCTTGTGTATAAAGGAAACAGCTGGGGGGGGGGTGTAAGAAAAAACATGAGGAATCTATCATAACAATTTGGAAAAATTGCCCTTTCGGTCACTTTTTGTATTACAATACAAGATTAAGCCTGATCAATGTTTTGCAAAATGGATACCAAAGGGTATAATATTTTCCGAACCGGAGAAAGGGAATGTTGTTAGTAAACTGAACTTGTATCGGCAATTAGCGCCCGCTACGTTGAATATTATCTATCTAATGCCAACACGTGTTTGGATTTGGTTTTAAAAATCGATATTGTGATGACGTCAACAACAAATTAATATAAAATAAACAAACGTGGCGACCTTGCAAGTTTGCGATGGATGGAGTCGATCCAAAAAGCCCAATACCGTTTAGTGTTTAAAATGTACGGTTCATAGAGATACCACCGAGGGGCATGGCATTAAAGTTTCTCCAATAAGTCTTCAACTATCGCTTCGAGGTAAATTGGAGATTCGGTTTGGTGAAGATGACGTCACAATTGCACAAATAAATATACAAACTGCATCCTTTTCCCGGGTCCAGGAAGTTCAGCCGCTTATTACTAATTGCCTAAAGAGCCGGGAGGGCCCGTTTTTACGTCATAGCCTTTCACTACATGAGTTCTAACTGGTTCAGTGCTGTTGTTGGTATAATGGTATACGGTGATAATCAAAGAGTGTTTGTTTATAGATCTGTCCAAACATCAGGAAGGGTCTACATAGGAGTGGGCAAAATGTTTAGCTCGGGGGAAATGTCAGTGTTTGCTCCTGGGCGTAAACACTGGAAAGTGAACATTGACAATAAAGATTGATTCCTGTAAACATTTCCCGGAGTACACACGTAAGCTGCATGCTTACTATCGATATTACTTGATGTATAAACCTCAATAAAGAATCATTAGATGCATTTCCGGATTTTTTAGAGCATCTCTTCCTGATTAATATTGGCTGTTTTTCTCCCTTGTTCGACACTCACTGAACGTCAGACCAGACGTAAAAGGACAACAAATAAACAACTTTGGAGTGGTATATTGTTGCACAATGAAAATGAGAAATATCAGTGATGACATGTTCACATCTTCGGCTATTAGAGCATCTCTTCCAGATTAATATTGGCTGTTTTCCCTTTTTCGACAGTGAACGTCAGACCAGACGTAAAAGGACAACAATAAAACAACTTTGCAGTGGTTTTGTTGCACAATGAAAATGAGAAATAAGTTCACATCTTCGGCTATTAGAACATCTCTTCCTAAATAATATTGGCTGGGTGTTTTTTTTTTTCGTGGTTTTTTTTTCGACAGTGAACGTCAGACCAGACGTAAAAGGACAACAAATAAACAACTTTGCAGTGGTTTTGTTGCACAATGAAAATGAGAAACATGATGGCATGTTCACATCTTCGGCTATTAGAACGTCTCCTCCTGATTAATATTGGCTGGGGTTTTTTCGTGGGTTTTTTTCGACAGTGAACGTCAGACCAGACGACGTAAAAGGACAATAAATAAACAACTTTTGAGTGGTATATTGTTGCACAATGAAAATGAGAATCATGTTTGATGCATTCTTCCGCATTTTCGGCTATTAGACCATCTCTTCATTGGCTGTTTTCACTTTTTGTTTACAGTGAACGTCAGACAACAGGTAAATGGACAACATATAAACAATTTTTGAGTGGTATTTTTGCTCAATAAAAACTATTCCATATTTAACTAGACCAATTTAACGCAACAACAATTTCCAACTCTCGAACTAAAAATCATTATTAAACAAATGAAAATAAAACATCTTTCAAATCACATGGAATCTGCCCCCACTCTTACAGTTTTAGAGTGAAATTCACTGTCTAATCGATTGACATTAGTAACAATATCATCAGCAGTTGTCACTCTAGTTTTTAGTACATTCGAGTATAGTTCAATCTAAAAGTTTAATAGATCATAGTCTTTCCTCCTACCCATCGCCTCGGCACATGGTATTTGAAATCAACCTTTAAACAACCAACAGGGGAAACCAGTGTCTATGAAATATACACTGATGCCTCAAATACCAATAAGTTCCAACTCTCGAACTAAAATCCATTAAAACAATCAAAAACATCTTCCAAATTACAAAGAATCGGCCCCCATTGATCCTCCTACTCTTCGCCTTGACATATTTGAAAACTCATCACTCAACCAACCAAAGAGCAAGAACCAACAGGGGAAAACAGTGTATAGTAAAAACACATTGATATCGCACCACAATGCAATGCATCAAATCCCAATATTCCAACTCTCAAACTAAAATCCATTAAAACACTCAAAAACATCCCCCAAGTTACAAAGAATCGGCCCTTGCAGTCCCTCCTCCAAATCACCATTCAACCAACCATAGAGCAAGAACCAACAGGGGAAAACAGTGTATATTAAAAACACATTGATATCGCACCACAATGCAATGCATCAAATCCCAATATTCCAACTCTCAAACTAAAATCCATTAAAACATTCAAAAACATCCTCCAAGTTACAAAGAATCGGCCCTTGCAGTCCCTCCTCCAAATCACCATTCAACCAACTATAGAGCAAGAACCAACAGGGGAAAACAGTGTATATTAAAAACACATTGATACCGCACCACAATGCAATGCCTGAAATCCCAATATTCCAACTCTCAAACTAAAATCCATTAAAACATTCAAAAACATCTTCCAAATTACAAAGAATCGGCCCTCGCAGTCCCTCCTACACTTCACCTTAACATGTGTTTGAAAAATCACCACTCAACCAAACCATAGAGCAAGAACCAACAGGGAACACCATGTGTATACTAAAAATACATTGATACCGCCCTATATCCCACTAACTGCCAACTCTCAAACTAAAATTCATGAAAACAACATCAAAAACATTTTTTAAATCACAAGGAATCAGCCCCAAGTCTTTCCTCTTACTCTTCGCCTCAACATGAATGTATTTGAAAAACAGCACTCAACCAATCATAGAGCAATAACCAACAGGGAAAACCAGTGTGTCTCAAGCATGTCTGGAATGACATTGTCAGGGGGCGACTTTGCTAGGGGCGACATTGTTTGGGGGCGACACTGTCAGGGGGCAACTTTGTAACAACCCGGGGCGAGCCGGTTAGGGGGCGACATTGTCAGGGGGCGACTTTACTAAGTGGCAAAATTGTTTGGGGGTGACATTGTCAGGGGACAATTGCTTTGTAACAACCCGGGGCGAGCCGGTTAGGGGGCGACATTGTCACGGGGCGACTTTGCTAAGTGGCAACATTGTTTTGGGGCGACACTCCCATTGTCAGGGGGCAACTTTGTAACAACCCGGGGCGAGCCGGTTGGGGGGGGGGCGACTTTGCAAGGGGCGACTTTGTTGGGGGCGATCAGCTAGCTAGGTATGACATGCAGCCGATTTCACGAAACGGTAGGATTAATCCTATCTCGAGGACGAGGACGAGTAACCCCTCCTAACTTAGGATGGGTTCAATGCGTCCTACGTATTTGGATACGGAACATTAACTCCTCCTAAGTCCTAAGATTAATCCTAAATTTAGAAAGAGTTTGGTGAAATCAACGGCTGGGCCCTCCAATATACATTGATACCTCACCATGCAATGCCTCAAATCTCACAACAGGGGAAACCAGCATAACGATTTGTGATGAGAGAGACTACATCGGTCACTCACCCTTCCTAGAAATGTTGAAGTTGCCTTACTCTTTCTCCTAGTTGATAAATCAATGCAATATTAATATCAAATACTGTATATGGTTTGATTTAATTAACATGGGTAGTGTAGAGTATAGACACACAAAACCCCCTCGTGTCTGTGACACTGGTGGGCAACATGAGATCTATGTCGCCAAGGAGTTCACACTTCTCAAAGTCATTCAGAGAAGAAAATTAATTTGCAGGGAACAAAAGATTGACTGGATTCTCTGAATGCGACGACCGACAGGAAATCAAAATATTAAGGTTGGTTAATTTATTAGAAAGCCACCATTATTTTTTTCTACGGTGAAAATTTTACAGTGATGTTGGAATGGCTCTCGGAGGATGCATGGGCAAGTGGTTGCGCTGAATTTGACGTATTTTCCCGCTTTTTTTAAATTATACCAAAATCTCTTTTGTGATTTTCAATTTATAAAACTTTCTGATATCTGCAGGTTGTTTTCAATTCTCGAACTAGGTTCGTCGCCTTTTGTTTCACGAAACTTGCATCCATGAGGGCAGCAAACAAATATTGGTAAACTCGTGACGTCATCTTGTAGTGGCTAAGAAGCCCCCAGGAATGGTATTCGCATGATAAGTTTGTTTTTGTTTTTAATGATATCTTAACTTGATTATAAATGTTATGTGTTCGTTTATCATTTACTTGTAATTTTACAAAACGATCGTTTTTAAACCTCGTTGACACCTCGAAAAGCCATGCTTCGACCCCATGGTATCAAGTACTGTTATGTGCCGTGCGGTATAGTATCTATGCATTTCGTGAATTCAGAGCGGGCCGGTGCTTGCGTAAAGAGCCTTGGACGAGGCTATACTATAGTTAGACGATCAGATCATACTGATCGAAACTTCAAGTTGCCAACCACCGGCGGTACTTTAGAAATCAACACTACTCAAAAGAGATTCACGAATGGTGCTCCCGCAAACCTCACTATAGTAAATACAAATTATTCTACAAGAACTCCATTGGCTTCCTGTCAATGCTCGCATACAGTACAAAGTCCTGCTCCTCACGTTCAATGCTGTCCATGGTCTCTCCCCTCATTACATTTCTGAACTGATAACGCCATACACCCCGACAAGGTCCCTCAGATCCTCTTCACAGCTTCTCCTACAAGTTCCCCCATACAGAACAAAAACGTACGGTAAAAGATCCTTTGCTTTCAGCGCACCCACCCTTTGAAACTCTCTTCCTGCTTCCCAGATAAACCCGGACCTCTTCAAATCCCATCTCAAAACTCACTTGTTCACTCAATCTTTTTTTTAATAACTGTATTGTTTAGTTTATTTGTTGCTTTCTATTGTATAATTGTGTTTATTTATTTGTTTTGTAAAGCGCATTGAGAGTACTTGCAGTACTGAATTGCGCTATATAAGCATTTCTAATTATTACTATTATTATTATTATTATTATTATTATTATTATTATTATTATTATTATTATTATTATTATTATTCAAACAAAACACGGTGCTCTCCTTTCCTTAAAGCCACAATCCTGAACTTTACCATAATGTTATCACAAACAGTCCATCGTCTATGAAATATGCATGAGCCATTACACCATCCATCCAAAATGTCAACCAATACTCCAAGCAGAAACGATCTTGTATAAATTTCACACCTATCAAAATTGATTATTTATGAAATATATAAAAATTAATCGTCGAAATACAATAGCCTTGGAAAACGAGTAATGTGACCGGAGTTTCACGAGACACTGTTACGGAAGTAGAGGCGATACCTACAGGGATCAAATGACGCCCGGGGAAGAGGAGCTTCTGACGGCGCCGGGGCACTCGAGGTAAAGGGTGCACCTCGCTAAATAAAGTCATAAAGCATACAGTGCAACATTCTTAATATTCAAACCCCCAAATGTTCAAATACTTTAAATTTTAACTCTTTTTTTTAAAGTAGGGGGGAAAATATTCATTCACTATTAAACTTTTAACCTATGTTCAAGTTTATATGGCTTACAATGCGAAATCCTAGTATTAAAAAAATGCACGAAAAATACTAGTAAGAATCCCCCATTCATTGTTTACCCCCTGCTTTTTTATGTATGCTTTCTAACCCCATTCATGTATTTCCACTTCACTGCTTATGTTTCACTTAGTTACCTGTTCATGTTTCTTGTGTTGTCATTTTGCCTTCGAGAAAGACTCTGCTAGGGTCGAAACGTCAGGCCATTAACTATTTTTTGTAGTAAGAATTCTCACAGCTTTTTACAGTAAGGGAAAATCATTCATAGTGAGCTCTTGAACTTTAATCCTCTGCTCAAGATGATATTGGAGCTACTCTCCTTACAAATAAAAACACCCCTACTCTGGTGTAATTTTCCAAAGGTCCGAGCATCAATCTTGAAAAAATGTCCCTACACCTCTCGGCAAAAAGGACCATTTATTTCAGAGCCTGTATCATCCAAAATACCTCAAGTTGGAAGTCAACAACCCCCAGGTCACAATTATTGTGCAAATTGTTTACGCTGTATCCCTTTTCTTGGGCTCTCAAATGTGTCTAGAATTAGAACATTTTGAGGGACTACAACATATTATTAATGTTTTGTTTTCCCATAGTGGTGTGCACCCGAAAGACATTAAACCACTTTTAAGATATTAAAACACTTCACGCAAAGTTTACACCAAGTGGTGCCCAAGGTGGATGCCTTCACCGACGACTAAGAACCGGAGTCGGTAGGTCTCGAGAGACAAGGTTACACTCGAGTGGGGATATGGCAAATCTTTCTCCGTCCAAGTACTTAGTACTGGCCTTTGCCACACAGCCACTAGCTATATGGAACACGTTCATAAATAGGCCTTGTATAAAACCAGCTAAAGATGCTCGCTGAGGACAAGAAGCAGTGGATACAAGTGAAGACGGACAGATTGCAACTGTAGGATGTTTCTACAACATGTATACTGGAAGACAGAACACAGTCATACATACAGGGGGATGGCCTTAGCTTTTGATCCAAACTGGACCTTTGTCAGAGGCATAAACAACCACAAACAAATTATCCATTTACATGCCAACAAGAAGCTTGTTGGTTCATAGGAAACACCCAACACAAGGCCAAAGTGCCACTCAAGGTGAAGTTAAGGGGGAAAATCAAGACAGTTTGAAGACAGAGAGACGATGTATATGGTTCACATTTCTCTTAAACTGGATTAGATTGTAAGATTGTGAGAAACAAGCTACATTAAGGTAGGTCATTCCAAAGTAATGTAGAACAGAGTAGAAGCTTTTTGAATATCTCACAGTATTAGCGTTTGGAACAGATACAGTGAAGGGGTGAGATGATGTGGCAAAGCGAGTGCAGTGAGTGATGGTGCGTGCGTGCCGAGGGGTAAAGAGACACTCTGGGCATTGGGGAGACGGAGGGTCATGAAAGTACCCATAGAAGAGGGGCACAGCCACAATCATTGGTACACTTGTTTTCGTGTCCATTTTATAAACAGTTGTCAAACCACTGATGTTGCAGTTATCTCAATGCTATTTGTAGATCACTTGACGATAGCTGTGTGAATGATAAATAAAAAGTGCTCGAGATTGTTTAATACAAGATCTGCAAATAGTTACTCAATATTTATCTGTTCATTTAGTGTTTTTGTAACAAAAAGTGTACCCATGACAGTAGCTGTGCACAGAGGAGACAGTGCATCAAACAGAAAGATGTTCAACACCTGTTAAAGGGACATTACAGAATTGGTAAAGAAACAAAAATCGTGAAGATCTAAGATTTACATAAAACTTACACGGTCTAATGATGATGATAGTTGAAAACATCCTTTGAAATGTCATATTTGATGAATAATATATAATCTAACTTTGCTTTTGGAGTTTATCGCTCAGTGAGCGTTTTATTCTTTTTTATTTTGGCATCGATGCGATGCAAAATATGTAATCGGTTTTTCACTATTCTCTCGTGACCCAGATGGCCGATCGATCTCAAACTTCTTTAGGTTTGCCAGTTTATGTATATTGTGGAATACATAACGTGCTTACATTGCCAGGAACTGTTTTGTCAGCAAAAAAACAATTCTGTAATGTTCCTTTAACAGGTGTTGAACATCCAGCTGTTGAGACGCCCCTCGCTACAACAACCATACACTTACAAAACAAAGACCATAAACAAAAATAACACAAACAGAAAAGTAAAATCAAATGGCAGCAACAGAACTTTTTAATCGAAAAATAATGGTTTGATAACAAAAATAAATACATTAACAAAATAAAACAATCAACAAATGATTTTATAAAAATTATATATATGTATACAGAAACAAAATCATAAAACAAAAAATGAACACGATCACAAACACTAAATGGGATTCGATACATAACTATCACTACAAAAACAGGTGGAACAGTTATTACAAATTATGAATACATCTAAATGTAAAACATATATTAACGATGGATAGCAATAACAGCATTAAGAAACAACTAAAATGTTTTTGTAAGCTTTCGCCGACTGCAGTTAAAGCAATGTACATCACTCATTATAATGGAGATCAAATACCGCATGATACCAGTCAAGTCGTTGGTTCAAATCCCACTCTGGTAAATTTGTCTTTGTTCAATCCCAAAATTATTCTATTTTGTTACATAAGTTTATGTTGATCAAAAAGAGTCATCAAACAGCAGTGTACACAAGCATACATGTGAAGCAGTGCGATGACTGTTTCATGTATTGTCAAAATCAAGGCAAGTTTTTCAATCCAAAGCTGTGACATGACGTCACGACAAACAGCGGTGGGTTTTACTGTAGGCAAGAAGTTGGTTCTAAGCAATGTTAATTAAGCACCTACCAAAAGTATATCCACAAACTTATAAAAAAAACATATAAAAATAAAAGTAATATAAGCAGTACTGTAATTATGTGATATGGCTTAATACAAACTCTTTTGTTTTTGGTAGCGAAAGAGCATGAAAAATGTAAGATAAACGTATAAAAAGCATAATCTAACTCAAATTCGGGGCAAAGTGTCATCTTAGAGTTGTGTTCACAACAGTGCATTGTCTATTCACACAATTCAAAGTAAAACTTATCTTAGGCAAAGTCAACCCAACACTTATAAACTTTCAATAGAAGAATACAACGTTGGTATAAAACAATGTCTAGTTTAAGATCACCTAACAAAACAAATTAACCTGTCAATTTCAGATCACTTAAGAGTATATTACTTTTGCTTTGAAAATTACATCTCTTTGAAGAACGCACACAACTAGGAAGTAAACATCCTGCAAACATTAAAACTGATTTATCCATTTCTTTTAGTAATTTCTGAAGTAAATACCTAAAATGCTTCTTGTACTTTGTTTTCAAAATGCTTGCTGTCAGCAAAAACCCTTAAGACATTATCTCACCTTAAGATCAGTCACGCCCTTTCTCGTTTTTCTTCCCTCCCTGTCCTCTTTTACTTCCTCCTCATTTGCTCTACCGGGTAGCAGCTGGAGCAGTGGAGCTCTGGGCCCCACTGGAGTCCAGGTTCATCAGCGTCTGGATGTCGTTGATGCGAGACTGGCGCTTCTCGTCGGCAGACATCTTGTTGCTGAAGGCACTTGCCATCAGCTTGCGTTTCTTCTCCTGGAGTTCCAGCATGCGTTCCTCGATGGAGTTCTTCACGATAAACTGATTGTGGGAAAAAGGTCGAAATGAGTTAACTAAAGAACACTTCAAGACGAAGAAAAATTTAAGTTGAGATTTTTTAAGAGCTTTTTTTTTCAAAAAAACCTGGAAAGTACCGAATATACAGTGCTGGTGTAAGGGTTAAAACAATTATAATACTAAGAACGCTTTAGGTTGAGATTTTTTAAGATTAAT
The DNA here is from genome assembly GCF_032118995.1 of Asterias amurensis. Lineage (NCBI taxonomy): Eukaryota > Metazoa > Echinodermata > Asteroidea > Forcipulatida > Asteriidae > Asterias > Asterias amurensis. Next base: position 14,809,745 of record NC_092663.1, read on the forward strand.
AACTTTGAAGTTGAGATTTAAAGTTGAAACATCATATTTAGAATTTGAGGTCTCGAAATCAAGCATCTGAAAGCACACAACTTTGTGTGACCATGGTGCGACAAGGTTAGTTTTTTTCTTTCATTAACATCTCGCAACTTCGACAACCAATTGAGCTCAAATTTTCATAGGTTTGTTATTTTATGCATATGTTGAGATACACCAGCTGTGAAGACTAGTCTTTGCCAATTACCAATAGTGTCCAGTGTCTTTAAAGCATTAGTCTTATTTACCTTTGTTACAACCACATCTTTGGTTTGTCCGAGTCTATGACAGCGATCAAAGCATTGATCTTCAGAAGCAGGATTCCAGGCCTGGGGAAATGAATTTAATCTATGAATAAACAATTTGTGCCAAATATTAAGTTTAAAATACTTTTTTTTTATGAGAGGTCACCTAAAATCACAAGGCCATGAGCGGCCACTTCAAGTTAAGGACTACACAATATCGACCCTATCGACCCAAATCCCAACCCACCTACTCCTTGGACTGAAACAGGGTAAACCCCTTCACAATTCATAAGGATGTCAGCATGGGTATCATCCACTAGGAGCCTGGAGTGCACTACCTTCCCAACTTACTTCAAGTACAACTTAAGTTACTTAATTTATCAATAGGTTTGGCTTGAACAAAGACATACTCACTGGAGCGGAATTTAAATTTGTGACCTCAAGTTTGACAACTAGCTATCTAGTCCTTATGTTGGTGGTCTCCCTATTTTTTCAATATCTTTAATTTGAAGAGCCCAAACAGTTCAATCCAAAGGTTGCAAGTTCAGTCCTAGCCTGGTCAATTTTTCATAGTTCATCCCCCAAAAGGAATACCCAAAAGAAAACAAAAAGAAATCTGAAAGTGTCTAGAGCTTACTGGGTCGAGAAGGAACACCCTAGAGGCAGCGGTGAGGTTTATTCCGACACCCCCAGCCTTCAGTGAGAGTAGAAAGACAGTCGGTGTGTTGAGCAGGGTACTTGAGAAAGCCTCAATGGCTTCACAGCGTTGCTTCCTACTCATGCTGCCATCAAGACGAACAAAACGAAAACCGCTGTCCCTGATAAAGACAAAAACATCAACCGTCAAGACAAGAATCTGCAATGTTACATAAGTTTCAGGGAATGATTTATCACAAGGCCAAGGATGGCCACAGCACGGTGAGGGCAACACTTAACTGATTGAGACTGTAAACTCAAATCAACCGAGACCAGGGGCATATTGCAACCTACTCCTGGGGCTGAAATAGAGTTAAACCCTTTTACACTCCATAAGGATGTAGGCACTCACCCACTAGCAGCATGGCTGGTAGAGCAGAATGCACCACCTTCCAAAATCTTTACACAGCAATTATGGTTAAGTGCCTTTTCCGAGGGCACAAGTTTCATAGCCGGGATTTTACCGGAAACTCAACTGTTATTTAGAGGTGTGAGGTTCATGTCAAACTTCAGCCATCTTCAAGATTTCACTGAGCTTACCTGAGAGGTTTCTCCACCAGACTGAGTAGTTTGGTAAACTGAGACACCACGAGGCTCTTGGTGGCAGGATCCTTCTCACGCTCTCGGATCAAACACTCAAGCACAGCATCGACCTGTTGGAAGCAAGGACATAAGACTGAAAGCTGAGGTGGGAGTTCAAATCTTACAATCGCCTGCACTGGGCTACTATATTACCGTCAAAAACGAGGGCTCCCACTTGGGGAAAATGTTTCACAAGGTTTGTAGCTCAAAATGTGTACTGGAACAGAGTTTACAAGACGAGAATTTGGAAAATACCAACTCCATTCACATTTGAACTGTTATAATTGGAATAACCACAAAGAGAAGATTGATCTTGAATTGTCCAATACTCAACAGAAATGAAAAAACAGATTTATCAGACTGACAGTCAACATTTAAACAAAAACACAAGACCGCCAAACTTGTGCAGTCATGAGTTTACTACTAGTAGTGTGAGAGGTCATTTTCAGCCGACGCCAACTCGAGAGCCTTTGATGGTCGCTCTCCACACATCCCGATCAAGCATGAGTGTCCTCAACTCGCCAGTTTCTTGTTGAGCTGCATCCTTCTTGAGCTGCCCAAGCTCCTAGCTCCATCGAAGGGAAGATACGCGTTACTGACTCTATGCTATAATCACAAGCCTCGGACGCAGGCCAGTGTAAATTTTGAGCCCTGAAGACGGAATATAATATCACAGAGGAAAGCAAATCAGAGAGGGTCTGATGTTGCTTACCTTAGCGCTAGAGTGCCAGTCAGCATCTATCACCTCCTTCTGCTCCTGCTGAGCCTGTCTCGGCACGGCCACGAGGGTGTCCTTCTCGATGTTGCCACGGCAAAGAGGACATCTTGAAGCCATCTGAATCATTCAAGTAAGTGTACAGGTTGCATTGTTATTAGTCAAATTAATTATAATAATATTTGAATTTATAAAGCAACAAATTACCTAAGGCACTTCAAAACACTGGACACCAGTCTTCTCACTTGGTGTATCTCAACATACAGACATGTGCACAAAGTAACAAACCTGTGAAAATTTGAGCTCAATTGGTCATCAAAACTGCGAGATAATAATGGAAGAAAAACACCCTTGTCACACAAAGTTGTGTGCTTTCAGATTATGTGCAACGTACTAGCTTTAAGTTGGAGAACAGGTGAATTTTGACACTCTTTTTTACGGACAGAGCAGTCTGAGTGGTTTTTTTTTATGGGGACAGGACGAAGGCAGCAGTGGAAAAAGCTCTCTCTGTGACTAGTTTGCGTGACTTGTTCACCACAAGGGAGATTGCATCATAGTTTCGAAGAAGAAGAAAAATTAGCTGCTGCAACCAAAAGGACCTATAGTAAAATGCCAGTCTTGTAGGTCTTGAAAAGGGTCTTGAGACTGGTTCAATTCAATATACATTTATTTCCACAAAACATTTCCACAATATTATAATAATACATACAGGTATATATAAATGACAGAAAAAGAATAAACTGGCGGAAAACGCACAGAGGCAAGGCCCAAAATAAGCCAGGTAGCTTGTAGCGGCTTGCCTTTAAATAACAAAATAGATGGTTTGCTGGTCTTTGGTCTCAAATGTGTTCATGGACTCATGATTCGTCTAACGTTAGATTCGACCCAAGCAGAGTCCTTAAAAAAGGCTAAAGGAAAACACAACAGAAGCTGTCAGGTGAGAATATTGATATAATTTTAGGTAAACAACATTCTGAACTTACCGCTTCGTTGTTGATGACATCACTGATGCATCGAGCACAGAAGACATGAGCACACGGTGTGATGACTGGACCTCGCAAAGACTCTAGACAAATGCAGCATTCCTAAGAAACAAAAAATTATTCATAAAATAAGGTAATTTCTGGGTAAATTTAGGGTATTTTTTTCTATTTCAAAGTTTCAAAGGCATACTAAGTATGGATGAATATATATCGTGTATCATCTCGGCCTCTTTTTACACTTTCCAAAAAAAAAATTAACACACTAATCACACCTTCAAGGCATGCAACTTTGCTCTTACAATTAAGAGGAAATTGCCAGGGCCCATTTTCATAGAGCAGCTTTGGCAGTAAAAGTAGCTAAGCGTAACAAAATTTTGCTAAACAGAATAAAGTCACCAACTATACTACCATGTCAAAAGTACAATTTGTGACTGGTGTCCTGCTCATTTCTGCTCTTTCTGCTTAGCAGAAAAATGTCAAGCAAGTTTTTCACCTCAATGAAATTGGACCCTGGACTAGAACAAGTATTTCAATTATCTGTTGCACTGTAATTAAAGCAGAAACAAGTGTAAACCGCTGAACAGATGACAAAAGCTGCAAGCATGATCTTTGGAAACCAACATCCCATTAGTGACAACAAACCTTCGATGATATTTTGAAAATAATTACACAGATTCTACACGACGCTTCCGGTCTAAAGTTTTACATAATGTCCCCAATGGGTGAAAGCGAGTTGTCAGCTTTTCAGTCAGACAACAGAATCTTGGGGGGGGGGGGGAGAGAGAGCAAATACAACCTTTCTGAACTAGAGTAGCAGCTTAATGTGCCTCGTCAAACGCAATAACATCGTATGCTCGCTCTGACTTTAATAACCCCCGAGGGAGGTAGAAGCTATTAGGGTAATGACTGTAGCTCAAGGACACTCTTGACCCTTCAATTCGAATATCGTATTTCGCTTTGTCAAAGTGACGGGAAAATTAAAGTTGGTCCAGGGTGACCTTTCTGGGAATGGGAAAGGAATACAGCTCTGGATACAGATTTGTAATCACTTCGGGGTTGTAAAAGGTGTAGTTGTTAAACCAACAGGGTAGAGTTTTTCTGAAAATTCAAGAGATTTTGCAGAGAAGATATGACAATAAAAAGTCAAAGGTTTTACCCAATGGTAAAAAAGGGATCAATGTTTCATTTGTCGTGGTTGAAGGAAAATTAAAATTTGTCCAGGGTGACTTTTTCTTCATAATTTGTTTTGTGTTTTTGTGACTCACCTCATCTGCTCCTTGACTGAGGACGGCCAAGAGGGTTGTAATCAGCTTCTTCTTCAGGTCACTTTCTCCTCCGTTGTCTTCATCTGTGAGGTAAGATGGTCAAGAGCTAGGTCAAAGGTCAAGAAGAAATTTATGGACGTGGATGAAGTAAAGGCAGCAAATTAAATCATGCTTCATTATTTTAGGAGTTGATCATATGGCCACATTGTTTAAAGGAACATGTTGCCTTGGATCGGTCAAGTTGGTCTTTGAAAAGCTTTTGAAACTGAAATGCAAACTGTTAGAAAGATATTTTAAAGGTAGAATATAATGATCCACATAAGCTAACTCGAAATTGCACGGTTTTCCGTTTACGTCGCAAACTAACACGGTCGACCATTTTATGGAGTCAAACCCCACAAAATGGCCGACCGTGTTTCTTCGCGACATAAAAGGAAAACCGTGCAATTTCGAGGCATGTTTGTGGGGATCATTATATTCTACTTTTAAATTATCTATCTAACCGTTAGCATTTCATACCAAGCGGTTTCAAACGCTTTTCAAAGACCAACTCGACCGGCACAAGGCAACGTGTTCCTTTAATCGGTTTGGCAAATGGCAACCCACCCCGAAAAGATCACAATAGCACTCTCAAGAGACTCTTTCCCATTCTTTAAACTATGTCGCTGTGCTACCTGTATTTTTCGTACCACAACTATTTTTCTGAAAGGAGTTAAATCGACCTGCTGTCGGCGCACGAAAGAGCTAACCCAGGTATTTCGAAGCTTGTTGTAAGTGGGTTCATACAAATGTGCGCAGCCACAATCATGGGTACACTTTGTGCTACACAGACAACTAATAAACAACAGATAAGCGGCTGTGCTAAAACTACATTGCTTCCACAATAATGTTTACATTTTCTGAGATTTGCAAAACGACAAAGAAGTTATGAAATTTACCTTCTTTGAGTGTAGCGGCAGCAATGAGGGTAGGGTGGCAGCACAACTGACGCAGTCGTAGTAGGATGGCCAGGACGTCACCATAATGGGCCAACAATGCGCCTTTGTTGAAATACCTTCAAAATGAAACAGAAATAATTATACTTTTGATACAACTAATAAATGACAGATTTGAAACTAACAATGAGGTAGTTTGAGAGACGGACGACCTGGCGTGGGCGACCTTGACATGTGGGACGAGGGTCCAGTATTGACCCAGTTCACCTGAGGTCATCAACATAATAATCTTGGATGCGCCATTTTGGTTGGCAATGCCACTGTGCGTTATTCAGTAAAACAAAGGTCACATGGTCTATAGCCGGGCAGGTTATGAAAAGATGGGTTATAGTTCCTTCGTAGCCGCACCACCAACACACATAGGAGATGTCAGGTTGAAGGTGGTGTAATACTTGTACGGATGAAACAATGTTGTGAAGGAGTTTGTTTTGACCTTCATCATGCTGTCACCATCTTGGCCATGTTCCCTGTATCCATTACCAACAATGAATGCTAACATTCATTGCTCAAACATGGCACCAGACTATTACTTCTTCTAGCCTCAGTTTGGCTAGTGAATTGGAATGGAGTAGATCAAGATGGCCACATCATGATAAAGGTCTATTGAACATCTACGTGTACTTCCCTTTTGGAGGTCGGAAGATGATGTATACTCTTCCACTGAACGTATATATTTTTTGCGAATTTTCTCCTGTTCTCTACCAATAAATTCAATCACTGCCTGCCTACTTTCACATGGTATTTACTGTAAAACTGAAGACTACTTGTTGCATCCAGCATAACCGTATAAGGAACTGTTTCCAGCACTTTAAGAACACGTTTGAATAATTATACAATAAAAGAATATGTTTGGACAGTGTAAAGAAATAGGGTGGCACTAAACAAATGAGTAGCCAGAGGTTGCCCCATATTTGAGGATGTTTTGACCAGTGTCTGTACTACTTGTACCTGTCATTACAGGGGCATGCGCAAGGTATGGGGAATAGCATGCCCAAGACCAACACACACTTAGCACTATTTTCTTAAAGACACTGGACACTATTGGTAATTGTCAAAGACTAGTCTTCACACTTGGTATATCTCAACATATGCATAAAATAACAAACCTGTAAAAATTTGAGCTCAATCGGTCGTCGAAGTTGCGAGATAACAATGAAAGAAAAAACACCCTTGTCACACAAAGTTGTGCGCGTTTAGATGCTTGATTTCAAGACCTCAAATTCTAAATCTGAGGTCTCAAAATCAAATTCTTGGAAAATTACTTCTTTCTCGAAAACTAAGTCACTTAGTGGGAGTTGGTCTTACAATGTTTTATACTACCAACCTCTCCCCATTACTCGTTACCAAGAAAAGTTTTATGCTAATAATTATTTTGAGTAACTACCAATAGTGTCCACTTCCTTTAAGTAAGAACAATGAGACCACTATAGTGAAAGCACAGAGGTCTACTGACACTGCTACAATCTCAAAGGACAATCTGAGCTATTAATATGTCCAGGGCCAAATTTCATAGCGCTGCTTACCAAAAAAACTTGCTTAGCATGAAATTTCTCCCTTGATAAAAACAGGAATGCCAACCAAATTTCCACGTGATTTTCAGGACAAGCAAACAACAGCTGAATACCAGGAAGAAGCAACAAGCAACAAATGGAGTTTGGTTGGTAATCCTGTTTTTATCAAGGATAAAGTTTCATGCTAAGCAAATTTGTGTGCTTAGCAGCGCTATGAAATTGGGCCCAGTTCTCAACCAATAAATTCAATCGCAGTCCTAGACTTACTTTCCAATGGTTAGTTTTCCCTCCTTCGCCATGCTGTCATAAACTGCTCTCTCCTCGACTGATAACTCCACGTGCTGAATGAAAACCTGCTTAGATGGAAGGTCAACCAGGAGTTCACCTTTGACCTTTTGGGTCTTGGTCCGCCGGAGGGCAATCTGGCCCATTAGATGGGAAATACGACTGAAATAAAGAGACAACAATAACTGAGCGATTAAGAAAGTGAAAAAATTTTGTGAAAAAAGCATCAACTGACTTTCAGAGTTTTCTTGACCACCTAGTTGAATGTTAATTGTGCCGGTCATCTGGTTGATAAAACTTACCTAGTCTACTCCGCGGTAGTAGAATATAGAGCAAGACAGTTCTCAAACAACATAATATACCTAGCAAGTAGACGCACGCACACCGTTTCCACAGAGATCCACCTGTCACATCACTTTTGCTGATAGAGCCTTCTCGGTTTATGGACCTAAACTCTGGAATAAACTTCCCAATCACATCAGGGACACAACGTCTGTCAACACATTCAAGGCACTTCTGAAAGCCCACTTGTTTCAGGAGGCATACCATCAATAACTTTTTATTTCTTCTGTGCCTCAGCGCCTTTGAGCAAACCTTTGATTAAGGCGCTATACAAATTACATTTGATTGATTGATTGATTGTTAAAACTTTAAATTGTTGACAAATACAGGAAGAGGAAAATTTCTCGATACTTGCATTTTTCACAAGAACCACACATCCTTATAAAGAAGAAGTTTTTATACCCCAAAATTTGAAGCGTCATGTATTCCAAGAACGAATTATTCTTCCTACATGTGGACATATTTGCTCCGTTTTTTTTCCAGTGATATTTCAAAACGAAAAGGGGACTTTGCCAAAGGAAACAAAAAACAAGTGAATTAAAATAAGAAAAAAATGTATAGGGTGAGAAAACACCTTAGTAAATATTACTCAAACATTTTTTTTCAAGCAAGTGTACACTATTGGTAATTGTCAAAGAGCAGTCTTCTCACTTGGTGTATCTCAACATATGCATAAAATAACAAACCTGTGAAAATTTGAGCTCAATCGGTCGTCAGAGTTACGAGATAACTATGAAAGAAAAAACACCCTTGTCACACGAAGTTGTGTGCTTTTTAGATGCTTGATTTCGAGACCTCAAGTTCTAAACTTGAGGTCTCAAAATCAAATTCAAGGAAAATTACTTCTTTCTCCAAAACTATGGCACTTCAGAGGGAGCTGTTTCTCGCAATGTTTTATACCATCAACCTCTCCCCATTACTCGTTTCCAAGTAAGGTTGTATGCCAAGAATTATTTTGCGTAGCTACCAATAGTGTCCACTGCCTTTAACCCTACCCTTTCACAATAAATATTCTGGATATTTTTAAGCGAACTACCAACTTCATGAATACAGTGCTGACTTACTCAATGGCTGTTTTATCACCCTGGTTGATGGGCCTGACGATGGTACGCTGCCACCAGGCACGATTAGACTTGAAGGGCTCTAGTCCTAGGAAGGCCATTAGTGCCCACAGGTCCTTAATGCTGTTCTGGATGGGTGTACCTGAAAACCGATTGCAAAACTCAATGGTTCACTTTATCGTGATGATACAAAATCAATGAATCTGATAATCGCAGGTCCACAATACCTTGCAGGTTGGGCGATATCACGATATTATCGTACATCGCGATATTAATTTGGAAACGATTTCGATATTGGATGGATTTGGTTTTAATCGAAATATTGATATATCGCGATATATCGCGATATATCGTGATATATCGCGATATATCATATCGATTAAATATCGCGATGTATTTGCTAGCTGAGACATCTTGCACCCCATAGGTTTGGAGTAAAACCAGAAGAATAGGTCATTAGAACACCTGTCTTATGCTATGACTGTCTCTTCTACAACTTTCACTTGGAGTTTTAAGACTGATGATGTCAAATTTCATTAATGGCGATTATATCGAATATCGCGATATATTGTCGGCGATATATCATGAACAAAATGATATCGATATCGCCCAAGCTTAAGGAAATTATTGAATGTTGAAGGACTTGAAGGGGCCCGAGTATCACTTGGATGGATATGAGCGTTATATCAACTTCTATCATTATAACAAAATAGAGTGTAAATGTCCATAATTGAATCAATATGGAAACAGCCCCCGATTTCACAAAGTGCAAGTTGCGAGCGGTTACACGTCTTAAGTTGCGAACTCGTCGCAGCCGCGACGTGTCTTATTGGTCTGCGACGCAATGCAAACCCTCCTACGATGCGTCGCTACTTGCGATGAGTTTCGTGAAATCGGGGGCAGGTCTTCTATGGCAAAGTCACACAAGTCAATATGAAGGGGACAAGCAATCTCAGGAAGAAAAAGCACTCCCATTCAAAATTTCACATAATTTTCTCAGAGATTGTAAACAACGTTTGAGAAATAATTCCAAAGTGTTCCTTTTTGGTGTAGTGCAGTTATTGCCTATAAGTTACCAGTGCAAATTGCACCGGTGCAAATCACTGATGGCTAGAGGCGGTGTGAATCCTAAGCAGCGGGTACTGCATTGATTCATTCCAATAAGGAATATAACTTTTGGTTTTTACCCTTACATTGATGTGTGCTTTAAAGCCATTGGACACTTTAGGTAAACAGTGTTGTCCAAGGCCCACACTTCGTGTACCACAACTTATATATCAAATAACAAACCTGTGAAAATTTAGGCTCAATCGGTCATCGGAGTCGGGAGAAAATAACGGGAAAACCCCACCCTTGTTTTCGCGCATTTCGCCGTGTCATGACATGTGTTTGAAATAAATTTGTAATTCTCGTTAACGAAAATTTAAATTGTGTTGCTGTTTTCTCGAAAAGTAAAGCATTTCATGGAATAATATTTCAAGAGAAGTATTTCACCATTACCTTCTGTAAACCCTGTAAATTATGTGTAAATCTGTGAACTTTTATTTTTTTTCTGAACCGAATGGGTCCAATGGCTTTAACACTTTCCCTCAAGTTCTTTGATTGAGAATTTTGAAGGTCAAATAAAACATCTGTGAGAAATGAAAACCACAAGTTGCTCATCTCTTACCTGTCAGGACCCACTTGCGTTCCGCCTTCAACTCCAAGACAGCTTTTGTCTGAAGGGCGCTGGGATTACGGATTGTATGTCCCTCATCCAGAACCACTCTCAACCAGTCAACCTTATGTAACGGACTGTTGCCCTTTCAAATAAAAAAAAACGAGTTACAGTTTTTTTTGGGCGGGGGGGGGGGGTATTTAAAGGGTAGGGACATGTTTGGTGATCACTCTTAAAATTAATGGCAACAAACTTGCTTGGCCAAAGTACAGCTTATTTCGATAGTATAAAGCATTTTAAGAACCAATTCACTTCGAAGATTTTATTTTATTTTAATATTATAGGGGCGAGTGTTATAGTAATAGAGGAATTGGTTAGGGCTAAGGCTGCAAAATTGAAGAGGTATGACGATTGAGGTCACTATTTATATACCTTGGATGTAACTGGGGCTTTTTGGGAGTTGGACTTATTTGTTCACCATTTGTATATTTTTTGTTTAGATATTTTAAATGTGACATGATGTTCCTTGGGGAGAGAAATTCTAAGTTTGTCATTTGCTGAGGGTGGAAATTGTGTTAAATGTTGTACTATTTTCCTAAAGAGCAGGAAACTGCGACCTCCGATGGTCTAGCCCTAATACGCCTATTTATGCATGAGGTACGTCTCAATGCTTACTCAAAACTAGGCGATGGGCGCAGCCATGGCAAGTGATGGGGTACGTGCGCCCATAACCTCATTTTGGGTAAGAATTATGATGTCATGCATAAGTATTAAGAGAGGCGTATGCTAGCGGTCTCCCTATGTTGTCAATATTTTGTGGCTTATTACCACACTCATTATAAATAGAACACAAGAAAAGAAGAAGGTACTTACTTTCTTGGCCTTAAAGTCAGCTGCTAAGGTGTTATATGTGGTCAAGATGACGTCTTGGCCTAAGAGTTTCCCATGGCTCTTGACTCTGTCTGAACCGTAGTGAGTGTACAGATTAAGATCAACGTCTGGCCTGACGTGCTCCTCAAACTGGTTCTGGAATGATGAAAAATGTTTAAATGATGTGAACAAAATATCTATTTGGGTTTGGAAAATGTGAACGACGCAGCCAAAGGACAACATGGACAAATGTAATCCAGAGGGACCTCTCCAGACTGGGCACTGGGTGGGTCTTTGGAGGAGGCAGAAGTGGCAACTCAAGATCGGTCTATTTAGAAGTCAGTGCAGAAATGCATGATGCTATTCTGATGATGATGAGTTTCATTTCATTTATTCTGGTTGTGAAGCTGGGGACTCTCAGAAAAGTGAACTTAATCAGTGTACTAGCCAAGAACCCAATGGAGAGAAGACAAGGAAGGAAATTTCAGTTTTAGATGTGGGAGGAAAACCCTTGATAAAAATTCCAGGGAAAACCGATGCCATTAGTTAGAGACTGAAAACCCAACTCACATAGTGCCTCTGGCGGAATTCAAACCAGGGTTCTACAGGTGGAAGGCGAGTAAAAATACCACTACACCAACACCATTATTTTAAAGTTTCGTGATGCAATCCCTATCAGAAAATTACAAGTCTCTAACCTCTAGTTAACAATGTGTAGTACATGTATACCCTCTTTCAGAGTAAATTTTTGAATATATGGATGTCAACAATGAATGGGTCTGTACATTTTTGAGTGGTGTCACAATTTTGTTAGCAGTGTCAAAACTGTGTGAGTGATGTCACAACTTTTTTGAGTGATGTCACAACTTTGTGAGTGTTGTCAACATTTTTCGAGTGGTGTCATAACTTAAAGAAGAAACTCCTCCGTGACTTACCAACCAATTACTGAGAACTGACAGTGGACAGACGATGAGAGTTGGCCTGGGTCCCTTTGATGAGGTTCCAGCCCCTAGACCCAGGGTCTTGGGACCTTTCTGAGATGATTTCACAGGGGGGACTTTTGCAGCACTTTTGGTAGACGAAGTAGAGGGCATCATGGTAGGTGATGGTCTTGGCAATAGATTTACTGTTGGCAACTGGGGTAGATTTGGGAGTTGTAGAATATCTGGAAAAAGAAAGCATTTCTCATTTAATTTAAATATATGATTTAATGGGATTTTTTTTTTTTAAGCTTTGCTGAAAGAGAGAGGTTTGTGAATATCTCTTTTGAGTAGTGTAAAAGCATACTGACAAAAACATTGAGTCGTTAAAGACAGTGAACACTATTGGTTATTGTCAAAGACTGACCTTCACAGTTGGTGTATCTCAATATATGCATAAAATAACAAACCTATGAAAATTTTAGCTCAATTGGTCATCGAACTTGCAAGATAATAATTCTAAACTTGAGATCTCGAAATCAAATCCGTGGAAAATTACTCCTTTCTCGAAAACTACGTCACTTCAGAGTGAGCTGTTTCTCACAATGTTTTATACTATATCAACCTCTCCCCATTACTCGTAATCAAGAAAAAGGTTTTATGATGATAATTATTTTGAGTAATTACCAATAGTGTCCACTGCCTTTAATGGGATTTGTTTTTAAAGCTTTGCATGGTGGAAGTATAACTATGAGAGGTTTGTGAATATCTCTTTTGAGTAGTGTCAAAGCATACTGACCAAAACGCTGAGTCGTTTACCACCGGTTCTTTTCAGAACCAACACTACTCAAAACAGATGTTCACATCGTGTTACCATGAACCGCTCTTAGGTAAACTTTTGGGCACAACACTTGAAATGTTCTCATAGCTGCAATTTTTCAACTAAAACTCCTTCCTCGATCAGCAGGATGACCGGGATTTTGAATATGTGACATTGCGGACACCTAATCCTAACACCATGTCAGACCTCGAACTAACTCACGACACCCTCAGCAGTTGTCATGGCACCCTGAGCTTTTGCTGTAGTGCCTTTTAAAAAGTCCACTAGAAATTTACATTTTTCTCAGAGAAGTGCCCCTAGCCAAAGGGAATGTTGTGCCATTTCAAGAGCAGGCATGCAACTGCCCGTTGAAAAAAAAGAGGAAATTTTTTGAAGGCCAGCGCAAGTGCGGAGCGAGGCAGCCGAAACGCCAAGGGACATGATACCCACAACGGTACCCTAGAAAATGTTGAGGTTTATTATGCTCTTTAGGTGCATTTTTAGCATGTACTAGGCTTATTTTACATGATTGTAGTTGTACACTGTTGTTGCCAGGCATATATTAGGCCCCCAACAAAAAATCAGAAAAAAAAGAGAAGAAAAACAAGAAGAAAAAAAAGTTTTTTTTACGTTTTTTTTTTGGTTTTTTTTACATTTAAAAAAAAACAAAAAACGTGGAATCCCACGGAAACGCGGAAGAGTTGCATGCCTGCAAGAACACGGTTCAAGGCCTGCTATGTCACAGAGTTCCTTAATGGTTAAAAATGTTTCTTTAAAATTGTATCCAAACCTCACCTGGCAGGTCATCTCCTTTGGCTTTAGCACCCTTCTTAGGCTGGGCCTTCTTGACCTTCTTGGGCTGCTCCTCAACAGCGATTGGTTTAACAGGCGGAGCGGAGTCTGCGATCGCTATCTGTGATTTACTCTTAGCTGTGAAGTCAAAGTGAAGCAAATATTCATACATTGTGCAGTTTATATTCCAACCTTCAGATGGCGGGGAAAGTTGTTGCTGGTAAAAAAAAAAAGGTCTGAAAGGCTCCTGCCAGGTTTCCTGCTGGAAAAACTTGCAGGATATACAATACAATTAAATTTTCATTATACAAAGATTGATTTCATCAGTGGATGAAAATGTATTGAAAATAGTAAAGTAAAAATGGAATGTCATTCTCTTATTGTATACCGAGGAATTATAATGTTCCTTCTGAAAAAAATAGCAGCTAAGTTTTCTTAAACCTGACTACACAGAAACGTCTGAGCCCCGAGAGAAGTCTGAAGTTTCTCATCCCTGCATATCTTATCAAAAAATGGAAATTTGTTCTGATACCTTTTTTCTTTGGCACTTCCTCCTCATACACCGCCTCAGGGTCAGAGCCGTCGCTGAAAACATACCGCGCTGGTTTCTTGGAGGATCTACGAGGAGAAATTAACAAAACTTGCTTAACAATTCTGACTCTGCAGGAATACACCAACTTTAAAAAAAAAGCAAATGGTGGCCATTACAGCGGGGAGGTGTGTTATTGAAACTTTTGAAGCTAGCTCAGGTATTACCTTTGTGGTCGACTGCTTGCGGAGACGACCTCTTCCACTGGCTTTGGTGGTGGTTCAACCAGATGTTCCTTTGTGTCATCATCATCATCTGGAATTCTACCGCAGACAGAGAATCAAGAAACTCAAGATACGCATCTACTCAAAGCAATATTCATGCAAATAAATCAAAACACGCACTGAAAGGGGCACAAGAACAGGGACATCAGAGAACATGGCCTCCGTGGCATGCGTCTGATTCCAGACCTGTGGTTAGAGTTTGTTTCTTGGACTCTGAATTTACCAAAAATTTGTTCATTACAGATCATGCGCATTTTTAAAGAAAAAAACAACAAAATCTCTAGTTTAACTTACATCACAATTTCATTATCTTGGAGACTCTCAACGATAACCACATCTTCAGAGTCAATCGAAGGTAGCGGAACCACCTCCTCCAAGATCACTCCTGCCTCCCCTGACCCTCCTGGCAACGTCTCCACCACAGGTTCCTGTACAATCTCCACTTGTGGTATGACAACTGGGATGACAGGGATGCAGTGTGGTTCTTCTTTACCAGGCGGGGGCTGAGTGCCGGTGTCTTTGACCTCTCCATCCGAGTCTGAATCGATGGTTATAGGATCCTGTGAAAGAAGAGAAGAGAGAAACAAATCATCAAATATCTATTGATACTACACAAACATGGTTGTATGTTTTTGAAACACGGATGCTGGACCATCGCCAGGCCAAAAACATAACATTGAAGAAGGACACTTCTGAAGGCCAAGGGCAACGGAGGCCGTAGTCTGTGAGTAATTCCCGGCCTGCATCACTTTGGAATGCTCTTTCAGGAGAATGAAGACGATCAGATCTAACTGATCGAAACGGCGAGTTGCAAAACGCCAGCCCTTTCATAGCCAACAATACTCAAAAGTGATTTACACAAACCTCACCTAATTATACTCCCACCATGCAAAGTTTCAAATCAAAGTTATTAAATAATATTATACATAATACCCAGCAGTGTCAGAGACTTGCGGAAGGAAAGCTTGAGAGAATATTTATTACAATGTATCACACAACCATCCTAACAATCTATCTTACTTGGCAAGGCACAGCAAGTGGTTTCCCCTCATGGAAGTTGGTCAGAATCAGCGAGATCATCTCAAGGGTCTTTCCCAGTCCCATCTCGTCGGCCAGGATGCCACCCCGCACCGTCGGCGGTCTTGTGGTGCTGCTGTAGTTGGTGACCGTGTTCAGGAAGTTACCGTTCCCCTGCTGCACCCAGAACGGCGGGAGGCTGTCGGTATTCTCACGAGAGCTCATCCAGTTGAGTGCTTGCTTCTGGTGGAGGTACAGGGTGCTGCTTATCGCCTGTTCACGGGGATGAAAATAATCGGACCATGATTTTAAAAAATAACAGAGAGGAGGTTACATTAACCCTTTAAAGACCATCGCTAATCTTGTTGGGTTTTTTGCACCAATTTTTTAAAGAAAAATGTCAGGAAAATAAGTAAGAAACAGAAATACATCATTTTCTTTTAGAGTTGTAGATTCTAAGTTTAGGCAAACTTGGGAGAAATTGGAATGTCAATTCAGTCCAATTCAACTGAAGCTTTTTATTTTCCATCTGAAATCAGACAAAGTAATGCAACAATGGTGTTTTTCCTTTAATTATTCTCTTGCAAATTTGATTGACCAATTGAGCCCAAATTTACACAGGTTTGTTATTTTATGCATATGTTGGGATACACCAAGTGAGAATACTGGTCTTCAACAATTAGCAAAGGTGTCCAGTGTTTTTAAGGATGAGCCCTACATACCTCTGCTGGTTCCATGGGGGTCGTCTTTTCAGCTTGTTTCAAACCTTCAAAGAGCTTGTCCAGTTCATTGTGCATCTGAAAATAAAAGTTCAAAACATTTCTGATCAAGATCACAAAAGCATGACATTGAAGAGGTATAGTCAATCCGAACAGCAAGTTTTTATATGAAAAAATGTCTTTAAAATAATAACTAGTTTTGATATAACCCTTTCTACAGAAGTCTCAAAGTGCTTTATCATTCTTTATTTCAGAATTTTGTCGAATTTTGAGACCCATGTGTGTAACATCTTTTAAGAGTTTAAAGTTGCTGCAGCGCGTTCAACTGCATTGCCATAAACACGTAAGCAACCTTTTCTTTATGTTTACTGGCCTCTTTTTGTATGTGCACTACACAACACACAACCCCTACAGCTTAGCATCCCATCTAAAGGACGAAGTGATAATGGTTTTAGTGTCTTGAGAAAGGATGTAAGTGTCAAGAGCGGGGGAGAATTTCACAAAGAGTTAGGACTAGTCTAATCTCAAGTTTACTCGTTCTTTATTAGCACTTTCCATACGCTTTTTACTATCTCATCTAACTCTTTGTGAAATCAACCCCTGGACTCGAACCCACACTCTGCTAATCAGAAACAGCAGAGCTCATGATTAATATTTGTTATTTTGGTCTTTGGAAAAACAGTAGGAAAATGATTTTTGAGCACAAAAAAATCAAGGGCTGACCTAATTGTTCATATGGTGCATGGGTTAATATATTTTTCAGGTTATTTATTGGCAATTTTTCTGGTTTATTCAAAGGCAAAAATCGGAAATCAGACAAAAGTAGGACGAGTATCATGCCTGGGAGCTCGAGTCCAGTACGTTTGACTGCTCGGCCACTTCACTTACCTCTGCTTTCGTAAGCTGAACAGGAGCAGCCGCAGAAGCCCTTGGTTTGTAGACCTTGACTGGCCCTGATTTAGCGATGCCCCCGCCCCATCCTTCTGATAGCCCACGAGGGGGTTCAAACCTCACCCCTCGATACCCAAGTCGTTCCACGACACTCTGTTTCTGGTCGGCTTTTCCCCAGACTGATATATCCACCGGAATACGGTAGCTGTTGTTCTTGCCGTATGGAACCACCCTGTCAAAGTAAAACCAGAGAATATTTTCAGGCAAAACTGTCTGTACAGTGTTTTAAATGTTTAATGTTAAACGCTATATTGAGAATAAATTATTATTATGTCACAAGTACCATTTGGGAATGGTATCCTGCTCATTTCTGCTTAGCAGAAAATTGTTAAAGCGATATTCTCTGCTTAAATAGCTCTAAGAAATTGGGGCTAGGGTTGGAGCCAGAGTAAAGTGCCTTCTAATCTTACCCGTCAATACGAACAAGTTTCCCGTCAACTAACGGCGATAGAGCAGCCGCCATTTCTCTCTTAATATGGCCCACCTGATGGCCCCAGATGTTCTCTACTTTGATGGCTTGACTGTCGTACTGGTTGTTAGGCTCTCTTACCAAAGCAACCATCTCATTATTATTCACCTGTAACAACAAGAACATTATGTTAAAGGCACTGTACACGTTAGGTAATTAGTCATATATATTAGCATAAAAACCTACTTGGTATTGAGCAACGGAGGGCTGTTGATAGTATAAAACACTGTGAGAAACGGCTCCCTCTTAAGTAATGTAGTTTTTGAAAAAGAGGTAATTTCTAATCAAAATAACAAAAGACTTCTGGCCCGGAACCCTGTTATTCCTATCTGAAAGCACACTTGTTTCTACAAAAAGGGTGTTTTTCTTTCATCATTTTCTTGCAACTTTCAACTACTAATTGAGCCAAAATTTTCACAGGCTTGTTATTGTATGCATCTGTTGGGATACACCAAGTGAGAATACTGGTCTTTGACAATTACCAAACGTGTCCAGTGCCTTTAATCACAGGATTGTTTTTTCGAAGTTTTTGTTTGAGCAAAGAAATATTGACCAGGGTGGGATTTAAGCCTGCAACCTCCAGATCAACTAGCCCAATTTCGTACAGCCTGTAAGCACATAAGTTTGCTAAGCACAGAATTATCTTGCTTAGCAGAAACTGGCAGCCATTTGCATTACGTTTACATTTTGCAACCAGTACCCAGCTGATTCTTTGCCGAGCAGAGAAATTTGCCGAGCAGAATTTTCCAATTAACACCAATATGAAATTGTGCCCAGGCAACTACATGCTACTTCGTTTAACTGCACAAGTTTTGTCAGTCAACTAGTTTTTCAGCCTTCCTCTTCTCTCAACAACAGCTCTGGATAGGGAGGCATGGAGGGCGTTTCGTTTCTCGGACCACCCTGGGACAACAGTTGACCAAATGGACAGTGTATTCTGCGCATATTGGTTTGCAATTTTCTCACATCGGAAAGCAATCTGCGCATGTTGGTACCCAATGTGTGCATATCGATACACATCTGTGCATTAGGCCTTAACGCTAGCCTGTTCATGAACACTGCAGCAGTGAATCATGTTTTAATAATAATAATATTGAAGTCTTATATAGCACACGCTACCAAACAAGGTACTCAAGGCGCTGAGTATATACAAACTTTCAGAGAGATAGGTTATTGCAGTGATGAATTCTGAGACCCAATTGTTTAGCACCTTATAAGAGTTTACAAGGTGCTACGGCGCATTAAGCAGCCACAAACAGGAACACCAGGGCGAACCCCCTCTCTTTTTGATAAGTGCACTGAGTTCTTTTACATGCGTTACACAACACATGGGACCAACGGCTTTACGTCCCATCCGAAGGACGAAGCAATGGTTAAGTGTCTTGCTCAAGGACACAGTGTCACGGCTGGTGATTCGAACCCACACTCTGCTGATCAGAAACACCAGAGTTTGAATTCGGTGCTCTTAACCGCTCGGCCACGACACTTCCATTTCTTGTGATAGATTTTGAATGAATCGGTACCTACCATTCCCTTGTAGTATTGCACGCCAACCACAGCTCCTCGTATCAGTCCAAACAACGTCTCATCCTCCGTGTCGTCAACATCAAGAATGCCGTCACCGCTGGCATTCTGACGACTCACGGCCGCCATGGTCCTGTCAAGCATGCTGATAAGGTCAGTGTCATCAAGGTCATCCTGGGGCCAGGGGTCGCGACCCAAGGTTTCATAACCATAGCGTGACTTCTTCTTTCCTGTTTTGTAAAAATAAGGTGTGATAGGCTCGAAAAGCTTGTAGCTCTTTTGCTTTGCGAACTAACACGGTCGGCCATTTATGGGAGTAAAAAATTTGACTCCCATAAATGGCTGACCATGTTAGTCGACGAGCATGACGAGGTTAAAGGAAAACCATGCATTTTCGAGGCATATTTGTATGGATCGTTTGTAACATCTTTTGAAACATCTTTCCAACCATATTCATTTTATAACAAACAATTACAAACACTTTTCAAAGACCAACTCGACCGGTCCAAGCATGAATGGTCCAAGGCAATGTGTTCCTTTAAAAGAAACTTTCACCACAAGGGGATAATAAATGAAAAACAATACCTCTGCTTTTTGCACCTCTTCTGCTTCCTGACCCACGTTGTCTGTAATTCTTATTATTCCATCCCGAAGCCCAAGGGTTATAACGATTCATTCTTCAACTTTCTTCAACGACTGCCTCGGACAAATCTAGTAGAAGAAAACAAAAAAAATGTATTAATTTAGGCCTGTTTTAGTATTAGTTCCGATTCACAAGTCTGTCAGCTTTTTTCAATAGTCCCTTTTTTTATATTTTAAAATAGAGAGAGAAGTTTTTCCAACACCGAACTAGTCAGCTCATAATTATGTGTTTCAGCATGAAGGAAGAAATTGTACCACTGTGGAGAGAGTACTGCTGTAGCTAAGGCCATGGAGGAACATGCTCTTTACTTTTAATGGTCAGGAACCATGACACAAATTTAAAACATTTCTTATAAGAATTGGTGATATGATATACTGTCGGGATCCCAACAAAAACTAATTTTGAGCACATTTTTTCACTGCTGCTAATATTGGCAGATTTTTTCGAGCAATGGCTCAAATGAAAGCTTGTACATGTGTGTAACTTTCTCGACCTCCATCAAAATACCTATTGAACTTAAAATCAAAATTTTGGGGTCAAATCTGCAAAAAATCTGACATAGCATCTTTAAGGGTTTCATCAGAACACAAGTGCTTGATTTCAACCTAACCAATGAAATAAAAATAATAATTAAACTAAGTTATGTAATTTAATAAAATAAAATTAATTGAACTTTCACAGGTAGCTGCTTTTAGCAAACATTTATTGTAGGGGCCTACATGTATTTTTTTTTTCTTTTCTTTTTCTTCTTTTTATAGAAATTTTGTCAAGTTATCATCAGCATCTTGCCATCTTGCAGTTGACCCTCTACTCTATCATGTCTTCAAGTGTCTTCTTAAATTAAACAGGGGGCCTACATCATTATCAATTTAAAAAATATTAATAATACAAAATTAATAATAACAAATAACACTTTATTTTTTTTATATTAATTATTATAATATTGACACATTTAACAATTTAAATGTGGTATCAATCAAGTATGATCAGCAGTAGACTCTGCAACAAAGCCTAACTTCTCATCTCAATCATTTTCAATCTGAATGCTCATCTCCACAGTTTCCTGACATTTTCTTAAAACATAAATGATACAAACACAGATCAGTTTCCTGACATTTTCCTGAAAGGAAAAGTTTCCGTATGGCGCCACCACTTTTTCATTCGAAATAAAATAATATAGTATCTAATTTACCTGATTGATATATCCCTTTTTGTAAAAATGAGTGAAAAAGTGGTGGCGCCATACGGAAAGTTATCCTCCTGAAATATTAATGATACAAATACATCAATGATACAGGCATGATTGACAAGACAAAAGTGTTGACAACCCGTCCCCTAGACAGGTCGAAAGAAGAAGGTCAAGAAGAAGAAAGAGTTTGGTAAAATGTAACAAAAATGGAGGGCAAGTTATACCCACGTCCCTGGTCTGCCACCAGCAACCATGAATACCGAAACTAACTAACATTAGTTTGGCTTTCCTCAACTTATGAATGTCACGCAGAGCGCGCGGTGTTCTACACCACACACCACACGACCGAGGCTGTATTTTGCGGAGCAGACGACCACTGGCGTGTCCCGTGTCAAAAAAAACGCAACTTGTAAATGTTGTGTTTTTAAGAAACAGACTTTGCCACTAAAACTACGTCTTCCTGCAACTTAAACGCATACATAGGAACTCCGTCATATGTGATATCAGAAAAAATGTCTAAATTTACTTGCCAACTCGGAAATAATTATTAAATTCACATTTTTTACTCACCAGTTCAGACGGTTTCCATGCGGCTCAGAAAAGTCGAACTAGCCACTGGAAAAAAAACAATTTAGTGAGCCCGCCCTCTAGAGTTGACTATCGTAAGTCTGGCGGTTCGATTAGACTTGACTGAAGTCTACACAGATGTTACGTTTTTTGTTTAAAAAAGTTTGTTCTTTTTTTGTACACTTTTGTTATCTGAGAGAATAGAAGTAGCTGTTGGAAGCTGCTTACCAACCAAAGGACCTATCGTATAAATTGGAAAAATGGCCTGACGTTTCGACCGAAGGAAGTAGAGGGTCTTTCTATTCGCCCTCGAAGACTCTGATTGGGTCGAAAAGACAGTCCTTTAAAACAAAATTATCAATTATTTAGCTTCCACACTGTATACGTATTATATGACTCAGCATAATACATAGGACGTGATTGGACGTGAGTCACGAAAAAACAGTAAAAACTCCTTGAATGTTTTTACTGTTTCAACATCTGGTTTCAGACCCTGGATGCATTTATTTCAGTGTTTTTATGACTCGAGTCAACTCGACATACTTGGACACTATTTGCCATTGTCAAAGAATAGTCTTCATTCACAGTTGGTGTATCTCAACACAATATGGATAAAATAACAAACCTGTGAAAATTTGTGCTTAATCGGTCTTCGAAGTTGCGAATAAAAAATTAATGAAAGAAAAAACATCCGTGTCGCGCACCCGGTTGTCACATGAAATTGTGTGCTTTCCGAGATGCTTGATTTCGAGAGCTCAAACTCTAAATGTTAGGTCTCGAAATCAAGTTTGTGGAAAATTACTTTTTTCTATTAAACTACGTCAACTTCAGAGGAAGCTGTTTCTCACAACCTCTCCCCATTACTCGTTCGTAATATAAAAAAAGGTTTTATGATAAAAATTACTTTGAGTAATTACCAATAGTGTCCACCGCCTTAAGCTATTTTTTTTTATAGCAAGTTCAAGCAAAATAGAGAAAATTGTCCCCCATATGAACACGATAAATGTGCCCGTGGGCCACAGGAAAAACAATTTTCATTTTATTTCATTTTTTAGGTTGTGAAGCCAAGGACTATCACACGAAAAGAATGTTAAAAAATTGCCAAAATCTCATGAAGAGAAAACAAGAAAATAAGTTTGAGATTTAGATGTGGGGGGAGGGACCTCAGAGATTCATTCCAGCGAAAACCCAAAGCCTAAGCATCCACAATGCCCCGGTAGGATTCGAACCAGGGCCTAGAGGTTGAAGGCGAGGAAAGAATGATACCTCCACATTATTAAAAACCAAATGGTGAACCTGCGTAAACAAAACGAAACAAACAATTAATGCTTGACAACTTTAGTGAACTCCTTAAAAACCCATACAAGGGCACAATACAACAATGATACAAACAACTCCTGATCTTTGGTCGTTCCCCGCTTACGAAATTACTTGTATTGACCCTTAGATAACAGTCTAGCATTGTTTGTTTAAGTGATTGTTTTGAAGCAGGTTATTTTTGGATGCTTCAACCTTTTTTACGGGGCGAAAAAGGGACGCTGCACTGGGTTTGTGACAGTAGCTAAGCTACTGTTGTTTGTTCTTTATGAAATTGGATCTTGTTGTTAGATTACTTATACCCCCCAAAAAACTCTTTAAAAAAGACTGTTTGCCGGTGTGTCCCAGGAAATTCTGTTTGCTAATGTATATGGTTAGAAAGATGTTTTAAAAGTAGAATATAATTATCCACACAAGTATCACTCAAAACTGTACGGTTTTCTTTTTACGTCGCGAACTATCACGGTCGGCCATTTATGGGAGTCAAAACTTTGACTCCCATAAATGGCCGACCGTGTTATTGGACGAGGTAAAAAGAAAACCACGCAATTTCGAGGCATATTTGTGTAGATCATTGTATTCTACTTTTACAACATCTTTCGAACCATTTGCATTTTATAACAAACGGTTGCAAAACGCTTTTTATAGACCAACTCGTCCGATCCAAGGCAACTTGTTCCTTTAACGTGGGCTGTAGAAAGATGTTTCAAAAGAGGGCGCTATCAGAAGTAGTTTGTACACAGTTTCGCCACGGGGGGGGGGGGGGCGAATCTCCTGCTGGGTCAATGTTGTTACGTCAGAGTTGTCCCCCGATCCCCTTTTTCCTTCAAGCATTTTATCTGCTGTCACAAACCCAGCAGTGTCCCTTCTTAGATAAAAGACTGATATCCTCGACCTCTTTTGGGCTCTTGACCTTACAACTGGGTCATAGAACTTTTCGTAAATACCCTTTGCCAATTGCATGCAAGCAAGCGCTAACTGTTGAATGCTAATTGCACACAAATTAATGACGCAACAATAGAAACTCAATAGAACGCGCAAGGTGGCCGCCTAACTTTCGTGATAACCTGTGAAATACGCTTGCACCATAGAAGCATTTTCTGCTACAGTAGGCCTAAGCCCGAAAATTAATTGCTTACCGTTTGAAGCGGCTCTATGGTGGCTCACCAAACTTGCGAACCATGTGCCCTGCCCGACTGGTCCTTAATACACTCTCTAGCCATCGCAATACTGCCTTTTGATTGGTTTAGAGCGCGTCATAACCGAATGCGTCTCATGGACCTTGCATTATGACGTCACACTCTAAAAAAGCGCCCTCACACTGAGTCAAAAAAGCTCCTACCGAGTTCAAATTAAAGTCGGCAAGTTTAAACCTGCGCTTGACATCAGCGACGACACTGTTGCGGTTTGCGTTTGCACGCATATCAAACAACTTGAAGGTACACATAGCAACCAATCTTATATATCCAGACTGCTTTTTTTTCTTTTTTCGTGCTATTGTTAAAATACTGGGCGATTTTTTTTTCCGGGGTTTTGGGGGCGTGGTTTAAACCATCAAACAGCATGCAGTGAACTAGACTTGATGACTGAGTCGTTATAGTGCTATCATTACAAACAGATTATGCAACAGATTCATGCAACGGTCATCGTAGGTAGCGCATGGCAGCTACTGGGCGTTGGATCAAGGGTGTGTGTAACTACACCGCGCTTAACATTTACTGACTTGATTTCAAGACTAGCAGTTAACTAGATGATATGAACTTCATGCAATAATATCAACGGTAATATTTGTTATCATTCGTTGAATGAATGATTAAGCTGTTGAGTTCACATGGTCCTTGACTATCCAAAGTCTACCATTGTCTGCTGCTGATGACTGTGTGCCGTCGTCTCACACGCTGATGAAGAAGCCCGTACACTCTGCACAGTAATTTCAGCATTGATCTACTCAGCAATAATTAGGTGTTCGGGCCAACAGCCCGGAACACCTCTTATTTTTGTTCGGTTTTTTTTTTTTATTGATACTTCTTCTTCTTCTTCTTCTTCTTCTTCTTCTTCTTCTTCTGTACGTCCCTTGTCCCCCTACAAAAACATCTTTCCAAACATCGTATGAACTTGAAACTTCACACATAGTTAGCGATTTATTAGGAGAAGAAACCGTGTGAGTTACGTCATGATGACGTCATCAATTCTTGAGTTATGAATATTCAAAGTTTATTAATTCAAAAAATCATAACTTTTGATCTACATGAGGGATTCTTACAATCGAAACATCATCGGAATCGTCATTGAAAACTCCGTAAACGCCCCACAGACATGACCCTATTTTGATGTTGTCTTCCGGCTCAAAAGAGAGGTTGAAAATTTCAAAATTCACGTCTAAAGAACAACGTAAATCCCCATTGGTATGTGCATAAACATTGCACGTAGCCATACACACAACGTGTAGTGTATTAGCGGTGCAGCAGAGCACGCTCCAGTGATCATCCATTCTGCTTATTAGCGGCGATTGTCCGCTAAATAAATCACACTTCCCAAGCACATATAAAGTTGAAACTTCACACATAGTTAGATATGTATAAGGAGAAGAAACCGTTTGAGTAATGTCACGATGACGTCATCAATTCTTGAGTTATGAATTTTCAAAGTTTATTATTTCAAAAAATCATAACTTTTGATCTACATGATGGGTTGTTACAATCGACACATCATCGGAAAGTTCGTTAAAAACTCCGTAAATGCCTCGCAGACGTGATCCCATTTTGAGCTCGTCTTCTGGTTCAAAATCGAGTTTGAAAGTTCACAATTTCTTGTATAAAGAACTACGAAATTTCCCCATTGATTGTGCGTAACACTTGTGGCGTGCACGTGTAGTGTACTAGGCATAAGTTATTTGGTGGCATGCTGCCAAGTTTGTTGTACTCTGTGCCATAGCGTGATATGCATAGAGCTATATAGCTATGCAGAACGCTGCGAAAACGATTTCATTTCAATCTTCAGCGTCAAATTGTTCAAATGTTACCCTTCTGATGGCTTAGTGGTCAATATTTAATTGAAGACGAAGTTTCGCTGAGATGGCCACCTACTTCAGTGATTCATGGGACTTTTAATTATGTGAGAAAACAACAGTACAAAATGACGAACATTGGTCATGTTTTGGTTAAACACCGAGAAGAATAGAGACGTTACATCGATCGACCACTCCCCCCGGGTGAAGGGCGTTTTGGGCCCACGGAATTCACGTCAGTATTACGACATCTATTACTTCTTGAACTTAGCATAATCATCAATTGTTTTGATTATTTGTTAAAACAACTATCCAAGTTATTTTGAGTTAAATATTTTGAAGAAAAAAAAATCTCTGAAATAACATAAGCCCTTTCAAACTTTCTCTAGTAGGAAAGGACGTTACG
Organism: Asterias amurensis; assembly: GCF_032118995.1. Taxonomy (NCBI): domain Eukaryota; kingdom Metazoa; phylum Echinodermata; class Asteroidea; order Forcipulatida; family Asteriidae; genus Asterias; species Asterias amurensis. The sequence goes on from NC_092663.1 coordinate 14,836,130, forward strand.
TAAACTAATCTATTTCTACCTCCATGCACAGACATGGATGTTACAATACAAAACATTCAAAGAAAACAGAATGGTTAAAGCATAAGGCCCAAGCAATTAGGAGTGGTCTTGCTAAAATAAACTGCCGGATTAAACAAAACTTTAGTACAAACAAATCAATAAAACAATCCAGATTTTCATCTTCTTCTTCTCTTCGTCCCTTGTCCTCGAACAAAAGCACACTTCCCAAACTCGTATGAACTTGAAACTTCGCACATAGTTAGATATGCATTAGGAGTGGAATAATGTGTTAGTTAGGTCATGATGACGTCATCCATTCTTGAGTAATAAAAATTCAAATTATTTCAAAAAATCATTATTTTTGATCCACGTTTATTTTTTTTACTTTTTTTTTTGTAATATTATCAATAGAGCGCGAAAAAGCTTCATGAAGAATAGTCTTCGTTCAAGGCGGTTAAAACATACATGCCCCTTACAGTCTTTTCTTCAGTCGTCAGTCAATATTTCCTAAGTTCATATTTCCTAAACTACATAAGCTATTTTGACAATCTGTACATCATATGAAAGGGCTTTACGTACTTGACAGAAATGGATATGTTGGTGAACTTTCGTTGACCTTTTGACCTGTTTAAACGGGAAGTGACTGTGAAATGATTTGAAAGGGCGTGGTTTATTGTCTTTTAGGTCGAAAAAACATCTTTTGATGCTTTACCATCACACCATACAAGTCTGGCAAAGGTCTGGTTTAAAACAAATATTACCGATGACATCACCAAACATACACTTTTACTAGATGACGTAATCATGTGGTTTTGACAGTTTTTGTAATTTGAATCATTTATTACAAATCTTGAGAACAAAGCAAGGTGTAATATTTGTTTTTTAATCCAGGCTTTTACTCCCGGAAACCGAACACCTTGAGTTTGTTCACAAACTCTCAATCTCTAGTTACAGGTTAGTTTTTATTTTAAATGGAATATTTTTTCAACGTCATTTAAAGTCACTGGACACTGTTGGTAATTACTCAAAATAAATGTTATTGTTAGCATACAAAAGTACTTGGTAACAATGGAGAGTTGCTGACAAAAACATTGTGAGGAACGGCTCCCTCTGAAGTAACGTAGTTTTCGAGAAAGCATACAGTATTTTCCACAAAACATTTGAAGCGTCTGAAAGCTCACATCTTCGTGTGACAAGGGTGTTTTTCCATTTTTATCGACGACCAATTGAGTTCAAATATTCACAAGTGTGTTGTTTTGTGCTGATGTTAAGATACACCAAGTGGTCTTTGGCAATTATTACCGAAGGTGTAAAAAAGATGGCAACTTTCAGTACTTACGGTGACATCGTTATAACTGTCATTGTCTTTAACCACAACGGACACAATTGTCAGCTCGTACCCTGATATCCCAAATTGGACCGTCCCACACGTCCTTGAGGGGGTTGTCAATCAGCATGGTACTGATGGACGGGAGGGGGGACATACAATTTTAAGCTTAAATTCACCCAGGCGATCTTATATTTTATTTTTAATGATATAAAAATAAACAGTTGTAACTCCAAGAGCGTTTTTAATAAACGCAACACTTTTGCTGGGTCTAAAAGAGCCTTGGAGAGCAACTTGTAAAGTACCGAGCATTTTTTGGTGGGCTTACTCGGGGAGCCATAACTCATGTTTATAACCACAAAACAAAAGCACCAAATTCATGTGTGATTCAATTATCTTAATTTGATTCAATTACTTTAAACAAACATTGGATAGGGATGTCGGAATATAGGGGTGTCGGAACATAGGGGTGTCGGAATATAGGTTCAGTTGTCGGAACATAGGGGTGTCGGAACATAGGGGTGTCGGAATATAGGTTCAGTTGTCGGAATATAGGGGTATCGGAACATAGGGGTGTCAGAATATAGGGGTGTCGGAACATAGGGGTGTCGGAATATAGTTTCAGTTGTCGGAACATAGGGGTGTTGGGATAGGGGTGTCGGAATATAGGGGTGTCGGAACATAGGGGTGTCGGAATATAGGCTGAGTTGTCGGAACATAGGGGTGTCGGAACATAGGGGTGTCGGAAGATAGGTATGTAACCCAATGTTTTATACTATCAACAGCTTACCAATGCTCGTTACCAAGTCAGTTTTTAACTTAGTTTTGAGTAATTACCAAACGTGTACCCTCCCTTTAATCCCCGATGCAAATTGAACACTATAAATCGTTGCGATATACCTGCAGCTCAGTATAACAATAGTATAGTGTACGTGTCACATGGCTGTAAGTACAAAGGGCATCAGCTGCAATGGAAAGGTCAAAGGCACCACGTACAGTAGACTGTCAGAATATGTTCGACGGTAGTACTTGTATGCCAGCCGTCATCAATACTGCACAGGTCCGATGATCCATTATTTTGTGCAGCAGTTTCAATGCAATAAGTGCGTTCTACAGCTTACGGTCACAAGAGTATAAGGTATGAGTGATTTGCTTGTTTCTTTTTTGTTGACATGCCTTGCTCGTTGGTATGTAATTATCGTTTAGCTAATGTTGCACCTTACAAACATGGTCCCGTTTACTCACTCATATTGAAAGACTTTACACCAGAAACATTTTGTTGTGCATCTGAAAGCACCAAGTTATTGTGCACTTGGCAATGGTGATTTTTCGTTCATTAATCTGTTGCAACTTCGATGACCAAGTGAGCCCAAATTTTCACCAGATTTATTTTTGTTTTAATAGTGCATATATGTTGGGATGCAGATGTGAGAATACTGGTCTTTGACAACACTAAAGGTGTACACAGTGCCTCATCAACCCGGTGCTGGCCTCTACCTCTGTGGTCTTGTTCACTCCTCCTACTCACGAACAAACATACTGGCTTGTGGCCATGAGAAAACACACGTCCCAGGTCAGCTAAAAGAAATTTAGGTCAGAGTCCGTTTTGTGGTTTGTCAAAGGTAGAAAGTAAATCAGTTGAATTATCTACACCTTTGACCCCGACCTTAAAGTCACCTGAAAGTGGTATTTTTTCAAAATAAAGCTTTTGTCACTAATAGATGTGTTTTGATGAGTGCACCGTGATTAATGCTTATAGCTTTTGGGGCAAATGTATTTAAAGGAAAGGTTTACCATCGTTATGTATACCGTTATGTATCTCTACTCACGCAAGTACTTTTTAAGAGAAGCATTCTACCGGGGGACGGACAAAATGAGAGACGTACTTCGGTACTACCTGAAAAGAAAGTACATAATATAAAGACATACTACGATTTTATCAATCGAGTATAAAGTAATTTCTAAAATAATTTCTAAGATATTGATCCAACGGAGATGGATCTTATAACTCCGAATGTCAAACTTTGTGCCTTAAACAAAAATATAATATCGGTATGACCTGACTTTTGGTAAACTATACTTCAAACCATTAAATCAAACTGTTCAACTTGTGTATGATAAGGACAAACCCACCTCAACCCCCATGTCAACCTATTGTGTCAGGGCCAGACACCAACTGTCTAACGCAAGTCACGTACAAAAATGTTTTGGATATTAATACGATAGAATAGTTGCTTTGCATGGGCAACCTTCCTCTATGTTCCGACGAGTCCAATTGGAATTAATATTATTTTTGACCTTTGAAACCAATTGTTACTCGTGTAAATAGAAACGTTGTATTTAAGGTTCTGAACACTGTTTGTAATTACCCCAAATAATTGTTAGCAAAAAAAACTAAGCCCCCTCCCCTACTTTACAACGAGCAACAAAGAGCTGTTGATAGTATAAACCATTGTGAGAAACGGCTCGCTCTGAAGTAACGTAGTTTTTGAGAAAGAGGTAATTTCTCGCTCAAAAAGGCCTGAAGTCTCTTTTAGTTATCTGGAAGCACACAAATTGTGCAACAAGGTTTTTTATATTTATTTCATTACTCCCTTGCAACTTCGATAAACATTTCTAGCCCAAATCTTCGCATTTTATTTGTTATTTATGAATTATGTTGTGTTATACAAATTTAAAATATTTTACAGTTTGTCTCGAAATCCAGCATCTTAAAGCACATAACTTCTCGTGACAAGGGTGTTTTTTTCTTTTATTATTTTCTCGCATTTTCGACGACCATGTGAGCTCTAATTTTTACCTAGTTTGTTATTTTATGTACTTGTTGAGATACACCATGAGAGAAGACTAGTCGTTGACAATATTACCAATAGTGTCCAGTGTCTTGCAGCTTCTATTTAAGAAGAACAGCAGAATTACAAGAAGAAAGTGACAACGGGAGGCTGTTCCAGTGTTTAGGACCAAAGAACGAATATACATGTATAATGTTGACATAAAGTGGTTTTAACTGAGGAGAGCCACCTCGAGAGGTCCCACCATGTTAATTAAGAAATCAATAAATGATTAAGCATAATTGCGACTCCATTCTCGTAATGATCAAAAGGTGAGTAAATGAAAAATGGATATACGATTTGAAGTGTGCTCCTTTACCCGGAGGAAAATGCCTTAGTTCCCGTTGCCCTTCTAATAACAAAGCGTCCTGGTTCGAGCATGGAGGAGGAAATAGAAGGAGCTCAAACGAAGGGACTTCAAAAGTCGAACCTGCGGTACCGCGGTCGTTTAACAACACCTCGTAATCACCGACATACCTTATACAGACAATGAGCGAGCGACCTGGGGCCGATTTCACAAAGATCTAAAATTGATCGTAACTGCAAATCAATCGTAGTTGCTTAGTAAAGTGTGATGTCACAATACAAATCACTATAGTGATACTGAAAATTTGTCTTGCGATGAATTTTGTTGCTTTGTGAAATCGGCCCCTGGCGTATGTGAGTTTGCGCGTGCGCACTTGGTTTTTCACTCGACCATGGTGTCGTATGTCGTATGGATATAATACAGAAAAACAATTTTTTTGAGACCTGATCAAATTTGTGTACACTTGTGCTCACCAAATCGAAAAACACATTTGAATACCAACCACCCTCGTGTGCTAATACCCACATTTTGAACCACCGCTAGTGGCCGGAAGGTTACATAAAATGAAAAAATATGCCATGATGTTTCAGTGAAACACCACAAACGGTAAATGAAAACGTGTATAATTCTTAATTCTGGTCTCCAATGATTCAACTTTACACGAAGGCGACGGTGCAGAGCGGCAGTACCGCACGTTCTGTATCAAAGAAATCTAATCCTGCTCGTTAATCGGCCGTCCAGCTGCCACTTGGTCAGACAGGGTTTACAGAAGGTAATGGTGACAGAGTTTTCTTGAAATATTGTTTCACGAAATGCTTTACTTTTTGAGAAAACATTAAAACAGTTATCAATTCTCGATATCGAGAATTACGGATTTATAGTAAACACATGTCATGACACGGCGGAACGTGTGAAAACAAGGTAGGGTTTCCCCGTTATTTTCTCCCGACTCCGATGACCGAGTGAGCCTAAATTTTTTACAGGTTTGTTATTTTATATATAAGTTGTGATACACGAAAATTGTGTTCCAAATTTCCGTCAAAATTTTCCCGCGCTGTTTGGGACAATTATCACCAAACTTGCAGGAATTTTCAAGAGGGGCTCTTTCTAATATTGACAATGTACTTGTGCTTCAGAACCAGTGATCTGGGCCCAGTTTCATAGAACTGCTAAGCACAAAAATGTTCTTAGCATGAAATTTCTTCTTTGATAAAAACCAAATCTTAAGTTGTTGTTCTCCTTTAATATCAAAACAGATGGATATCGACGTCGTCTTCAAATTTCTCGGTAACTCCGGGCTGTTGCAGAATGTCAACTTTTTCATGTTCAGCTTTTCCACGTTGATCTCACCACTTCACATGGTCGGGGCGGCGCTGACGGTGGGCCAACCCGACGACTACCGATGCAAGACACCCACTGGCTTCACTATAAACCAGACGATTCCCTACTACGTGAACGACAACGGGCTAATTGAATATGATAGATGTCATTTGTACGAGGTTGTGAACGGTAGCGTCAGTTCGAACTTGACGGGTTGCAGGTATGGATATGACTACAAAACCACCAACGGGGAGACGAGTGTGGTGTCGGATGTGAGTTCGCGCCATGGGGGTGCCATCTTTGATTTATTAATCCAATCAATGTAGTTAATAAGCTCTCGCTCTATTCTTGTTAGACTTGATTCAAGTCTCATTCTCGTATGAGAGGTCCCTAAGCATATACCCCAACATAAAACAAGACGTAGCATACACAGTACAGTACAGTAATATTGAATTAGTTTCCCAAAAGAGTATGGAATAAACGTCGAATTGATTCGAAAATGAAACATGGCATTGAAAAATAGTCTGGCGCTTCATCAGACGTCCAACACGTTTTAGAAAATCGCAGTTAAATTCGTACACGTGACTGTGTGATGTGGTATATAAAGCTAGCACCTGTCCTTATCCTTGCTTGCGGTTATAAAGGATAAGGAAAGGGGACCAGTCTAGAGGAAGACCTGTCATTTGCTAAAGAGTCTGTGTTTGGGTCCCAGACGTGACCCTTTGTGTCCTTAAGCAAGAGACTACCATCATTGCTGCGTTCTTCGGATGGGACGTGAAGCTGTGGGTCCCGTGTGTTGTGTAATGCTCGTATAAGAACCCAGCGTACTTGTCGTAAAGAGAAGGGGGTTTCCCCGGTGTTCTTGTTTTATTTGCAGCACATTGGAACACAGCACCTTGTCTCTCATACCATGGAAGAATAAACACTCCTCCATGCTCATACGTAGCTCCAGAAAATAATCCTAAGCGCTTTGATACATCCCTTAGAGGTGTGATTAAAAGCGCTATATAAGAACCGAGTAGTATTATTATTATTATCATACCTAAAGCTTATACATACGTACTGAATGTAAATGGGGTAGCACTGTTTCAGCCCCCATGAGTATATGTGACAATAGACTTGACTCAAGTCTCAAAAAGCTAAACATCAAGTTTATAACTCTCCTCTCTCGCAGTTGAATCTCGTCTGCGACGAAAGCCTGTTAGGCGGTGCCATGCAGTCTATTATGCACGTCGGGACCATAGTGGGTTCATTCATCCTGGGTCAGATATCGGACACCGTCGGACGGCGTAAGACACTCATGATATCACTCTTTGGTCTCGGAGTATGCGGGACTGCTGTTGCCTTCCTGTGGAACTACACTGTAATGGCTGTGCTGTACTTCATCATTGGATTCTGGACAGCGGTAATATATAAGCCACCGCTGCCAAATAATATATAATAATACTAAAGAGTTCTTGTACAGCACATTTTTTACAATGGGCCAACCAAACCATGTTCCCGATAAGGCTGGTTGCAATGGCCGACCATAGTAACGTTGACAACCAATGGTCGACTAGCCTGTGTTCGAGTCAAAATAGTAAACCAGTCATTTAGCTAACCATTGTGCACGCTTGAACTTGCTCTAGTTTGCAACTGCGTTGTGGTTCCAGTTTAAAACCTTTCTTTCCCAATGCGTCTTGACCAGCGACTACGTTGGAGCAACATACTGCACGGCTCACTGTGCTCGCTCATCAGTCATCACTATTAGAGGTTGTTAGCGTATATTTTCACTTCCAAAAAGGCAGACAGGATAGGCATGTGTCAGTGTACCGCGTGGAATGAAATAGACCTTTAAAATATCGGCGTGGGGTAGAAACCCGTAAACTGGAACCTTTTTTCATTACTCAGGGCGTCTTGACGAGCGGCTACGTTCGAGCAATCGAGATGTTCCAAACGAAGAAGAGGATGGTAGGTCACATGATCAACGGACTCATGTACGGGTCGGGTGTCCTTCTCGTCTCACCACTGGCTTATCTATTTCCGAATTGGCGCCATTTTCAACTCGCTGTGTCGTTGCCGTGCTTCGTTCTCGTCCCGTGCATCTGGTAAGCTTCAAGAAGTAATAAGTCAAGAAGTAATAATCTAAGCATTTTAAGTAGCGTTCTTACAAATAAGATTCCACAATGCTTTATACAAGGAGTCAATAATTATATTTACAAAGGAATGAAACTGAAATAAATGGCTAAAGCAACATAAGTCTGGAAAAGGTGAGTTTAAGCAATGTTTTTGTATTTTTGTAATTCTGTTTTATTTGTGGAAATGTGTTAGCGAAAATAAATTTGAATTGTCCACAAATAAAACTTAGTTTCAACACAGACAACCATAATCACGCCCCTTTCCTTGTTATCTTTCTTAAGGTTTTGCTACGAGTCCCTGAGGTGGCTAGTCCAGAAGGGACGCTTCAAAGAAGCCGACAAAATCATCTTAAGAATCGCAAAGTCGAAACAGCTCAGCTATACCGGGTATCAGAACCTCCCGACAGTAGACGAAATGGAAAAGATTCCCATGGAGATTATTAAGAACACGGACTCCAAACCCGTTCAAACTGGCGGGAGTCAAAGAAAAGTTGCAGACGAGAAGTGTTCCAGTTTACCGACAGGTCGGGGAAATTCAATTTCGAGCGTGTCGTCGAGTCATCACATACCGTCCATGGCGAGGAAACGCTCCCGTAGGTACTCGGTGGTGGACCTCTTCACCACCCGATTCATGGCAATGCAGACGCTGATCGTTTTCTTGTGCTGGTGGGTGATTTTAACGTAGGGTCGCCCTTTAGACTGGTCCCCTGTACGGACAGGTATTGGTCCTACAGAACCAGCGATATAATTGAATGCAATGTACACGTGTTAAAGTAGGCTACATGTACGTGCGTAGTGATGTTTTATACGTGTACGTAGAATTTGACTGCGAATTTGTACCATGTGAATTGTGACGTCAGATGTTCAAACTTTTAGAGAGGTCCCCTTCATGATAAGGGCATTGTTTAACATAATCAGTGATATCAGTGGTTACAACACATGTACATGTACATGTACACGTATGTGGGTATACGTTTAGGCATACGTAGAAAAGGCTGCAATTTTTTTTTTTTTTCAAATTTAGAACCTTTATTTCTACATTTGCACCTGGAGGCATCTATTCATAATTTATACTAACGGAAGTAACGTGTTAGTTTTGTGTTAAAAAAAAAAAAAAAACAGGTGGCTCTACAGATTGGGCTGCAATTTTTGTACGGCATTTTTTGGTCCGTTGATCATACTTTTTCCTTTTTTTTCGTATTTCAAAATTTGATTTATTACACACAATTTTTTTGAAAGAGGATGAACGAATGCAAGGTATGAAAGCGCGGCTGATGATTTAAGAAAACCTGCCAATGCGGCACGAATCGCATGCGGCACCAATAAAATAACGGGAAAACCCGCCCTTGTTGCCGCACGTTTTACTCGCCGTGTAATGTGCTCAAAATAAATCCGAAATTCTCGAAAACGAGAATTGATAACTGTTTTAATGTTTTCTCAAAAAACAAAGCATTTCATGGCATGATGTTTCAAGAGAAGTCTTTCACCATTACCTTCTGTAAACCCTGTAAGTTATTTGTAAATCTATGAACTTTTCTGTTCCGAAAGTGTATAATGGCTTTAAGCAGCCTTTTATAAATTGTTCCATGTTAATATTTTGTTTACATCTCATGACCAAAGAGTAAATAATTTGACATCGCAACTACTACTGCTCATCTTATTTATTCAATATTAATTCGTGTTCTTCTTTTTCCTGTTGACTTCAGGTTTACAGGCAGCAGTGTTTACTTTGGTTTGATCATCAACACTTCAAATTTAGCCGGGAATAAATATCTAACCTTCTTTTTGATGTCCCTGTTTGAGATGTCCTGTTATCCGGTTGATTTCTTCGTCATGAAAAGGTACACGGATCTGGGAAAGATATGTTTTATTAAATTAAATACATCCTAGATTTGTCAAGTTTCTGATTTAGGTGGCTGGTGCCTTGACTAAAAAATAAGTCATCGTCACGAGACTGACGATGACTAGTGCAAGCTAGTCGAAACGCTGAGACCAATTTAAGAACTAATCCCGGGTGTAGTGTAGTTAATCACGATCATAATAAGCTACGGTAGTAGTTCCAGCCGATTTTCCATACCTTCCGCTCAGGTAGTAGTTAATTATCAGGACAGTTCTTTTCAGATTTGAGAAGTCTCCGGAAAAAAATCCGATAAATCTACTCCGCGGTTGAAGGAACACGTTGCCTTGGATCGGACGAGTTGGTCTATACAAAGCGTTTGAATCCGTTTGTTATGAAATGCATATGGTTGGAAAGATGTTTTAAAAGTAGAATACAATGATCCACACAAGTATCACACAAAATTGCACGGTTTTCTTTTTACGTCGTGAACTATTACGGTCGGCCATTTATGGGAGTCAAAATTTTGACTCCTATAAATGGCCGACCGTGTTAGTCGACGAGGTAAAAAGAAAACCACGCAATTTCTAGGCATATTTGTGTGTATCATTGTATTCTTTTACAACATCTTTCTAACCATTAGCATTTTATAACAAACGGTTACAAAACGCTTTACAAAGACCAACTCGACCGATCCAAGGCAACGTGTTCCTTTAAGTAGAATATAACAAGAGAGCAAGACAGTTCTCTTAAGAACAAACTCTACCTGGCAAGTAGATACACACATGGTGTTACCGGAAACCCAATATGTTTTGTAATTTATGTACATAATTATTTCAAGTGCAAGTCTTTTTGTAAAATAAAATAAAAAGTGTTTGAGTAAATACGGAGATTTTTCTCCTCCATTTAACAATATTATTTTATTTTAATTTCAATTCACTCAATTTCGTTGTTTCCTTAACAAGATTTGGAAGAAAGCGACCGCTCATAACAAACTTCATAGGATCAGGCGTGGCATCACTAATCGTTGCATTCACACCAAAACAGACAGGTATGGACCCCATTTCATTTATTCTGGTTGTGAACCCAGCTATGACTCTGATAAAGGCGAAATTAATGACTTTAAAGGAACATGTTGCCTTGGATCGGACGAGTTGGTCAAAACAAAAGCGTTCGTAACAGTTTTTTATATAATGCATATGGTTGGAAAGATGTTTTAAAAGTAGAATACAATGATCCACACAAGTTTGCCTCGAAATTGCGTAGTTTTCCTTCTATTGTGCGAACTAACACCGTCGGCCATTTATGGGAGTCAAAATTTTGACCCCCATAAATGGCCGACGTGTTAGTCGACGAGGTAAAAGGAAAATCACGCAATTTCGAGGCATGTTTGTGTGGATCATTGTATTCTACTTTTACAACATCTTTCTACCCATATGCATTTTATAAAAAACGGTTACAAACGTTTTTCAAAGACCAACTCGACCGATCCAAGGCAACGTGTTCCTTTAACTAAAAACCAGATGGGGGAGAAGACAGTGAAGGAACTTTCAGTTTTTAGATGTGCACCAGGAAGGAAAACCATAGAAAGTTATTCCAGAAATAAAACCTCATGCTGTCAATTAAATTAAATTCAGGAAGAAACTGAAAACCCAAGTTACAAAAAAAAACATTGATTCAAACAGTTGTCCTAGAGTGGAATGCGAAGAAAGATATCACGCCAACCCGACCATCTCTTCGTTAAGTGTGTCATAAATGGAAACATGGACTGATCTAATATTCTGTTCCTCGTAGCACAACACTATTTGTGCGAATGGAAGTTATATTATAGTTGACATACAAATCCCCCTTTTAAGACACTAGACACTATTGGTAATATTGTCAAAGATCAGTCTTCTCACTTCGGTGTATCTCAACATAGGCATAAATAAACAAACCTGTGAAAATTTGAGCTCAATTGGTCGTCGAAGTTGCGAGATAATAATGAAAGAAAAAAACACCATTGTCACACGAAGTTGTGTGGTTTCACAGCTTGATTTCGAGACCAAAATCTAATTCCGAGGTCTCGAAATCAAATTCGTTGAAAATTACTTCTTTCTCGCAAACTACGTTTTTACTTCAGAGGGAACCGTTTCTCACAATGTTTTGTACTTTCAACCTCTCCCCATTGCTCGTTACCAAGTAAAGTTTTTATTGTGAGTAATTACCAATAGTGTCCACTGCCTTAAAAGCTTTAAAAATGAATATGATCTTGGGTTTTTTGGTTTGCTTAGAGAGCGGAGTGAGTCTTGTTGCCCTTATTGTCGCCACATCAATTATTGGAAGATACTTCGCTGCAGCCGTCTTCGATATCACATATCTTATTTCAGTGGAAATTTTTCCAACGGTTTTACGGTGAGTCAAACTTCATTTATTTATTAATTTCGTTTATTTATTGAGTCTGGACCCAATTTCAGAGAGCTACTAAAATGTTGTTTAACTTACTTTTTGCTAAGCATGAAAAGAGCAGGATACCAGTCAAAATTGTTTAGTGTCATGGTAGTTTAGCTGGTAACCTTATTCCTGTAAGCATTCATTTGTTATGCCTGCTTAAGCACCTTTATGAAATTGCCCCCTGTTATGAAGCCAAGCACTATCAAAAAGACAACTTAATCACTATATAACTAGCCAATATCCTAGTTGAAAAAGGACAATGAAGGAAGTTTTCATTTTTAAAACCCCAGTGAATTATTCCAGGGAGAACCAATGTGGTCGGGGGGCTGAAAACCCAATCCACTTAGTTCCCGAAGTGGGATTCGGACCAGGGGTCCCCAGAGTAGTAAGGCGAGGAAAGGTTACCACAAGGTATGCCAACCTCTGACCACAACAATTATTTCCCCGTGAAGATCAGAATTTACCCGAGGCATTGTCAGTTTGTGGACGGCGATGCGATTGAATTGTTAATGAAAAGAGGAGCAACTAAAGATTGTTTGCTTTGGAACTTGGGCCTTTTGGACACAACCATAGAGAAAGTACACAACTAACTTGGCTTCGATCCTGGTGTCCTTTGTCCCCAGTGTGTGTCTCAGTTTCCTTCTTTTATTCAGTGTAAAGTTCCCAGTAAAATTTATGAGGATAAGAGATACAATGCGTGTTGTGCATGGGCCCAAGAAAAATAGAAACAGGGCATGCTTTCGAGTGCGGAAATATGTACAGAAAGCACAAGTAAAATTTTAATAAAAAGAGGGCACTATCGGAAGAAATTTCAACACAATTGGTTGTTTTGGGGACTGAATCACAGTAAATCCCATAGTATGGGCTGATGCAATCAGAGACTTTTTGCGAAGGATGTAATTTTCGATTTTATTGTTTAGAGAGTACAACTCAAGGTTTTCAAATTCCATTCGGCTCAGTCAAGTTGGACCCTATATTGAACAACAAAATGCGCTATCGTTACCGGGCTTCAAATAGGAGGCATGCAGAACCCACGCGGTTTGTTCATACAGGTTTGGCCACCAGACCACGACCACCACGTGTCAACACTCTACAAACGTGCATTGCATGGAACCTTTGTTTATTTTTATAATTGTATACCCAGACTCAGCTTACGTTTTGAAGAAAAAAATCTACCTAGTTTACAATTCACAATTACTTGAAAGTGTTCTCTTGTACTATGTTTTTACCTGAAGAAACATCGGCTTAGGGACGTGTGTAACTGTTGGACGGGTTGGAGGTGTCATAGCTCCCTTCGTTGTTTATCTGGTAAGTTGAAATGGCGAGCATGGCAAAATGGCCCGCTTGAAACTCTTGGTGGCAGCATATGGAGAATATCAACGCCTATGGCCCTTTTCGAAACCACGGCTCCGGCTCCAGATTCGGCTCAGGCTATAGCTTGGCCCTGCGGTTATTTTGACAATAATTGCGCGTGCTTTGCATACGTGCTCGTGCTTCAAACGAGAGAGCGGAGCCTGAAGCTGAAACCTTGGATTCGAAAGGCCAAAGTCTTAATTTTAGCTCGGCCTCAGGCTTTGTTAAATAGTGACGCCCAAAATATTGCAAAGTTGCTGATGTAGTCTTTGACGAAACCATGCTTACGGGTTTGTTTGCTCAAATAGTGAAAAAGATGCCTTTGTATATATATTTCTTTTTGCAGAACACAGTAAGTGGCTGGTTACCACTGACGATATTTGGTGCAATCTCCATCACCTCCGGTCTGCTTGTATCCCTACTACCGGAAACACGTCATACACGCCTTCCGGAAACGTTCGAAGATGCCGTCCAACTGGCTGACAAAGGGCTAGGTCGCGCCAAATTTGAACCCATTCCTGAGCATGTGTAGAGCGCCCTCTTCCGCCAAGTTTTGCAAAACGGTATACTGTAATAATTTCCACATTTATAATAATTATTTGTATGTGGTCAGAAAGAAAGATAATTCTGGCAAACGTGAGACAGTTTGCAAAAATGACGTCGAGCAAATTGACGCAACCCAAATGACGTCATCACTCACCGAGGGATCTTGAGTTTTAAGTCAGATTCCCTGTGCGTTATTGTGCAGTGCGCATTTTAAGCAATGCTTGCGCAGTTAGATGCTCGCTAAATATTTCCTTGCAGAGGTCGATCATTTCTTATACGCATCTACGCAAATATGCGCATCTACCGTTTTCACCATTTTGGGAGTGAATTCCTATGCGTACATTTTGACCATTGATAATAATAGAGATGAACGATTTTGACGCTCAAAATACGGGACAGGATAGGCGCGTTAAAGTGCACTGCGCGTTGTGCAAACATCAATACTGTGCCAATATTTATAAGACTCGCCCAAAGAGGTAAACGAATAGACCCCTATCATTTGCCGCCATTGTTGATGAAATGTGTACACGCATGTGTAAGGTAGTCATTGGCTAAGAGCCATGCCCTGCAGAGTGTCATCAACGATGGCGGCCAATGACGTCATGCGCTATGCGCAATGATGTTATGCGCAATCCATCTATGGCGGACAGATCAGAGTGCCTGACCCATGTGGTACTGATATAATTGCATCGCAATAGACATAGCTTACCAATCGATTCCAATGGGAGACTTTTGGGACGCTTGGTGGCAGCCGACTTACCAGGTAAAATCCATTGTTCTCGGTCATGTGCGCACGCTCAGAACTACGTAAACAATGGCAATTTACCTGGTAAGTCTGCTGCCACCTAGAGTCCCAAAGTCTCCCATTATTGTGTCACACAATATTCTCATTTAACACTGCAAGATGAACCACAAGACAGTGTGATCAAATTTGATTATATATTTGAAAATTGTATATAGGTGCTTGAATAGAAATAAATTAATCATTATCAACCAGGTTGATAGCCATATAAAGTGGGTATCTTAATTTTCCCCGAGTAACAAAAAGTATTATTTCCTTAATTAGTGACTGCGCTAACAATTAACTGCTGCCCTCCATCTAGGAGGAAAATGTGCAGATATATATCTGTGGCAATGTGTGACAAAAATGCCTTGAAACGACAAAATGCCTTATTACGGAAGTTTAGCATTGTGTGTGAGCTTGCCTTTAATGATGAAAATGCAAGACAGTTGAGGCTGAACATTTTTCACTTTGCCTTTTTTCTTTTAAATAATTGTTGTAAATCAGAAAATATGGTGATTTATTGTCTCACGAGAACATTTTAAAAGTTTCAAATAAATCGATAAGTTTTCTGTTTTACAGCGACTGTTTAAAAGAAAAAGGCAAAGTGAAAGTGGACATGTTTCAACTTTGCCTTTTTCTTTCAAATTATTGCAGCTGTAAAACAGAAAATGTAGTGATTTATTTGAAAACTTTTAAAATGTTGTCGTGAGACCAAGCGTATTGTGTACTGAAAATAATGTTTGTATGCCTTCTGATGAAACAGTACTCCACTAACAAGACCAAAATTAGTGATGCGTGTCTGTCTGTCTGTCTGTCTGTCTGTCTGTCTGTCTGTCTGTCTGTCTGTCTGTTTGTTTGTTTGTTTGTTTGTTTGTTTGTTTTGTAGAAGTTCAATTAAAGTCTTCAAATGTCTTGAAAAAACACTATGTATTAAACAAAATTTGCCTTATATTAAAACTTTTTAATATAAAATAATATTCAACAAGAATGTCAGTTGACTGTGGTCTTAAAGTAACGGAACAGTGGCCGTTGCGTTGTTGTCTCAATGGTCAACGAGTAAAAATCATTCACTGTGTTTAAACAGTATTTCTTTCCAGGTGGCTGGTGAAGTGTGTTACGATTAACAGATGAACTTAAAGGGGATGTGTCGTCATGGTCAAATCATTACTGTGGATGTACATGGAACTGGTTAGCAGTTTATAATTCAATGTACAGCTGCCACACAGGCTTGCTTTAATCATGACGAAACATCCCCTTTAAGGACTGTATTTTCAAGGGGTGATTTAATGCCTTCCTCCTTGTGCACAAAATTAGCAGTGCTATTTTTGATTTAATTTAATAACATGACAATATTTTATGTTTTAATAAAAAATGTGTTTCTACTTTTACAGCTTACATGGATTGTATGATTGGTTGATTGTTGATGTTGTTGCCGTTGTCTTCTTTGTAGTTGTCGTTGTCGCTGTCGCTGTCGTTGTTTTTGCCCAAAGCGCCCAGTTCACTGCAACGTGTCCTATTATGAGACTTTTGAACGCTAGGTGGCAGCAGACTTACCAGGTAAAAGTCCATTTGTTTACGTAGTTCTGAGCATGCGCACATTACCGATAAACTGGTAAGTCTGCTGCCACCAAGCGTCCCGAAAGTCACCCGATTTACATCTTGTAAATGAATGAAACACCATGGGGGACGGGGGTTGGGGAGTGTCTTTTAGAATGGCATGTCGCATAGTAAAATAACCACTATATTACTGGTGCTATCTCATTATTGTTATTAATAGAGTGGTAGATCAACGAAGATAAGTTTAAAGTTCACTTTTATGTAGTGAAAGATTTATTATTTTATTACTAAAAAAATAAACACAATTATTTCACCACATTCACTATATCTAACCTTCACGTAGGGTTTATAATAACTCGCTGAGTATAACTACCGGGGTTTTAACATTGTTGTCAATGTTAGGTTTAAAGCCATTCGACCCTTTCGGTTCAGAAAAAAAAATGAAAGTTCAAGGATTTACCAAAATAACTTACAGGGTTTACAGAAGGCAATGGTGAAAGACTTCTCTTGAAATATTTTTCCATGAAATGCTTTACTTTTTGAGAAAACAGCAAAACAATATAAATGCTCGTTACGAGAATTACGGATTTATTTCAAACACATGTCATGACACGGCAAAACGCGCGGAAACAAGGGTGGGTTTTCCCCGTTATTTTCTCCCGACTCCGATGACCGATTGAGCCTAAATGTTCACAGGTTTGTTATTTGATATAGAAGTTGTGGTACACAAAGTGTGGGCATTGGACAACACTGTTTACCGAAAGGGTCCAATGGCTTTTAAAAGAAATTAAAAACGATTTTTTTTTTTTTTTTTTTTTTTTTTAAACACAATTAGGCAATAGTAATTCTTAAAAATGCAAAAACATAAGGACAATGTAAAAATTTCGAGGGTGGTACTTAAATACAAGAGAAAATCCCCCCCCCCCTTTCCCCTCCCCCTTAAGTGTCGGCCATAAGGTAAGTTAACCAAAGCTGAGGATGTTTCGTCAACAGAGGGCCATATCAGACTCCTTTTGATCTGGAATAGATTATCGGAATCTCCCGACCGATCTGACAGAATCTCTTGCCATACCCTGCACACGTACAACTGTTTATTGTCTAACTCTATGAATACAGTTTATATACATTAAAATATAAAAAAAAATACAATACTGTGGAATGTTGATTGTAAAATATGCACTTGATTGTCGGATGTAAGCAGCATAATCAATTAAATGAATGAATTAAATGAATACAGTCCTCTAGAATACAGAATTACAGTTTCAAACAAAAACAATTTTTTTTAACATCTTAAAAAGGTCTTCAACAAATAGTTTAAAGAAGAAAAACCCATCAAGTTTCCTGCCATTTATAATGCTTTGTTTACTAACATTGTATACTATTAAGATCTAACCAGCTAATATCTCTGGTTCCAGGGTTAGACACCTAATTCCGACACCCCAAAGTTCCGACACCTTTTCCTAACCCTAGCCCCCAACCTGACCCTTAATACACCAACCCTAATTCTAACCCTATGGCATTCTAATCACGAAAAGGTTTCGAAACATTATGGGTGTCGGAATTTAGAGGTGTCGGGATAGCGAACAGTGACCGGTTCCAATATAGTTATCATAAAACTCGGGAACGCTTGAAATGCATTCAGAACACTGCTTGTTTAAATTATTTATAACGCACACCAGACCGGTGTCAGATGCAGTTGTGTCCGCCATGCAGTACTGTCCATTCCGGACACTTTTGCATTACACAAACCGTGTCCGGGGCTATGTAAAACCGTCCGGAGGACGTGTACGTGACTGAACATGTATGTGCGCGCGTAAAAGCGAGCGTGGATGCACCATAGATATAGAATAGAATAACTAGATCGGCCGCGCGTACATACGCGGGTTCTGGCATGGGGGCCGCCATTGCCTATCTCCCGTGTACATTTTCTGTGCGTTGCCGTCAGCACGTGACTTGTTGCCGTCAGCACGTGACATTTAGCGCGTCAAAGGCCTATCTCCCGTGTTCATTTTCGCGCGTCGCCTTTCGAACGTGAATTTTTTACCGCGTCCATGGCGAACAATTTTTTTTCTACACAGGCAATGGCGCGTATGTACGCGCGGCCGATCTAGTTATTTAATTCTATATCTATGGGATGCACTGAACCTACGTAGTATAGACCTTTTCGCAAATACCGGGGCGCGCGCGTAAAGCTTGGAATTAGGTGCATTGTGGTCTTGCTGGTATCCAAATTTGATCCATATCTATCCCACAATGCAGCTCATTCAACAGTCTGCGCTTGCGCATTGGTATTTGCGATAAGGTCTATGTAGCATGATTATTCACGTATTTTATTATTACATCGAATACCAAAAGACCGAACATTTCCCATGTCATTCATGACCATGAAAAAAACAGCTTGTAAAAAAAATGGCGATTGTGTTCCGTCGACCAAGGGTGTTTAATTTGATGCAAGAACGGTTTTGCACGGGGGCGGACACAACTGCATATGCAGATGTGTCCGGGCGGACATGATTGCATATGCAAAACCGTCCGGCAGACATTGTTGCATATGCAATACTGTCATCCGGATAGTATTGCATATTGGACATAATTGCATGCGACACTTCTAAACTAATTTTGTTGACGTTCGAATCAAATCGACTTGTTTAATTTGTAATCACAGACGTTTAAACCAATGTCTGTATGCGATAGAGTGGCTGTTGCCAGCTTCGCGATTAATATTCACATGTTTGCCGAGCTCCCCTTTTGATTAGATGATCATCTAAACAAACAAACAAACAAACGAACAAGCAAACAAACAAACAATGTATGAAAAGTCAAATACTTATCCCTGGTCCTGGACAGTTGACAAGTCCGTCCCTGATAACCTGGCTCCGTCTTCAATAGTCTCCGGTAATGGTTTATTGTGCGTCTCTGGTAGAGTCAAAACGAGAAGGCCGGCTACCAGCGAGGCGATACCAAAGACAATTAGGGGGATAGATCCGTGTATGAAGTTCTGAGAGGGGGAAACACTCTTTAAGTTATTCATTTGAAAGCTAATTAAAACTGTTTATTAATGTGTGTTTTGAATACAACATTCCGTTTTAGGGCCATGTCACATGAGGCAATTTACGGGCATCCAGTTCCAGGCAATCTCCATGAAGAAAAGGCATTCACATTTGATTGTTCACCTATTTCTCTTGTGGATCGTAAGACAATGTTTGAAAATTTACCCGTTTGCTACCAAAGTGGTCATGTAGTATGCACTGCAGTTGGTTGACTCCAAGTTGCCTGCAAAAGATGCCTCGTGTGACATGGTCCATAGGCTTTAACTTGAATAGGCCTACCACCAATTAGGACCTACCAACGCAGCAGTTTTTATCAAAATCAGAAGACATGGAGGTGCGGGCGTTGGTCTACATGGAATGACCCACATACTTCCCTGGACTAGTCATGTTAAAGATACTTTATTGAACGAAGGTTTAAAATAAAATAAACTAAAACAAATATACTATATGACTTACAAGGTAAACGACGAACGGGGCGACAATGCCACCAATGCGGCCGAACACAGAAGCACTCCCAGCTCCAATATTCCTTTTCAAAACAAAGAAACATCAAGTCAGAAACATCATAACTCAAACATATAAATGGAAGAACTACAAGCCGATAATTGCACAGGCTTAAAGGTGGGAAAGATCTGTTTTGTCTACGTAATGTTTTCTTGCCAAATTATTATCAAGAAAGGTACAATAAAAGTCACCAGAATCTTGCTGAAAAAAAACCATGAGAGAAAAAACAGTCACTGTGCAGTACTCGATGCGATTTTTTGGAGGAGGTCTCGATCTGTGTTATGAATAACACGGGACCCAGGTAATTTCGTAACAATAGCATTCACACGACGTGGATTTGCGATTTCATAACATCGATGTTTATGAAATCGCACGGGACCCTCGTTTGCAGGGCTCGTGTAAATGGGCCTAAACACACCCTTGTGGACCGAAGTGACACAAACTCTCAGGCCGGGGCATTCGCACACGGATACCACCCCCAGAAATCTAAGATAACGATTCATGCATGATTTTTTTTTTACTTTACAAGGTAATCATTTTAAAATAGTTTATACTATCAACACTGGCTCTGCAGTGCTTCTCAACGAGTAAGTTTTTATTGTCACACATTTCTATACAATACCTACCAATCTATGACTAGACTTGTCGACAAGTCGTTTAAGGTTTCTCGAGGGCAGAAAGTCAGTAGTGGAGGTGGCGTAATAGTTTAGGGTTCCGCAAAAGAATACTGCTCATTGCGAGATCACTTGTCCACAAGTCTATACCTATGGTCCAACTAAAGAGGTTTACTAAAATAAAATAAAAAAAACTTACCTCAAAAGTGTGGGAAAAACTTCTGCAGTGACGAGATACGTGACGTCAAATGCTGCAGTGATGAAGAATTTACCAATCACAGCAACACACACAGTCAGAACCGTTAGGTCCTCTCCACTGCCTGGAATAGAGTAGAGCAAGAATTAGACTGGTGCCCTGAAATACAGGCACTGGTCTTACGAGCCCAATGATATCATTGGACACAATAATTTCATTTTTGGGTGAGTTGGACACAATAATTTCATTTTTGGGTGAGTTTGTTTAGCTTCCCTGGGTCGACCCGGTCTGCCCCGGTACGTTCGAATAGCTTTGACGGGGCTCACCCGGGTCAGCCCCCAGTGCCCTGCTTGTGGAGTGGGTCACTTGGGGTGACCTGAGGTGCATGCCGTCCCCACGAGAGGGCGAGTGTGATCGTTCGATTAGCTCTTGTCAGGGGCTCACCCGAGTGAGCACCGCGGGGTACACCCAGGGAAGCTAAACGAACGCACCTTTTGTTTTTCATCGTGACGTGTTCAGGTGCCAAATTACGGCGTATTACTTTAATTAAATCTCATAAACAATGTTCATCGAGTCGTAATGTTTGTTCTGTATTATTATTATTTGTAGTTTGGGTCTGGAAGCAGTTTGAAACTGCTTGGAAACCTGTTGATAATAAAACATTTGTGAGAAACGACCCCCTCTGAGTAGCGTCTATTTTTTGAGAATGAGGTAACTTCTCACAAAAATATTTGAATCTAAAAAAGACTTCAGGCCTGAAACCTTTCCAGGGATCTGAAAGCACACACAATATTGTGTAAACAAGGGTATTGTCTTCTTTAATTTTTTTTCATTGACCAGCTTGAGTACACATTTTCACAGGTTTGCTATTTTATGCATTTTATGTTGAGATCGTCAAGTGACAAGATTGGTTTTTAAAGGCAGTGGACACTATTGGTAATTACTCAAAATAATTATTTGCATGATGGTATAAAACATTGTGAGAAACGGCTCCCTCTGAAGTGCCATAGTTTTCGAGAAAGAAGTAATTTTCTACGAATTTGATTTCAAGACCTCAGATTTAAAACTTGATTTCTCGAAATCAACCATCTAAATGTACACAACTTCGTGTGACAAGGGTTATTTTTCTTTCATTATTATCTCGCAACTTCGAAGACCGATTGAGCTCAAATTTTCACAGGTTTGTTATTTTATGCATATGTTGAGATACACCAACTGTGAAGGCTAGTCTTTGACAAGTACCAATAGTGTCCACTGCCTTAAACAATAAAAAAAACGCGTCCATACAGTGCCTTTTAGTATATTTCAAAAAAAATAAAATAACTAACTTGTCTTCTTAGGGATGAAGGCGGTGATGAGACACGCCACGCCACAAAGCTCATAGAACACAGCCAGGGGTTTGCGTCTCCCAAATCTACACCAAGAACAAGAAAAAAGAGTAAAGCCCAGTTCATACTTCCTGCGAATAAGGTGCGTTTTCCATTGTCTCATCATCGTTTACGTCTTATATGGTGGCGAGATGAGGTTATTATTCATAAACCCATATCTTATTCCAAAATCACGGTGTCCCTTCATGGCCACCATTAGGTCTTAAATTTGAAACTTTGCATGAAGACACAATCGAGGTATAAGGCCCTTATATATCATGGGTGAAGGGTTCAGAAGTTCGTTCCTGTGTTGTTCACCTTTATGCAGTTAATAACAAATAAAAAATAATATGTGAACATGGGGCCAGACTAATTTCTTCATCGATCTCGTTGGTTGCAATGGGAGACTTTTGGTACGCTTGGTGGCAGCAGACTTACCAGGTAAAATCCATTGTTCTCGGTAAAGTGCGCCTGCTCAGAACTACGTAAACAATGGAAATTTACCTGGTAAGTCTGCTGCCACCTAGCGTTCCAAAGTCTAGCGTTTAAAAGTAAGGAGACATTAATGTGGAGAGGTCTGGAGTCTTACCTTCCAATGACAACATAATCAAAGATGAAACACGGCACTTCGGTCAACGCCAACAGGAAGAAGTTGAAATATTTATCTCCCGCCAAATTTGTGATGTTGATGATGAAACCGTAGTACACGAAATTACTGGTGAACCTAGAAAGAAGACAAGTGTGTTCAGTTTGAGACAATTTTTAGTTCACGGAATCGCTCGTGTTTCGTAAAATTCCCTAAAATAAAACGAACTGCTCTGTAAAATTTAAAGAGCTGCATTGAATAAATTACTGCACTCGAAAATATAAATAACTGCATTTGAAAATATAAATAACTGCACCAGAAAATATAAATAACTGCGCACGAAAATAAAATAAAGATGGCACTTTTAACGGGCTTCCGAACTTTACAGAGCCAACACTCCCACAGCAGAGATTTACACATGGTGGTACCAGCAAGGTACTATTTATTTGTTTGTTTATAGTTTCCGCTACGTCGATGACGCCACTCCGGGGGGCAATGCTATCGACGGCATGATCGCGCACCACCAGGAATGAGGTTGCGTGTAAAAGGTATTGTGTACGCATTACCCGTTGATCTATAAATTAGAGATCAATGGTATTACTGCGATATATAACACTTTATCAAAAGCACCAATGCGCAGTAAAACACGGTCAACTCACAAACTGGTGCACTCATAAGTTTACCTTGGGTGAAAAATGGATCAATATTTACATAATCATATAAAGTGTGCCTCTGTCATACTTTTGATCTCATTTTTGTTTCCATTTGTTTGTCCTGTATTTGGCCTCTATAATGGGTCCAAGGACACACACCAATACTAGTCTGAAAATTTGACGTCACACTTCGAGGCTTGTGAACAACGCAGCCAGGGCTCAATTTCATGGCTGCTTAAGCACAACAATTTCCTTAGTATGAAATTTGATCCGTGATAAAAACAGGATTACCAAACTAATTTCCATTTGTTACATATTGCTTGTCAGTGGCATTCAGCTCTCGATTGTTTATCTTGAAAATCACGTGGAAATTTGGTTGGTAGTCCTGCTTATATCATTGCAACAACTTCATGCTAAGCAAATTGTTGTGCTTAGAAGCTCAATCAAATTGGGCCCTGATCTGACCGTATGTTGGCAGATGAACCTTTGACCTTGCATTAATTTCACGCGGACTTTATGCACACGTTGCATGCAGGCGATCGAAAGTGCAAGCTGACTAAAACTACGTCACCTTGGACCAATCATAACACAGATATGCATGGGCCGATTTCACAAACAGCTAAGATTGATCGTAAAGACACTGTGTATGTACACTACTGGTAATTTTCAAAGACTAGTCTTCACAGTTGGTGAAAATTTGGGCTCAATCGGTCGTCGAAGTTGCGAGATATTAATAAATATGTGCTTGGCCGGTTTTAAACACTCTTTTCAATACCGGTTGCAATCTGGGTGCCATAATTACCCGAGCCGGATACAATACCATACTGACCGGAGGACGAGTCTTAGAGCCTTCAACAAATCCAAAACAGTGTAACGCTTAGTTTTAGGGTCAGAGCACGTTATCGTGTGAAATCACTGGGCCTGTAAGACCAGTACCCGTCTTTATCAAGGGTACCAGACTAAACACTTACCAGCAATAGAACATCACTAGTGACCGGAAGACGAGTCTACGCGTCTTAAACAAATCCAAAACAGTGAAACGCTTCGTTTTAGGGTCAGCATCACATTGGTTTTCACCCTTACTACCGGGCTCCTCTCCCGTTGAGGGCGCTTTAATGTCCTCCTTTTTAGCGACTCCTTCGTCTTGGACTCGGAGGAACTTCCCTCCGGGTGGAGAGACATTCTTAGATTTGGCGATGACCTGAACGATTGCCTCGGCCTCATCCACGCTGCCCTTCTGGACTAGCCAACGGACGGACTCGTACGAGTACCTGAACAACATGAAGTGAAGTACATTGTAAAATTTGAAAGTAGCCATGCTAAGAGAGAGGTCATATCAATGGGAGACTTTTGAGACGCTAGGTGGCAGCAGATTTACTAGCTAGATCCTTGGTAATGTGCGCATGCTCAGAACTACATGGACAATGAAAATTTGCAAGGTAAGTCTGCTGCCACCTAGCGTTTCAAAGTATCCCATTTAAAGGGAATTTCAAAGTGCAACTAGAAGGCAGCTACATATCGGGTATGTGTTGCCCACTAGGGATGCACCACACTACAACTAACTCACTTAAAAACCAAAGCTTAATGCTATAATCAAAAATACTCAAATCAAATTGTTAGTCTCTCAGCCTCTTGAAAACCAATCCAACATACTTTCGGACAAATAAACTTAAGATTTCTTTTTTCAATTTTTGGCAGGTCAGCCGTTTGGAATTTTTGCTAAATACTTCAAGAAAGAAAAAAACACCACTCGAAAATTAAAAATTTACTCTTTCCCAAACAGATTTGCTGTAAATTTTCGTGAAGCACTTACAAGTATAGGACCAATTGTGGTTATGTAATGCGATACCTTTCGTAATGGTCTGACGTTTCGACCCCTGCAGAGTCTTTCTCGAAGGCTTAAAGGCAGTGGACACTATTGGTAATTACTCAAAATAATTATTAGCATAAAACCTTTCTGGGTGACGAGTCATGGGGAGAGGTTGATGGTATAAAACATTGTGAGAAACGGCACCCTGTGAAGTGCCATAGTTTTCGAGAAAGAAGTAATTTTCCGCGAATTTGATTTCGAGACCTCAAGTTTAGAATTTGAGGTCTCGAAATCAACCATCTGAACGCACACAACTTCATGAGACAAGGGTGTTTTTTCTTTAATTATTATCTCGCAAGTTCGATGACCGATTGAGCTCAAATTTTCACAGGTTTGGTAGTTTATGTGTATGTTGAGATACACCAACTGTGAAGGCTAGTCTTTGACAATTACCAATAGTGTCCACTGCCTTTAAAGTCACCTGGAAGTGGTATTTTTTCAAAATAAAGCTTTTGTCACTAATATATGTGTTTTGATGAGTGGAATGTGAATAAACAGTTAACTAAGGTTTTAAAAAAATCAGTTCTTATGTTATTTACAAATTTAAGAGTGGACCCCAACCCGAGAGGGCGCTGTTCGTGACGTCAATCGAGGCAGACTTTGCCTGTAATGCGTAGAGTAAACACAATTGCAAAGTACATGTACGGACCAAGTCGTGAGTTTGTACGTTTAAGAAAAGAAATTGTTTTTTTCCGGCAATGCCGACCAGGTGTATTGCTGCTGAATGCATAAAAACACTTTTTGAAATGTACCAACTCACGACTTGGACGTACATGTACTCTGCACGCGTGTTTACTATACGCATTGCAGGCAAAGTCTGCCTCGATTGACGTCACAAAAGGGGTAGGCGGAGTCAGCCCCCCAAACAACTTTATATGTTTTTTAAACATATAAATCGTGACAAACAATTACTAAAAAAAATGTTTTATTGTTCGTAAGCATACTCTTATGTTTGAAAGAAAAGAAAAATCTATTTCCAGGTGACTTTAAATGTAATAAAAATTTACATTATAAAGCTATAAAAACTAATTCAGTCACTTCCGAAGCAAAATATAGGACCATCTTTAAAACCTAAAATCAGTCAAAAGTTCTCAAAAAGTCCTTAGAAGTTTGAAACACTCCTCCACTGTACAATGGAGAAGTTCGGTGCTTACCACACAAGAGGGAATAGTAAGACACATGGCAGGGTAGCTACAAGTTGAAAATGGCGCCACTCCGGAAGGAGGTAGGCCAGCGGGCCGACGAGGAGCAGACCCAGGCACCAGGGCATAGCACTGAAGGTGTGTCCCATCAACCGCAGGTTTGGTGTGTACATCTCTATTATCCGTATGTAGCGTACAATCAGAATGCCCTGGTGATAGAAAACATTCAGGTCAGCTGAGCCCAATTTCATAGAGCTGCTAAGCACACAATATTGCTTAGCATGAAATTTCTTCTTTGATAAAAACAGGACTGCCAACCAAATTTCAACGTGATTTTCAGGAAGCAAACAATAGCTGAACACCAGTAAAAAGCAATATGCAACAAATGGAAATTTCGTTGGAAATCCTGTTTTATCAAGAAAGAAATTGTATGCTAAGCAAATTAATTTTTGTGCTTAGCAGCTCTTTGAAATTGGGCACTGGTGTTCACCTCTCTATTTCAAATTATTTTTTATGTGAGCAAGTTTATCAAAGACCAGGGGTAGATTTCACAAAAAGTAAAAGACACTGGACACTATTGGCAATTGTCAAAAACCAGTCTTCTCACTTAGTGTATCTCAACATATGCACAAACAAACAAACCTATGAGAAGTTGAACTCAATTGGTCGTCGAAGATGCGAGAGAATAATGGAAGAAAAACACCCTTGTCGCACAAGTTGTGTACCTCCAGATGCTTGATTTCGAGATCTCAGCTGAGGTCTCGGAATCATTTCAAATATTTTACTTCAGAGGGAGAGGTTTCTCAAAATGATTATACTATCAATAGCTCTCCGTTGCTCGTTGCAAAGTAAGTTTTAAATGCTAACATATATTTTGAGTAGTCACCAATAGTGTCCAGTGCCTTTAAGACTATATTATCTCGAGTTAGGACGAGTTACTCGTCCTATTAAGCTTAGCACTAAAGTTAGGACTACCTTTTCGAAATCGTCCCCGAATTTTAAAAAGCTGTTCAAGCACAGAAAGTGTTTTAAGTCCGTACGTAGCGTACAATCAGAACTCCCTGGGAAACAAAAACATTCAGGGCCCAATTTCATAAAGCCTGTAAGTAAGCACAAAAGGTTGCTTAGCATAGGAAACTCTTTTCTAGCAAAATTCTTTCTCGAGGGTTAAAATATAATAAAAACGTAACAAAAACATGATATAAAGCAGATAACTATTTCATGTGCGAATCGCTTACGGGCATGAAACAGCCGAGGAGAAATCCGAACAGGAACATCAGATGGTAGTTCCAGGTGAAGCTCATGGCGCTACCGAAAGCCACAATCCCGACCAGTGAGATGAGAAGTGCCGGACGCCTCCCGAAGGTGTCCGAGATCTGCCCGGTGATGTACGAACCCACGAGTATGCCGAGGGGGATGCTGGACTGTAGGGTGCCGCCCAGGATCGTCTTGTCGCACACCAAATCAAACTGTACGAAAGAGTGAAAGAAATATTGTATTCAATTACATTCAAATCATTTCGAACATTAATTTCCATAATTCAAAATTTACAGGACATATACAATTAAATATAAAGATGGTTTGTTATACAAAAGATTTAAAAAGAACTATTATTATAATAAATATATGAGGCTTAACTACTCCATGGACACTATTGTTAATTTTCAAAGACCAGTCTTAGTGTTTCTCACATACGCATAAAATAACAAACCTGTGAAAATTTGAGCTAAATTGGTCATCGAAGTTGCGAGATAATAATGAAAGAAAAAAACACCCTTGGCACACAAAGTTGTGTGCTTTCAGATGCTTGATTTCGAGACCTCAAATTCTAAATCTGAGGTCTCCTCGAAATCAAATTCGTGGAAAATTACTTTTTTTCTCGAAAACTACTTTACTTCAGATAGAGCTGTTTCTCACAATGTTTTATACTATCCACCTCTCCCCATTACTCGTTACTAATTGAGGTTTTTATGATAATACTTCTTTTGAGTAATAACCAATAGTGTCCACTGCCTTTAATGGAATAGAGGAAAATAGGGAGGGATATTCAAAGAACAAGGTCTTCGTAGACATTCCTGATACACCAACAATTAGTGGACTACTGAACAGAACTTAAAAGTAACAACACAGCGAACAGGGACGAGGGAGAACAAGCAAATCAAACGCTATAATTGTACCAACCGAACTAGAAAGGTACAAGAAGGTAAAACATAACTAGACACCATTGAAGTCAAGACGGTAATTGTTACGCGCGGTGCAGTTGGAGCGCGGTGCAGCGGGGACGCTACACATAATCGCACTGTGACTGTTGCACGAACAGCAGCGCCAAACGATTTGTCATCAAGTCTACACATAAAGGTGAAGGATGAAAAGCGAAGAAGCATACTTAAAGCCATTATACACTTTCGGAACAGAAACAAAAATTAAAGTTCACAGATTTACAAATAACTTACAGGGTTAACAGAAGGTAATGGTAAAAGACTTCTCTTGAAATATTATTCTATGACATGCTTTACTTTTTGAAAAAACATTAAAACAATTATCATTTCTCGTTAGCGAGAATTACTGATTTATAGTACTGATTTATATTAACACATGTCATGACACAGCGAAACGTGCGGAAACACGGGTGGGTTTTCCCGTTATATTCTCCCGACTCCGATGACCGATTGAGCCTAATTTTTCACAGGTTTGTTATTTTATATTATAAGTTGTGATACACAAAGTGTGGGCCTTGGACAATACTGTTTACCGAAAGTGTCCACTGGCTTTAAGATAATTATGCCAACATTTTTTTGAAAAGCCTGTAACCGCCCCTTTACAGCCGCTGCGAGAATAAAACTAAATAAATATTTGCATTTATATTGCAAATATTACCAGCTACCTCTTCCGCTTCGATGAATTCCCCCCATTGACCAGTTTGTTGACAGACAACCACATAAACATTGACTGAGTCGTACCAGGGCACTGCATACCCTTTGTTATTGTCAAAAGACCAGTATTCTCATTAGGTAATGGTGTATCCCACCATAATGCATAACAAATAAATCTGTGAAAACTTGATATGACTCCATATGATTCCATATTGGCCATCAAAAGTACACATGAACAATGAAAGAAAGTATACCCATGTTGCAGAATTAATATGATTGTTTGTAACAACATCCTTGTATGTAGTTTAAAGGCAGTGGACACTATTGGTAATTCTCAAAAGAATTATTATCATCAAACCTTTCTTGATTACGAGTAATGGGGAGAGGTTGATAGTATAAAACATCGTGGGAAACAGCTCCTTCTGAAGTGACGTAGTTTTCGAGAAAGAAGTAATTTTCCACGAATTTGATTTTGAGACCTCAGATTTAGAATTTGAGGTCTCGAAATCAAGCATCTGAAAGCACACAACTTTGTGTGACCAGGGTGTTTTTTTTTCTTCTTTCATTAATATCTCGCAGCTTCGACAACCGATTGAGCTCAAATTTTCACAGGTTTGTTGTTTCATGCATATGTTGAGATACACCAAGAGAGAAGACTGGTCTTTGACAATTACCAATAGTGTCTTTAAAGGAACGCAACAGAATTGGTAAGGAACGAAAATAGTGAACATCACAGATTTACATAAAACTTACACAGTCTGATGATGATGATAGTAGAAAACATCCTTTGAAATATTTCTGTCTTAAATATCATATTTGATGAGAAATATATAATCTAACTTCGCGTTTTGAGTTTATTGCTCAGTGAGCGTTTTATTCCCTTTTTTTGTTTTGGCATCGATGCAATGCAAAATTGTAATCGGGTTTTCACTACTCTCTCGTGTGACCCAGTTGGCCGATCGATATCAAACTTCTTCAGGTATGCTAGTTTATGTATATGGTGGATTAAAGTGCTTACATTGACAGCAACTGTTTTGTCAGCAAAAAAAAAACAATACTGTAATGTTCCTTTAAGAGAAAGAGATAAGTTTTCATTTTTCATTTGAGGCAGTGAATGACGTCAGACACTAAGCTTAGACTTCTAAAAACACACAATTCTATCCAACAAAGGTGTTTTTAGTCTTTCATTATTATTCTTGCAACTTCCGATGACTTGAGCCCAAACTTCCACTGGTTTGTTATTCTATGCATAATATGTTGGGTTACACCAAGTATCTTTGACAATACCAAAGTATGGCATGCCTTTGAACCGCAATGTTTAGAATTCTCCAGACTAATTGCGACCAGTTGAGACTAGCAATAGTCAGGTGTTTACCAGTAATATTTGTACACTCAAACACAACATCATTACTAATCGTTTAATGATGACCAAAAGATAACAACTTTACAAATTCAGGCAGGAAGTACAAACTATTGTTCCCCTTGAGTTGGTTAAAAACAGAGACAAATTATTTGTTCCTGACTGGAGAGAAAACAACTGCGGGATTTGTATGGGTGGTTTAATTGAGACAGAAAACATCGTTAATCACGATGTGTGTTTGGTTAGTGTATTGATTGTTAAAAAACATAGACAAATTACTTGTTTCTGGCTGCAGTTATAACAACTGTAGATTTTTCTATGGGTTTAATTGAGCCAGCAAAAAACAAACATCGTTAATCACTTGTTTTGGTTTGTATTGACGTGTTTGTTACAGTTTCAAATAAACTTGAACTTTTCAGCACCTGGATGATTGATGCTTTATTATTATTCTCAATGCCATTGTCAAGATTATGCTATTGTTATCGATTGTTTATCGACGGAAATGCTTTTATGCTATCCAAAACAATTTTACTAATCAGTAAACTCTCATGTGTATGTGATTAAAGGGATGGTACACGTTTGGTTATTGTCAAAGACCAGTCTTCTCACTGTGTGTATCACAACGTAAACATAAATTAACAAGCCTGTGAAAATTTGAGCTAAATTGGTCATCGAGGTTGCGAGAAAATGATGAAAGAAAAAACACACTTGTTGGACGAATTTGTTTGCTTTCAGGTAGGAATAAAAGACTTCTGGCTATAGAAGTATTTGATTATTTTAGTGAGAAATTACCTCTTTCTCAAAATCTACGCTACTGCAGAGGGAGTCGTTTCCCACAATGTTTTATACTATCAACAGCTCTCAAATGCTAGTTACCAAGTCAGTTTTTTAGTTAATAATTGTTTTGAGTAATTAACAAACGTGCACCTTCCCTTTAAGTTTATTGAAAGATTGCCCTTAGCTAGGCTGCCGAACTTAATAATTTGAGAATTCAAAACAATTAAATTTAAAAAAGGCAAATGCAACTTTTGCATAAAATACAAAACCTGTGAAAATTTGTGATCAATTGGTCGTCGAATTTGCGAGATAATAATGAAAGAAACAAATACCTTGTCACATGAAGTTGTGTGCTTTCAGATGCTTAATTTCGAGACCTCAAATTCTAAATCTGAGGTCTCGAAATCAAATTTGCGGAAAAATACGTCTTGCTCGAAAAATACGTCACTTCAGAGGGAGCCGTTTCTCACAATGTGTTATACTATCAACCTCTCCCCATTGCTCGTTACCAAGCAAGGTTTTTTGCTAATAATTATTTTGAGAAATAGTGTCCACTGCCTTTAAGTCAAGCGGACAATGCATGCAATGTGCGCTGGGCTGATCGTCTTAATCCCAAAGCCACTGGATGGTTGGGCTGGTTACTTATCGTAGCAACTTCAGTGCAACTTTACGTCATATTATAGGTCATCATACCTTCGCTTAGGTATGGCCGGTGTCGCATGCAATTATGTCCTCTATGCAATACTATCCGGAGGACAGTAATGCATACGCAAGAGTGTCCGCCGGACGGTTTTGCATTATGCAATCGTGTCCGCCCGGACGCTGCTGCATAATGCAATTGTGTCCGCCCGGACACATTTGCATATGCAGTTGTGTCCGGCCCCGTGCAAAACCGTTTTTGCAGTAAATAAAACGCCCTTGGTCGACGGAGCACGTTCGCCGTATTTAACAAGCTATAAGTGCATGTCATGAATGACATGGGAAATGTTTGTATTCTCTACAATCATAAAATACGTTAACATTCAAGCTGCTTATACGTATGTAGGTTCAGTGCATGCACGCTTGCTTATCGCGCGCACATATGTACAGTCACGTACATGTCTGCCGGACGGTCTTGCATAGCCCCGGACAAGATTGCATATGCAAAAGTGTCCGGAGCGAGAAGTAACCGTCTTTTACAGCTCAGCATTCAATCAAAGCGTCATGCTAACTCATTTGTCCCTTCAGGTGACCGTTGATTCTGTCATGCAATAAAACACAGATCGTCATGGGTTTTATTTATTTATGTTTATTATCTGTTAGTTTTTCTGTAACATTTTTGTAAAATCAATCTGTTAAAATTCTGTATATCAATCTTTTAAAATTCTGTATAAAATATATATATATTATAGGCTTTGTGGCTTGTAGTGTTTTTTTTCTGTTTTACGGTAGATAATAATTGTCAGTAAATTTTATAAATTTGCTGTGTACTAGAGATTGAGAGTTTGTGAACAAACTCAAGGTGTTCGGTTTCCGGGAGTAAAAGCCTGGATTAAAAAACAAGCATTACACCTTGATTTTTGTTCTCAAGATTTGTAATAAATGATTCAAATTGCAAAAACTGTCAAACAACATGATTACGTCATCTTGTAAAAGTGTATGTTTGGTGACGTCATCGGTAATATTTGTTTTAAACAATTTTTTTCTCTCCTAGTGAATATCTAACTGTGTGCGAAGTTTCAAATTCATACGAGTTTAAGAAAGATGTTTTGTTGGGGGACAAGGGACGTAGAGAAGAAGAAACAGAAGAAGAAGAAGAAGTATCAATACAAAAATATTGAAAAACGAACAAAAAAAGAGCTGTTCCGGGCTGTTGGCCCGAACACCTAAAAAGGCCGAAATGAATTTCTCATCGTGGATAATAAAGTGAATTGAAATTGAATTTGAAATATTGATAGGTACGCCAGTATTTAGTCAAGCGGATATTGCGTGCAATGTGTGATCGTCTATACCATTCATCGTACTAATTAGAGCAAGCGATGAATGATGGGTGGGTGGGTTGGTGTGACAACAAACTTTTATCCTTTTGATCCTTTTTAGCGCATGGAGAATTTGTCTAGTCAATGGTTTGGCCTATAGAAAAAAAAATGCAACAGACTTTTTGTACAAGTGTTCTCACACCCTTTAAAAAAATGTTTTTCATTTAATTTCCCCCCCCCAAAAAAAAAATGAGACAGTGAGACAAACTGAGGTAATAAATCATGCACTCAGTTAAACAACATAAAGTTTGTTGTCGCCACAACCACCCACTAAAATTCAACGAACAATGAAACAATGCACAACAAGTATTCAAAATAGTATCTATACATAGATTTTTTTAATTCATAACATGATAAAGCAGCTTTGGGACGTTTGTGTGTTTTTGCAAGTTACCTCACTCCCCAACCACGTCTCTAAGGATAGCAATAGATTGTGCAAGTCTCGCGCGCACCGGAGCGAGAAAACACGACAACTGAAGAACTTTATTTTTTTATGAATCAAATCTTTGCTTTAATTTTTTTTAATGCCGAATCTGAACAACAAAAATATTCATAAGAGCTTGTTTAAATTAGTTTAGCTTTTTAACCAAGTACACAATTATCGGTTAAAGTCTATGTATAGACAAAAGTAAAACTCTAGGACAAGGATGTTTGTTTGATCTGAAATGTTTTGAAACCCCTTTTGTAAATCTACGCCCGAATGTGAAACTACTCAAAGCTGGTTTATACGCGGACGCACGATGGTCGCAATGGCGTTAGATAAACGCGTGACGCATTTTAAAGAGGAAGCCGACGCCTAAGCGACCAATGAAAAGGCTTTCCACCCGGCGCGGCCAAAACAAGCGTCTGCGTAAGTTTCGTGATCGGAGATGGGCACAAATTCTTAATTTTTACCAAGTAACCTGACCTGAGGTCAAGTTTAAATATCGGTTTTTCATCGTTATTATGTTGACTGTATTTTTACTTTTATGTATGATGTTAATTAGTATTACATTTTTAACAACATATGTCATTTTTATGGTCATAAACTACATTAAACTAAAGTAATGGACGAAACAAAATCTCCCCAACGTAAATCTCCATTAGGTTGGGACCACAATGGTCCCGGAAGTTCAAATCCGCGCGAGACTTGCACAGTCTATGGTATATTTCGACATGTTTATTTTCTAGCATTTGTGGGCCCAGTTCTATAGCATTACTCGACGTAGTTTTCGAGAAAGAATTAATTTTCCACGAATTTGATTTTGAGACCTCAGATTTAGAACTTGAGGTCTCGAAATCAAGCATCTGAAAGCACACAACTTTGTGTGACCAGGGTGTTTTCTTCTTCTTTCATTAATATCTCGCAGCTTCGACAACCGATTGAGCTCAAATTTTCACAGGTTTGTTGTTTCATGCATATGTTGAGATACACCAAGAGAGAAGACTGGTGTCTTTAAAGGAACGCAACAGAATTGGTAAGGAACGAAAATAGTGAACATCACAGATTTACATAAAACTTACACAGTCTGATGATGATGATAGTAGAAAACATCCTTTGAAATATTTCTGTCTTAAATGTCATATTTGATGAGAAATATATAATCTAACTTCGCGTTTTGAGTTTATCGCTCAGTGAGCGTTTTATTCCCTTTTTTGTTTTGGCATCGATGCAATGCAAAATTGTAATCGGGTTTTCACTACTCTCTCGTGTGACCCAGTTGGCCGATCGATCTCAAACTTCTTCAGGTATGCTAGTTTATGTATATGGTGGATTAAAGTGCTTACATTGACAGCAACTGTTTTGTCAGCAAAAAAACAAACAATACTGTAATGTTCCTTTAAGAGAAAGAGATAAGTTTTCATTTTTCATTTGAGGCAGTGAATGGATAGCAATGGTGTATTTCGACATGTTTATTTTCTAGCATTTGTGGGCCCAGTTCTATAGCATTACTCGCGAGAGGCCTTCGTTGTTTTGTTTTGTTTGTTTAGGGGTTTTGGGGGGGGGGAGGGGCTTGGGATTGTTTTTTGGCGTTGAATATGAGAAAAGGTATGATCGGCGCATTAGGGATAGCGTTTTGGACGACCTTCCTCTTATATAATAGTATTTTCATCAACAGCAAATATATGGACTAGTAATTTGAAGATCAGTTTTATAGAAATGGCCAGGCTTGAGAATTTTCCGGTTTTTAACTGGAAGTAGAGGGTTTTCCCTTTGAAATTTGTGGTCTTCAAGTCCAGTGTTTTTTTTTTTTTTTTTTTTTTTTTTATTTGTAAGAGCAATGGAAATAGCTAGCAACCAGATTGCCGATATCGAGAATGACGGATTTTTTAGTTTAAACACCTGTCATGACACAGCGAAACGTGCGGAAACAAGGGTGGGTTTTCCCGTTATTTTCTCCCGACTCCGATGACCAATTGAGCCTAAATTTTCACAGATTTGTTATGTTATATATAAGTTCTGATACACGAAGTGTGGGCCTTTGGACAATACTGTTCACCGAAAGTGTCCAATGGCTTTAAGGGAAGCTTTCTCCTATCATAATCTTTAAACTGTCTAAGTTTAAATGTAAATCTGTGGACATTATGTTTTGTGCCGTACAAAAAAAAGGTCCACAGAAAAAGTGATACTTAGAACAATGTATAACCTACCCTTCAACTCATATAAGTATTCCACACGTCCTTGCGTTTTAAAGTACATCAATATTATTTTCTACGTTATATTATTTTATCTATATCACAAAATTTATTTATGTTATCGATTTGTAGGACTGCACATGTTGTTTACCCCCGTTCGACCTCTCGAAATGTATTGTTCAAACCACTTGTTGTGTTGACACATCACGGTGGTACAAGGGTACGACTTAGCTTGGACTTTGCACACAAAAAGTAGTGGGGGAAATAATGC
The DNA here is from genome assembly GCF_032118995.1 of Asterias amurensis. Classification (NCBI taxonomy): domain Eukaryota; kingdom Metazoa; phylum Echinodermata; class Asteroidea; order Forcipulatida; family Asteriidae; genus Asterias; species Asterias amurensis. Next base: position 14,872,439 of record NC_092663.1, read on the forward strand.
TTTGGCACTGTGTAGTATTGGCGGGATGCCTTATAGAGTCAATCCGTTTATAGGAATTACATGGACCCAATTTAATAAAGCTTGTAAACGCATAACAACGTACTAAGCACCGACAAATGTTGCTTAGCAGAAACTGGGTACCAGCCAAAATGACTTAAAGTTTTCATTGTTGCAACTGGTACCCACTCACTTTTTGCTTTTGGCAAAGAAGTTTACGGAGCAGTTTTTATACAGTTGTTGATTATTTCCTCCACATATTATTTTCTTCTTTCTTTACTTCTTTTTAATTTGATGATCGAGAAAACGTGTCAACAACTACAGTGATGTTGTTTTATTTATTTATGTTATTTGTTTTTTGATCTGCAGAACATTATACAGTAAGTGTATAGGAAGAACTTAAAAGGCAGTGAACACTATTGGTAATTACTCAAAATAATTATTAGCATAAAACCTTACTTGGCAACGAGTAATGGGGGAGGTTGATAGTATAAAACACTGTGAGAAACGGCTCTCTCTGAAGTGAAGTAGTTTTCGAAAAAGAAGTGTTTTTCCACGAATTTGATTTCGAGACCTCAGATTTAGAATTTGAGGTCTCGAAATCAAGCATCTGAAAGCACACAACTACGTGTGACAAGGGTGGATTTTTCATAGTTATCTCGCAAGTTGCGCATCTTCGACGACCAATTGAGCTCAAATTTATGCAAATGTTGAGATATACCAAGAGAGCAGACTGGTCTTTGACAATTACCAATAGTGTCCAGTACCCTTTAATAGATGTTAACTTTGCATCGGAGATAAAGAATATTCATTTCGGTTTTTACCCATACACCGATGTGTGTTAGTACTGAATACTCAGTACTTACCCGACTTCTGTGAGAGAAAAAAAACAGGCTTATTACTCGGGTGGGATCCGAACCCACGACCTTTGCGATAGACCAGTGTCATACCACCTAGACCACAGAGGTTTCCCGGTGGGTAGAGGCAGTTCGTATCCTTGTTCTAGCAACGGGTACTGCAAACGATTTATGGATGTTAAATTTATAGATTTTCTAAAGAATAAAAGTGATATTCTTATTCGGGCGAAAAACTTCACATTTTACACATTTTACCATGGAGCTGTGTTTTTGAGTTTGGTGAATTTGTACTAAATCGTTTTATATTTTACAAAATCTTGTTCAATTACTTCTTAAATTGATACCTCTACATAATAGGCATCAAAATACCCATAATCTTTTACATAAACATTCTGAAAATATAAAACTGAACAAAACTATCATCAAAGTCAGTAGGTAAGGTCACTCATGCTGAGAGCAAAACGGCAGGGGTGAACAATTTTAAACAAATCGGTACCGGTGGACAAATGATTAAAAAAAGAGTTTATGTTTGTGTCTATAAAGCAGTAACCTAGATTTTTCATAAAAACTATGTCAAGGGCAATACGCCGTGTGTATCTACATGCCAGGTAGATTATGTTCTTTTGATAACTCGTGTTGCTTTATATTCTACATTACAGCCGAATAGATTTTCGGAATTCGGGAGACTTCTTTAAGGTTCTGAAAGAAAATATGAACTGTCCTGCTTTTACCTGGGCGGAAGGTAGAAAATCGGCCAGGACTATTACTTCAGCTTTAGTAGATCGAGGGGAATTCTCGTTGTTAAAAGGCAGTAAACACTATTGGTAATTACTCGAAATAAATACTGCCATAAAACTTTACTTGGTGACGAGTAATGGAGAGCTGTTGATAGTATAAATAAAAGATTGTAAGACTTGATGACAAGTCGTTAGCGAATGCGACTGACATGGTTTTGCCATGTTTACCTAAAAGTTATAGTTGCTGACCATTTATAAGTATCCTGTTGGATACTCATGTATAAGAGTTGCTTGTTGCATGTAGTACAACTTTCCGAAGTTTTTTAGTAAGAGGAAATTTTTAAGTTGTGACTTTAAGTGATTTTTTCTAGGTCCTTGTTGTGTAATAAGACTGACCGCTTTTTACAACAAAGCCCACAACATTTCTAATATCATCACTTCAAACCCTTGGGTGTCAAGTACAAACCAGTCTATAAACTTACTGGAAAGAATATCTCACATAGAACTTCTAGCACCAAGATCAAGAAATGACACCGAAAAGTGTTATGCGACTGACCATGGAATTACCCGTAAGCATACTATAGGTGTGTTTAATGCTGTCTCCTTTGATGAAGCGTTAGCCTTTTTACCTCTGCACCTTTTCTAGTTGGGTTTTGTGTGTATCGCGATAAACATGCCAAACGGTGTAAAACCATAGACTTGTACAAAATGAGCAGTGTTTTACGGTTGCAGTATACCAAAACATGACGGATAGTTATCAAAAACGAATGTCAACTTGTTTATTTATTTATTATGAAAATATACTAGCCTCCACGTGTTTTATAAGTGTGTTTTGTAAAAGTTATCAAATCATTATGTCCACAAACAAAACGTAAAAGCACAACATTGGTTTCGAGAACACAGACAACTGCTCGTAGTTTTTTATTCGATAAGCACACATGGTACATTGTATCAGGAAAAATATACATTTGAATCAACAATAACAAATTTTCTCAAGGGAAACTTTTCAAGGGTGAACTGTCCCCCTATGTTTGATTGATCCAGTCGCGTTCTGTACACCGAACTGATTTCGTTATCTTTGTATCTCAAACGGTTTTTTTTGTTCATCCGCTTGGCTTGGTCGGAAACGCCCTAAGGTATAGAGGATGCATTACAAAAAGTCACGTACATTAAAGCCATTGGACACTTTCAGGTAATGGTGAAAGACTTACCTTGAAATATTATTCCATGAAATGCTTTACTTTTTGTGAAAACATTACAACAATTATCAATTCTCGATATCGAGAATAACGGGTTTGTTTTAAACACATGTCATGACACGACGAAACGTGCGGAGACAAGGGTCCGTGGGTTTTCCCGTTATTTTCTCCCGACTCCGATGACCGATTGAGCCTAAATTTTCACCGGTTTGTTATTTGATATATAAGTTGTGATACACGAAGTGTGGGCCTTTGGACAATACTGTTTACCGATGTTGTGCGATTGCTTTAAAGGCACTGGACACTATCAGTTTTCACTCAAAATAACTGTTAGCATAAAACCTTACTTGGTAACGAGTAATGGGGAGCTGTTGATAGTATACAACACTGTGAGAAACCGCTCCATCTGAAGTAACGTATAGTTTTTGAGAATGAAGTAATTTCTCAGTAAAATATTTGAATTGAATTCGAGACCTCACGCGTAAGGCTCGATTCAAGCATCTGAAAGCACACAACTCGTGTAACAAGGGTGTTTTTTCTTTCATTTTTATCTCGCATTTTCGACAACCAATCGAGTTCAAATTTTCACAGGTTTGTTATTTTGTGCATATGTTGAGATACACTAGGTGGGAAGACTGGTCTTTGACAATTACCAAAGGTGTCTAGTGTCTTTAAAATCAGTAGTATCCTATTTTTTTCCAAGGGCCTCGTTAGGGAACTATTAATACAAATTTGTCCTTGTTTTTTCCCCTTGTCCTGCTGTAGATGGTGAAATGTAAATTTCTCATGGTAGTTTGTTATTTTGAAAGAAGTAGTTAATCCCAAAAAGAAGAAGTGTACTGTACATACGACACAATTTAAATCGTAAAATCATTTTTCGTCTAGGTTCAAATGCTGTCGAAAGAAAAGTTAGTTATGAATGTTTCATTACTATGTTTATTGTTTTATTTATGGGGTAGATATATTTCTGTGTCGGATCGGTGTGCAACGTCATGTGACGGGTAGAACTTTGTATTTATAAATAGTCCTGGGTTTTCTTCGGGATTTTTTTCTTTAGTCTGTAAAGGTCCCAAACGAATAACTTTTGCAGAGATCCGGTCTCGCCTTTAACATTTCCAGAAAGAATATTAGTATTCTATCCATGTATACTATTTTGGGACTGTTGCCGACATCGATAACGGGACAATCTGTCGTGTTTTGTGACTTGTTTTCTTTCTTATTGAAGCCATTTTTAACGTACAATTTTCTCGTTTTAAAATTGGCGTTGCACCAATTTCTTTTATTCAAAACGACTGATATGCTCTTCCTTTCAATTTATGGGTACATAATTTCTGCAATACCTTTCAGAAAAGGCCGGGAAAAAAATAATCCGGAAGCCTTTTTGACAAATTCAATATTCATACCGAAGTCACGTACGAATACCAACGGATTTTTGTGCAGAAAAAAATCAGGATTTAATTTCATTAAAGACAGTGGACACTATTGGTAAATGTCACCGACCAGTCTTCTCACTTGGTGTATCTCAACATATATGCTAAAATAACAAACCTGTGAAAATTTGAGCTAAATCGGTCGTAGAAGTTGCGAGATAATAATGATAGAAAAAACACCCTGTCACAGGAAGTTGTGTGCTTTCTGATGCTTGATTTCGAGACCTCAAGTTCTAAACTTGAGGTCTCGAAATCAAATAAGTGGAAAATTACTTCTTTCTCGAAAAGTACGTCACTTCAGAGGGAGCTGTTTCTCACAATGTTTTATACTATCAACCTCTCCCCATTACTCGTAATCAAGAAAGTTTTTATGATGATAATTAGTTTGAGTAATTACCAGTCCACTGCCTTTAACGCACGCGCTGCGGATAGACTGTAAAATGCGGCAACGCACCTCATATCAAAGGGTTCTTGTGGCTCATTGTTCTCTATTGTTAATGCCCTGGACGTTCGAATTCCTTCCGCAGTCCCTTCTGTACGATTAGAGTGAGCCGTTTTTCACACTGGTTTTACTATCAACAGCTCTCTATTGCTCGTTACCAAGTAAGTTGCATGCTAACAATTATTTTGAGGTATAAGCATTATTACCAATAGTGTCAAGTGCCTTTAGACTCAACGTTTCGCGTGTAAAACAAACTAGAGTTTGTTGGAAAAACAAATTGCATTTAAAGCCATTGGACACTTTCTGAACAGAACACAAATTTAGAGTTCACAGATTTACAAATAATTTACAGGGTTAACAGAAGGTAATGGTAAAAGACTTCCCTTGAAATATTATTCCATGAAATGCTTTACTTTTTGAAAAAAACTTTTAAATAATTATCAGTACTCGATAACGAGAATAACGGATTTATAAGGGTGGGTTTTCCCGTTATTTTCTCCCGACTCCGATGACCGATTGAGCCTAAATTTTCACAGGTTTGTTATTTTATATACAAGTTGTGATACACGAAGTGTGGGCATACTGTATGCCGATGTTGTGCGATTGCTTTAATGAAGATAACAAATAACTCTGTTTACAAACTGTGCATGAGTGGAATTATTTTCAGGTGATGTTAGCAAGATGTGTAAATCTCGTTTGAGTGTGTGTTGGTTTTTTGAAAAGAACCGGTGGTTATTATTGACTCAATGTTTCAATCAGTTGTAATGCTTTCTTCTGAAGACGATCAAAGCATACTGATCGAAACGTTGAGTTGCCAACCATCGGTTCTTTTCAGAACCACCACGACTCAAAACGGATTTACACATGGTGCTACCGCAATCCTCACCATAGTAACGTCTTTGTTGAAGAAAGGAAAAACGACTGCTGTCAACTCCTAGAGTCAATTCTTTCAAATTCCTTTGTACGATCGCAAAAAATCTTCAGGCATAAGAAATGATTAATACGATGCTTGAGGAAACTTCTTTGTAGGTTTACTAAGACTTATTTATTTGATCGATTATGTCATTTTGCTTACAGACAGAGAAAAAATGATATACTGACTTCGGACTCTAATATTTTTCGAGGAGCAAATTCGGAGTTGAAAAAAAAATGATCCGCGTCAAAATTGATACCAACGCGAAACAGAGTTTGGCATTTGTAAAAACTCAATATTTATGGTAATGGAACCAGGGATTCCTGTGCTCATAACTAATGATCATTGTAGCTCGCAAGCCTACAGAAACCTACAGATGTTGTGAAAAGCACTGGGGAGCTTGCACCGTTAATATAAAACTTTGTTAGAATCGACAGCCCTTGAAGGTAATGTAAACTTCCAGGAAGAGACATTTAATACTGTCCATTGCCTTTAAGTTTGTAAGTTTGCTCCCAAACAAGACTAAAAATCATTCTTAGTATGGGATTACAAGAAATGTTTGTATTGAATGTGAAAAGAACTCAGGGGAGCTGAAGGTATGAATTGATATTCCTCTCAAAACAGCCAAGAATGTAGAATGGAGGGAGCCCATGGGCGTATACTTACATCAGTGACAGTACTGGACTCCCCGTGATCCGTCTCGTAGACCCACCCATCATCACAGCCAGTCAGGTTCCCAGTCACAACGCCATTGCGGACCTCGTACTGGTGACACCCATCCCTCTCCTCCGGGCCAACTCGTCCCCACCCCGGTACCGTCTGATTCGGCATAAACCCCGGGGGTGGTCGGCAGTAGTACCCGTTGGGTTGACCCATGGTGAAGGCGATCCCGGTTAACTGGAAGGCCGCGGGGAAGACAGTCAGCGCGTAGATGAGACAGTTCAAATTCTGCACGCGGCCGAGAGGTCCAATGTAGCGCAAAGCTGCGTCCACGTCCATTTTGCTAATACTAAACCAGGCAGATACACATGTAGTCAGTTCTAGAAGAGCGAATGACTAAGTACGTTCCAGCGAGCCGGTTTTAAAGTCTCCGGAGCCTTTAAAGATTATTGTATGATTGACACACAACAGAACGGCAACAACTTATTTCCATGGTGTTCACCGTACCGTGGAGGAATGATGTTGCAGTGTTGTACGTACACCCCGTCAGGCACTGCAGAATTTTTTATACCCAACTGAAGTGTGATTAGACCAGACTGCGCATTCGTGTCGTTCCCATACTGGTCAACCCCCTGAAATCAGTTTCCTCATAAAACAGGTGACAAATAATTGATCCGTTTGTACACAGTGTGTAGTTTATAACAACCTTGTACTAACCACGCGTTTTTAGTGCATGAATGAACTTTGGATATAATAGACGTTTGGCAACCACTCCTATAGGCTCAATTTCATAGAACTGCTTAAGCAGAAATTGGTGCTTACCAGATTTCTGCTTAGCAAAAGTTAACTGTGCACAGTTATTTGGCTGGTAACGTTATTTTTGAAAAAAGGGGTAATTTCTCACTCAAATATTAGTAGACTTCAGGCCTAATGCCTTTTTAGGCATCTTGAAGCACACAAATCAATGCAACAAGGGTGGTTTTTTTTGTGTTTTGGTTTTTTTTTTTTTCATTCTTGCAACTTTAAACGATCAAATTGAGTCCAAATTTCCACAGATTTGTTATGTTATGCGTGCGTTGTAAACATAAAGTTAGAATACTGGTCTTTGACAATAACCAAAGGGTGTCCAGTGCCTTTAATGTAACGCGTGACTGTAGGGAGGAAACGACCAAACTCCCTGAAAACCCAAGACAAAGTTTAAACTTCCACTTATATTCATCCCAAAGACACCAACCTATCGAGTAACGGATTTATAATGGAACCCTGGTGTGTCTTAAAATGGGAGGACCAGTCCCTCGCTGGTGAATGTCAAAGGTACCTCAATTAAAATTGTGAACCCAAGTAGGTCGCCACTGTACCCCTCTCTTTGGACGTGCTTATTATGGTGCTATCAGAAACCAAGGGCAAACCGTTGCAGGAAACCTACGAAGACGGCATCAAGGAACCACGTGGTTGATTTGTATAGGCGCCCTCTATGGACGAAGACCATTCGCTCGGCCCCAGCGGCTAGACTATCCAGGACCGCTGGGATGGGCTAATCGCTTGAACAGATTCTTGTTCAGGAAGTACGTCATGGTATGCAGTGCATAGAAATATGGTGCAGTGTGAGTGTGATGCATGATGGGACTGCACATTATTAAAACGATGAGCGTGCATGATGCGTTTGCCCATCCCAGCGCCTTTGGTTAAAGCAAGGCGCTGGGGACGAGCGAATTGTGACCATAGAGTTATATAGAACTAGAGGGCGCACGAGTGATGCTTCGTGCACAAACACCACGGGACCGCAAGATGACAAGCGCGTCATTCTGCACGCGCGTTGAATATGAAATACACGTTTGAGGTTTTTTTTTATTGAACGCTCACGCGATGCTGTTTGTTCAACTTACAAAATGGCCGCACAAACCATTGATCTCCATTCATTGATCTCCATTATACTGACTGGATAGGAACCATAGACCTTATCGCAAATACCAATGCGCAAGCGCAGACTGTTGAATGAGGTGCATTGTGGGATATATATGAATCAAATTTGTAATCAGCTAGACCACAATGCACCTAATTCCAAGCTTTACGCGCGCGCCCCAGTATTTGCGAAAAGGTCTATTGCGCTATGCTGCGTGCATAAACACGCGGCCGAACAATGGCGGCGCAATTCCATCAAACGGGTAAATTAATGTACACTTGGTCGGGTTTGAGTCTGTCAGTGGAAGTTGTAAATTGAGAATAGAAATGGGGGGGGGGGGGGGGGAAACATGATGATCGATAGTTTGAAGTATGAAAAAGTTTCTGATTGAAATGCAAATAAAGCAAACTAATAATACTTTACTTTTTTGTCTATCAAATGCCCTATAGTATTATGATAATGACATTTAAATTTCTAAACAAAAACTCGGACGAGAAACTGTATTGGGATTCAGGTACATGTTTTTTTTAAATTCTTTCAGTTCATTGAGAAAATGACAATAAACTATATTGAGACAAAACAAGAGTCGCTCCTACAATAAAAATTCAAGTAGGCCGATGCAATAAGACTAGAGTGATAACTACTCGCTAAAATCGAGGGAAAAGAACAAGAAAGATAAAAACAAAACACAATGTGATAATTGAGAGTTGCCTCCATTAACAAATTTAAACTTTTTATTGTTAAGCTTCTATTCATCATGTTAATTGACAATCCCAACAGCAAAACTTCCATAACCGTTTTACTGTTCCGCCAGAAATAAATACTTTTATTTTGGTCACAAATAACGAAGCCGGCTATTTCCGAGATGACTGATCCTCTCAACGAACTTGTATCGTCTGTACCGTCTTAAATGCTACATAATTCGCATACTTGTCGCTTTCCCGAACCTTTTAATTATTGATGCTGTCCTATAACGAACATCTGTTGAAATCCGGGCTTCCCGTCCTCGTCGATTCCAGATAACCATCTGTAATGGAGCGAAAACAAAAATAGTATTGCTCGGTAAAAATAACAAATACTTGGTCTAAAACAATTATTTTTATGAAAGATAGTTTAAATTTCCTGCCTAATATTTGTAACGTTATATATAATAATAATATGAATCACTAAAAAAATCCAAAGGCCTACTTACTTATGGAAAGACACTCCCTTTGCCGACTCAGTTTTCCCTCCTCCGGTGATTGACAGCTGCGCACACCTTCACCATCAGCATTTTTAGTTTGTTTGATCCGATTCAAATTGTATTAATCCCCAAATGACAATAGACTGTGCAAGTTTCGCGCGCACCGGAGCGAGAAAACACGACAACTGAAGAACTTTATTTTTTTATGAATCAAATCTTTACTTTAATTTATTCTTAATGCCGAATCTGAACAACAAAAATACCATATAGAGCTTGTTTAAATTAGTTTTAGCAGTTTTAAACAAATACACAATTATCGGTTAAAGTCTATGTATAGACAAAAGTAAAACTCTGGGACAAGGATGTTTGTTTGATCTTAAATTGTTTGAAACCCCTTTTGTAAATCTTCGCCCGAATGTGAAACTACTCAAAGCTGGTTTATACGCGGACGCACGATGGTCGCAAGGGCGTTAGATAAACGCGTGACGCAGTTTAAAGAGGAAGCCAACGCCTAAACGACCAATGGAAAGGCTTTTCACCCCGCGCGACCAAAACAAGCGTCTGCGTAAGTTTCGTGATCGGAGATGGGCTCAAATTCTTAATTTTTACCAAGTAACCTGACCCGAGGTCAAGTTTAAATATCGGTTTTTCTTCGTTATTATGTTGACTTTATTTTTATTTTTAGATATGATGTTAATTAGTATTACATTTTTAACAACATATGTAATTTTTATGGTAATAAACTGCATTAAACTAAAGTAATGGACAAAACAAAATCTCCCCAACGTAAAACTCCATAAGGTTGGGACCACAATGGTCCCGGAAGTTCAAATCCGCGCGAGACTTGCACAGTCTATTAAAAGGACGAAAACTTCTCTCTGCTTGCAGCAACTCCGTTTAAAAGTGTACAACGCATTTCGTGTGACGAACGGTCTTCACCCGTATAAAAAAGTACGCGCGCGGCCTGCGTTTGGACGCGATGTCCTATCCAGTCAGTATCATAGATATAGAATTAAAATAACTAGATCGGCCGCGCGTACATACGCGCCATTGCCTGTGTAGAAAAAGTTTTTGTTCGCCATGGACGCGGTAAAAATTTCACGTTCGAAAGGCGACGCGCAAAAATGAACACGGGAGATAGGCCTTTGACGCGCTAAATGTCACGTGCTGACGGCAAAAAGTCACGTGCTGACGGCAACGCACAGAAAATGTACACGGGAGATAGGCAATGGCGGCCCCCATGCCAGAACCCGCGTATGTACGCGCGGCCGATCTAGTTGTTCTATTCTATATCTATGGTCAGTATAGACTGTGCAAGTCTCGCGCGCACCGGAGCGAGAAAACACGACAACTGGGGTGGATTTCACAAAGAGTTAGGACTAGTCTTATCTCGAGTTAGGACCGGTTACTCGTCCTAACTTAGGACTATCCATGCAATTTGTATATCTCCTAGGACTAGTCCTAAGTTAGGACTAGTCCTAACTCTTTGTGAAATCGACCCCTGAAGAACTTTATTTTCTTATGAATCAAATCTTTGCTTTAATTTTATCTTAATGCCGTATCTGAACAACAAAAATACCATATAGAGCTTGTTTAAATTAGTTTTAGCAGTTTCAAACAAACACACAATTATCGGTTAAAGTCTATGTATAGACAAAAGTAAAACTCTGGGACAAGGATGTTTGTTTGATCTTAAATTTTTTGAAACCCCTTTTGTAAATCTTCGCCCGAATGTGAAACTACTCAAAGCTGGTTTATACGCAGACGCACGATGGTCACAAGGGCGTTAGATAAACGCGTGACGCAGTTTAAAGAGGAAGCCGACGCCTAAACGACCAATGAAAAGGCTTTTCACCCCGCGCGACCAAAACAAGCGTCTGCGTAAGTTTCGTGATCGGAGATGGGCACAAATTCTTAATTTTTACCAAGTAACCTGACCCGAGGTCAAGTTTAAATAACGGTTTTTCTTCGTTATTATGTTGACTTTATTTTTACTTTTATATATGATGTTAATTAGTATTACATTTTTAACAACATATGTCATTTTTATGGTCATAAACTACATTAAACTAAAGCAATGGACAAAACAAAATCTCCCCAACGTAAAACTCCATAAGGTTGGGACCACAATGGTCCCGGAAGTTCAAATCCGCGCGAGACTTGCACAGTCTATAATGGAGATCAATGTCTCCATTATAGACTGTGCAAGTCTCGCGCGCACCGGAGCGAGAAAACACGACAACTGAAGAACTTTATTTTTTTATGAATCAAATCTTTGCTTTAATTTATTCTTAATGCTGAATCTGAACAACAAAAATACCCTATAGAGCTTGTTTAAATTAGTTTCAGCTTTTTAAACAAACACACAATTATCGGTTAAAGTCTATGTATGGACAAAAGTAAAACTCTGGGACAAGGATGTTTGTTTGATCTTAAATTTTTTGAAACCCCTTTTGTAAATCTACGCCCGAATGTGAAACTGCTAAAGCCATAGATATAGAATTAAAATATTCTATTCTATATCTATGGCTAAAGCTGGTTTATACGCGGACGCACGATGGTTGCAAGGGCGTTAGATAAACGCGTGACGCAGTTTAAAGAGGAAGCCGACGCCTAAACGACTAATGAAAAAGCTTTTCACCCCGCACGACCAAAACAAGCGTCTGCGTAAGTTTCGTGATCGGAGATGGGCAGAAATTCTTAATTTTTAACAAGTAACCTGACCTGAGGTCAAGTTTAAATATCGGTTTTTTCTTCGTTATTATGTTGACTTTATTTTTACTTTTATATATGATGTTAATTAGTGTTACATTTTTAACAATTTGTGTCATTTTTATGGTCATAAACTACATTAAACTAAAGTAATGGACAAAACAAAATCTCCCCAACGTAAAACTCCATAAGGTTGGGACCACAATGGTCCCGGAAGTTCAAATCCGCGCGAGACTTGCACAGTCTATACTGACTGGATAGGACATCGCGTCTAAACGCAGGCCGCGCGCGTATTTTTTCAAACGGGTGAAGACCGTTCGTCACACGAAATGCGCTGTACACTTTTAAACGGAGTTGCTGCAAGCAGAGAGAAGTTTTCGTCCTTTTAATCGTCATTTGGGGATAAATACAATTTGAATCGGATCAAACAAACTAAAAATGCTGATGGTGAAGTCGTGCGCGGCTGTCAATCACTGGAGGAGGGAAAACTGAGTCGGCAAAGGGATTGTCTTTCCATAAGTAGGTAGGCCTTTGCATTTTTTTAGCGATTCATATTATTATTATTATATCTAACGTTACAAATATAAGCCGGAAATTTAAACTATCTTTCATAAAATAATTATTATAGGCCAAGTATTTGTTATTTTTACCGAGCAATACTATTTTTGTTTTCGCTCCGTTACAGATGGTTGTCTGGAATCGACGAGGACGGGAAGCCCGGATTTCAACAGATGTTTGTCATAGCATCAATAATTAAAAGGTTCGGGAAAGCGACAAGTATATGCGAATTATGTACAGACGATACAAGTTCGTTGAGAGACTCAGTCATCTCGGAAATAGCCGACTTCGTTATTTGTGACCAAAATAAAAATATTTATTTCTGGCGGAACAGTAAAACGGTTATGGAAGTTTTGCTGTTGGGATTGTTTTTCAATTAACATGATGAATAGAAGCTTCACAATAAAAAGTTTAAATTTGTTAATGGAGTCAACTCTCACTTATCACATTGTATTTTGTTTTCATCTTTCTTGTTCTTTTCCCTCGATTTTAGCGAGTATGTAGTTCTCACTCTAGTGCCTACTCGAATTGTTTATTGTAGGAGCGACTCTTGTTTTGTCTTTATATGGTTTATTGCCATTTTCTCAATGAACTGAAAGAATAAAAAAAAACATGTACCTGAATCCCAATACAGTTTCTCGGCCGAGTGTTTGTTTAGAAATTTAAATATCATTATCATAATACTAATAGGGCATTTGATAGAAACAAATGTAAAGTTAGTTTGCTTTATTGCATTTCACTCAGAAACTTTTTCATACTTCAAACTATCGATCGTCATGTTTTCCCCACATTTCTATTCTCAATTTACAACTTCAACTGACAGACTCAAACCCGACCAAGTGCACATTAATTTACCCGTTTGAAGGAATTGCGCCGCCATTGTTGGGCCGCGTGTTTATGCACGCAGCATAGCGCAATGTCCCATCCAGTCAGTATAATGGAGATCAATGGCACAAACACACGCTGTGAGATAGCTGTTTTGTCAACTTAGAAAATGGCCGCCTGCTCGCATACCGGGGCGCGTATATAGGCCAGTGCGCGCTCTAGTTCTTATCTATAACATAGAGTTATCTTGCTTGTCATCTTGCGGTCCCGTGGCGTTTGTGCACGAAGCATCACTCGTGCGCCCTCTAGTTCTTATATATAACTCTATGTTTGTGACCTATGGCCCGGATGCAGTTGTGGCTATGGGCTGCACATCAACTAAATAAACTCCCTTAGCATACAGTGCAACTTTATTTTGGTCTACTGTCTTATTGTTTTACAATTTTACTCCTAGAATAATCATGTAAGGTTCTTGTATTTTCATTTGTATGGAGTGCTGTATTTCTTCATAAATTTTTATAATTATTTTGTTATGCACTTTGTGTACATAATGAGAGATGTGAAAATAGTGAATAACATTTCTACAGAATTGGTCGGGGGAAAAATCGTGAAGATCACAGATTTACATAAAAGTTACACGGTCTAATAATGATGATACGTAGTAGAATTATTTGGCGAGAAAGAAATAATCTAAATTTCGCGTTTTGAGTGTACTGCTCAGTGAGCGTTTTATTCATTTTTCTTCTTCCATCGGTGTCATTCAAAATGTGTCATCGGTTTTTCCCTAATTTCTCGTGACCCAGTATTCGGTTTGTCAGTTTAACTATGGTGTATAATGGCTCACATTTATAATTTTTGCTCAGTATTTTTGTTCATATAAATAGAAGCTACATGTTTTATGAAAGGGGACATTAGGTTCGATAAATTTATTTTTATTAACATCACTGACTCTAAGTAAGTTTTTTTTTATTGCCTACCTCTTACGTATATTCTTGCGACAAATTTGTGGTTATTCTTGTTCTTGTTACATTCATGTTGTTTGGTCGAGTTTGTTTTCTTGATGTCATGTCCATTTTAAGGCAGTGGACACTATTGGTAATTACTCAAAATAATTATTAGCATAAAACCTTTCTTGGTAACGAGTAATGTGGAGAGATTGGTAGAATAAAACATTGTGAGAAACGAATCTCTCTGAAGCAATGTAGTTTTAGAGAAAGAAGTAATTTCCCACGAATTTGATTTCGAAACCTCAGATTTAGTAATTGAGGTCTCCAAATCAAGAATCTGAAAGCACACAACATCGTGTGCAAGGGTGTTTCTTCTGTCATTTTTATCTCGCAACTTCGACAACTTATTGAGCTCAAATTGTCACAGGTTTGTTATTTTATGCACATGTTGAGATACACAAAGTGAGAAGATTGGTCTCAATTACCAAGAGTGTCCACTGTCTTTAAAGCCATTATACACTTTCGGTAAACAGCATTGTCCAGGTCCCACACTTCGTGCATCACAACTTATATATAAAACAACAAACCTGTGAAAATGTAGGCTCAATCGGTCATCGGAGTCGGGAAAAATAACGGGAAAACCCACTCTTGTTTCCGCGTGTTTCGCCGTGTCATGACATGTGTTTAAAATAAATCCGTAATTCTCGCTAACAAGAATATATAATGTTTTACCGTTTTCTCAAAAAGTAAAGCATTTCATGGACTAATATTTCAAGAGAAGTCTTTCTCCAGTACCTTCTGTAAACCCTGTAAATTATTTGTAAATCTGTGAACTTTTTTGTTTTTTTCTGTACCGAAAGGGTCCAATGGCTTTAACAGTATAATTATGGTTTCCAGTGTAACCATCGTTTCCAATTAAATTAAACACGGTAGAAATAAAAACGAGAGTCTTCCTCGACACTGTTGTCTACATAATCACATTTGACCCCGCATCATTTCACATGACCTTCGTGTTGGAGATTCACAGTTAAATTCGACGTACATAATACATAACCAAGCTGCCTGTAAAAGTTGCCGCGTGTGACATAGACTTGACTCAAGTCCCAATCCCATGCAATCGCCAGAAACTATTGCTTTGTGATGCTCTGCATTCCCCCATACTGTACATTTTCGGGACCACATTTTGACGGCGAGCGCGCACGGCTTGTTTGCTAGTTTAGGCGCGATATGATTGGGGACCTCTCACACAAGAACGGGACTTGAATCAAGTCTACGCGTGACAAGGCCCTTATGGTTCTGATGCGAGTTCCGATTTCTCCCTTGCTGTAAGCAGAGCCATGGCGCTGGGCGAAGAGCTTTTGCCCATCTCACAACTCTTCTTGGCGGGAACTTTCATCTTGGCGAGCTTCTCTCCGTCATCCAAGGTCTCCGGGAGCGATCGGTTGTTCGTCTCGGGGAGTGGGACGATGAGGAGGCCGGCCACGACGGACATCACACCAAACACGACGAATGGTATAGAGCCGTGATACACATTCTGATTAAAAAAAAAAATCAAAAAAAGTTCAGGATTTGCATGGTGGGAGTATGAGTGTCATTCAACTCATCCCCAGCAAAGTCGCCCCCAAGCAAAGTCGCCCACAAGAGAGTCGCCCACTACAAGGTTGATTTGAGAAAAATATGATATTATCTCCTCTACAGAATCTATCTTACAAATTGCCAGAATAAGTTCAATAGTGCCCATGCGTTTTTATACTGGGCGACCGTGAGGGGGGACTGTGTCGGGTTGGGGGGGGGGGGGCTATGAGAGGGGCGAGATTGTATGTGGGGGCGACTTGGCTATAGGGACGACTGTTTAATGGGCAACTTTGCTGGTTGAATGGTTTTTGTGTCAGGTGAGGTTTGCGGTAGCACCATAACCTCCCTTCGGGAATTAATGGTTCTGAAAAGAACTGATGGTTGACAACTCAATGTTCCGGTATGCTCTTAACTTTCACGAAGATGAGCGCGGAGCAAACTTAATAAATCGATACGTTGAGCTGTCAACCGCTTCATGTCATAACCAATTCTTACAGGAGATTTAAACATGGTGCTACCGCAAACCTTACCTAAACATAAAATTTAAAAAAATCAGATTTCACAGCTTTACTCGATACTTCATCACTCGTATGCATTAAAAAGCATATATAACTGTGTTTGCGTTCGATTAGCTTCCCCCGTGTCGACCCCGCGGTGCTCATCCGGGTGAGTCTCTGACAAGAGCTAATCGAACAATCACTCGCCCTCTCGTGGTGACGTCATGTACCTGGGGCCACCCCCAAGTGACCCAATCCACAAGCAGGGCACTTGGGGCTGACCTGGGTGAGCCTCGAATTAGGCCAATACTATACGAAAATACCGGGGCATACCGGGTCGACCCAGGGAAGCTAATCGAACGCACCATACACAACCATAAACATACCAAAAATACGATAAAGGGCGCCACCATTCCTCCAAGTCTTCCAACCATCGACGCTGACCCTGCGCCAACATTTCTGTTGAATAGAATCATGCAGAAAGTGGGTAAATAAACAAAATTTATCGTGACTAAGTTTTCTTTGATCTATCCCAAAATGTTGTCACTTTTTACAGAGGGTCATTTCACTCAAAATGAAAGATATTTTCAACATAGGCCGTGTGTCCCGTTCCGATCACAGTAAATACATCATTAATTTGAAGGGTACCAGCTTTCTCCTATAACAAAAGTCCGTCGGAGCATGGAGGTAGAACTAGATACCTCCATGGTCGGAGAGTGCCCCAATAGTTATGGGAAATTAACATGCGCTGCTGGAGAGGATAATACAGAAGAGGGCGCTATCAGAAGAAGTGCACACATTTCGCCGTATGAAGGGCAGAATCTCCTGCCAGAATGGCAGCCTTGATCCGTTTAAAGGCAATCACTATTGGTATTTACTCAAAATAATTGTTTGCATAAAATGTACTTGTAATCGATCAATGGAGAGAGGTTAGTTCCACTAAAATTTTATTTGAATTTGATTTTGAGACCTCAGAAATAGATTTTGAGATCTTGAAATCAAGCATCTGAAAAACACACAATTTCGTGTGACACGGGTGTTTTTTTTCTTCCCGTATTATCTCGCAACTTCAACGACCAATTCGTTATTTTGTGCATAAATATGAAACATATTATGTTACACCGAGTGAGAAGACTAGTCTTTGATTACCAAAGGTGTCATGTCTTTCAATAAAAGAAAAAAATGAAATCCAATTTAGTTTGTTTGTAGCTTACCTTAGTACCGTTGGGAACACCTCCACTGTGACCAGACTAACCAGATCAAACGACATCGCTACACAAAACCGTCCGAAGATGACGATAACAAGTTGTAAAACCACAAGACTGGTGCCACCAGCTTTAACACAAACACACAGAAGGTATATTTTTGCATTTAACAAAAAAATACTGTTAAAAATCATCTCAAAATGTGAACATATACACAAGATCAGATCCACTACTACACAAAAACATTCAAAAGATGACAATGACAAGTTGTAAAACCACAAAACTGCCGTCCGCTTAAACAAAAACACAGGAGAATTGTTTGAAAGCCATTATACACTTTCGGATCAGAAACAAAATTAAAGTTCACAGATTTACAAATAACTTACAAGGTTTACAGAAGGTAATGGTGAAAGACTTCTCTTGAAATATTATCCATGAAATGCTTTACTTTTGAGAAAACATTAAAACAATTATAAATTTTCGATATCGAGAATTACGGATTTATTTTAAACACAAGCCATGACACGGCGAAACGTGCGGAAACAAGGGTGGGTTTTCCCGTTATTTTCTGCCGGCTCCGATGACAGATTGAAGCTAAATTTTCACAGGTTTGCTATTTCATATTTAAGTTGTGACACGCGAAGTGTGGGCCTTTGGACAATACTGTTTACCGAAAGTGTCCAATGGCTTTAAGAAAGTTTTCAGCAAATTATAGCTTTTGGTCAACACGTGAACCATAATTGACGTATCCATCAAAATGAGAATACTAAAATCTGAATTATGACTTATTATTATGTAAAATATAAGTAAGTTCTAGTGACAAAAACGATGATAAAAAAAGTGACGCATGGGTACCTGTTTCCAGCGGCAAGAATCCAGTTACGATGCTGGCCACTCCACCAAACAGAAAATCCAACACAAGCGGGCGTCTCCTGCCATACCTTTGATTTAGGACAACAACAACAACAAATCAGCAAAAGGAAAAGCATACTATTTTATACTCAGTCACATGGCCACCAAACTACAATATCGGCTGGAGGTCGCCCAATAGATCTTATGCACGTGACGTTATTTCAGTACGGCGCCCTCGCCTTGAGGTCAAAAGGAGGTTGTTCATTGGCCAATCTATGTGCGTTTCGATTGTTTCGTCATCGTTTGACCTTAAAGATGGCGGCTGGATGACGTCAATGCAATAGCTCTTTAGACCTTTACCATGGTGCAGCCATCTTGAATTTCTCCCATTGATATCAATGTTACCAAACCGAGGCTTAGAGGACCTACTAGTCTGGTTCCTAATTGCAATATGAATATTAGCATGCATTATTGTTATTCGATACGAGGAACACGACCAAGATGGAGGCGGCATGATAAAGGTTTATTATACGGGAAGAGCTCAGAACCGTTCCGACCTTCCTTTTGCAACGTCACAGGCCGAGTTTTTGCCAACCAAAGTTGAAAAACTATGGAAAGCCATAAATGCCAAAAAAATAATTGGTAGAAATGTTACACACACAACATTAATTTTCAAGAGTATGCTGAATGTTTTGGAAAACAAATCAACAAATTAAAAGAGATATTTCAGCTCATGGATCTCTACAGAAAATATTGAATTTGGTCACACTTTGATAGCATAGGAGTAATACTTCAAACAATAATTAAAGCTTCACGATCAACATGAAAAAATGTATCAACATTCAAATGCAAATGCCTTTGACTTTTTAGAGATTTTCTGGACTAGGGTGCCTGGGGTCGATTTCACAAAGGTAGTCGTAACTTAGGACTAGTCCTAGGCAACGCTAAGAGATAGGACTGGTCCTAAGTTAGGACCAGTGCCTCATCCTAACTTAGGTCTGGTCCTATCTCTTAGCATTGCCTAGGACTAGTCCTAAGTTAGGACTACCTTTGTGAAACCCACCCTTAACAATAGTTTTTCTTGTGTGACATTGCCCTTTGGGTTCTTTTTTGAAAGACCTACCTGGTGGTAATGATGAAATTGACCGCATAGCACGGCAACTCCACCAAGCTCAACAGGCTGAAGTTCAAATATTTGTTACCCACTAGATTGGTAGCTTGGAGCAGCAACCCGTAGTATACCACGGAACACGTACACCTGTGGCAGCGAAACGAGAAATAAAGCAATATTTGCATTAATTACTCATTCATTCGTTTTGGGCTTTAAAAACATAACAAACACACAGCAACAAAAACTAGAAATGTATAAAAACATTAGGAAAACAATCAGAGAGACATATCAACAAAAAAGCAAACCTAGGGATTGCCAAAAATCGAACCAAATCACTATCCAAATGAACAATCCGGGGAGGTATATAAATAAGACATAATATAACAAGCAATATAAAAGGGGAACATAATTTTTGAGGACCTTGTCGTGTGTTGTCGTGGTTTTGCCGTAGGTCACTGGACGTTGTCACTAAATGTCGCCTAGGTCACTGGACGTTGGCACTAATGTCGCCTAGGTCACTGGACGTTGTCACTAATGTCGCCTAGGTCACTGGACGTTGTCACTAATGTCGCCTAGGTCACTGGACGTTGGCACTAATGTCGCCTAGGTCACTGGACGTTGTCACTAATGTCGCCTAGGTCACTGGACGTTGTCACTAATGTCGCCTAGGTCACTGGACGTTGGCACTAATGTCGCCTAGGTCACTGGACGTTGTCACTAATGTCGCCTAGGTCACTGGACGTTGGCACTAATGTCGCCTAGGTCAGTGGACGTTGTCACTAAATGTCGCCTGCATGCGATGCTCAATCAGAAAGAATGTTGTCAACTTGAGTAAAATGCCTTTAGGAGGGAGTGTTGGCTCCAAAAATGATTTTGAACAAGGTTGTACCGGAAATTTACTAGGACAGTTAGTTAGGCCTATACTCAAAATCAAAACTATAGAAACTATAAATGAAAAGTAAACTTGCGGGTACAACCATGTGTAAATCTCTTAGGGTGAGTGTTGGCTCTGAAAAGAGCCGGTTTGGTTTCGACGTTTCGAACGGTATACTCTGCTCGTCTAACTGTTCAAAACGTCAT
Organism: Asterias amurensis; assembly: GCF_032118995.1. Classification (NCBI taxonomy): domain Eukaryota; kingdom Metazoa; phylum Echinodermata; class Asteroidea; order Forcipulatida; family Asteriidae; genus Asterias; species Asterias amurensis. The sequence goes on from NC_092663.1 coordinate 14,893,122, forward strand.
TTCTCCACACCATGCAAAGCTTCAGACAATAGCTAAAAACACCAAGGAATAGACTAACTAGCAAAACATAAGATAAACAATATGGTAAGGTCTTCTGCTTAGTAACTTCCCGCACCATACACAACTTTAAACATCACTCATAATTGTGCTATTTGTAAAGTAAATCATTGTATTTACAACGTTGTAGTGTCCCAACCGAGTAAAGTTGTATAGTCAATTTGCAATTATTAATTGTTTTCTTTTAAAATGTCATCATCCTTATAGAATACGATTTTAAACTTTGCATGATGGGAGTATAACTTAGACAGGTTTGCGGATACCACCATATGTGAATCTCTTTTGGGTAGTGTCGGTTCTGAAAAGAACCGGCGGTTGACAACTCAACGTTTCGGTCAGTATTGTCTTCCAATGCATCTTCTAATGCTAGTATCGGTGTTGGAGACGCTCAGTTCAGAACCAACACTGCTCATTCACTAAACCAAAGCTCCTAAAGTCTCTCATAAAGGAACTTAGTAAAATTGCCATCCTCTATAGTTACACAATATGGAATGCTCGCCGCGAACCATCTTGGGGGTCTACTGACCAACTTCACCTGCATCTGTAGTTTTTGTTCTTAGAAGTTAAGTTATTTTGGTTGCACATTTGCTTTTCACTTGGTGTTATGTCTTGCGTTTATCTTGTTTTGTCTGCCCTGCACTCTACCATGGCCAACTTTGTGGTTGGCCATGATAAATGACCTGGGCTTAAGTGTGATTTCTTTAACCTCTGCCTATTAACAATTTGTTTAACATTGATTTGCTAATTAAAGATTGATTTACCCACCAAAAGAGATACATGGTTACCGCAAACCTCTGTTACAAGTGATTATAATTTAACTTATATACCAGCAATAGAAGATGATCAGAGTAGGGGCAATCAGTGCACGCGTACGGAACAGATCAATCAAGGTGTATTTCCTCGTACTCTTTGTCTCTTTGACACAAACGTCTAGCATCTCATCAACCTCATCACCTCCTTCCTTGGAGGGTGTTGGGCCGGCTGCCTCTTCTTCCTTCGGGAGGACCGTCCGTGGTTCCTCTGTGTCTTCAAGGTCATGGAGAGGGAACTTGGTGTTCTGGATGTCCTTGGACTTGGCGAGTGTCTTGAGAATGACTTCTGCCTCTTCTATTCGTCCCATCTGGACGAGCCAACGAATCGATTCATACGAGTACCTTTTTAAGACAAATGCAATGTCAGTCATTATAATAGGATACCAAACATAAAGTTCGTGGCGGAATGGAGGACTTTTGAGACACTTGGTGGCAGCAGACCTACCAATTAAAATCCATCACTCTCTGTAATGTGCGCTTGCTCAGAACTATGGCCCTTTTCCAACAAAGTTTGGCTTTGGATTCGGCTTCAGGCTCCGTTCTCTCGTCTGAAGCCCTGGGCGCGTACGCAACTCGCGCATTAATTGTCAAAACAACCGCGGGGCCAAGCTAGCTTGAGCCGAATCCAAAGCCAAAGCCGTGGTTTCGAAAAGGGCATATGTAAACAATTTACACTGTATTGTGAGTCTGCTGCCACCTAGCGTTCCAAATTAGACAATATTGTGGTTGATGCAATATCCCTTACCATACTAGCGGAATGAAGGGAATATACATCAAGGATGTGATGAGCTGGAACTGTCTCCAATCTGGCATAATGTAGGCAAGGGGAGCAACCATTACCAACCCAGAAACCCAGAACAAACCAGATCCAAAGTGCGACCTCACTCGGAGGCCTGGGGGAAACATCTCAATAGTACGGACGTAGGTTACAATCAGAAGTGCCTGTTGGAACAAAACAAAGTTTTATTTGAAGCTCAGTTGCATGGTGTGGGTAAATAAGAAGAAACTATAAAGAAACAAATAGTAAACTTGCGGGTACAACCTATCTCTACATTGGCCTCTTCCTCTGTATTGTACACAGATACAGAGTCCTAAATATTAGGGCCGCCGTTTTGGGGGCGGAATGTTTTCAAAGCTGTATAACTTAAATCTTACACAAAGAAACCTATGGGAGGGATTTAAAAGTTTATCCAAGGGGTTGTGATTATGGACCAATAATTTTAAATCTAAAAATGGATTGGTCCCTAATTAACCTTAAAATCTCTCCAATTAAGAGACAGCATTGGTAAAATGGAAAAGAAAAACATACGGGTATAAAGCATCCATTGAAGAACTTTAGTGTAGCTATCAAGGCGTAGCTCTGGGAGAAACTCATACCAACTCCCGTAAGAACGACGCCAATAAGAGACACCAGAATGGCCGTGCGTCGGCCGAAGATATCAGATATCTGACCGGTGACGTAGGAGCCTACGAGGCAGCCAGCGAAATGAATGGAGACCAGCGTACTCCCAATGATGGCATCGTCGCAAATGAGATCAAACTGAAAGAAAGAGCGGAAAGATAATAATTTTACTGTGATTTTATTTTTCATTTTATACAGGAAATATTTATTTCATACTCTACCTCATTAAATAGCTTTGTTTGTTGGTTATTCCTTTAAAAAAAAAATGTTTGGACTCTGTTTTCATGAAGTATGGAAACAAATGGAAATAAAAAGTTTAAATGAATACTGACTCAGTAATATGTAATATTGTATAAGCAAATAATTTATGAATATTATATACATTACACACTATTATGATTTACTGAAAATGAATGAAAATGTACGTATACATGGGTCAATAATTTGTAGGGAAAAGTGAAGCAAGTGTTACTTTTATAGTAAATTATTTGCACCGCTGTGTTCGTCCTGGGCTCCGGTCTCTACATGGATTGAGGACTGGGTAGAAAAGGTTCTAAACGTAGAAACCAGAACCAGGAGCGAAAAGGGGTAGGGTGGGTGGGGTAAAAAAGAAGTCCCCAAAACCCAAAACCCAAATACAAAAAAAAGGGGGTCCGCCGGGCAGTCCCGCCGCTATTGATGCCCTCACCTTAGCCCAGCCAGAATCGCGACTGACAAAGAGTCAGTCGCCCTCAACGCCCACAGCGGTGCAAATAGTAAATTATTTGCACCGCTGTGTTCGTCCTGGGCTCCGGTCTCTATATGGGTTGAGGACTGGGTAGAAAAGGTTCCTCACCCGCACCCAGGATCCGCACGCCACTGCGCCCCACTTTCCCCCATCTCTCATCCAACTCTCACACCGTCGCTGCCTGCCCTGCTGGAAATTTAAAAGCCTTCTCAGCCTTGAAGCCGGAGTTTAGGGCCGATAGAACTGCCCTGCCTGGTCTGCTGGCGATGGCCGCTCCTTTCCTTCATCCTCATTGGCCTTCCCTATTAAAAGAACCGTGGTGCGGCGCCTGGTTACTCTATCCATCTATCCAAGTATGGTGTCTGTACGCTCACTGTTTCACCCATCCACAGTGATCCATTACTTCCTGGTCCGTGGCTCCCTGCAACCGCAGAGCGGCTGCTACTCTCGCCCTTCCACCGTAGGGTCTTAAAAAACCCTTTCAATACCACATTGTTTATTGCAAGCGCCCAACCGGATACCGCATTGTTGACAAAGGTCACAATGCTGTGTACCGTATTTTTTCACACTAAAAAAAATATAACGCAATTTGCAGTGTGTACTGTTTTCAATCTTGATTTTCTGTGGGAAGACATTATTTATTTGAAAAAACTTTGTGCATGCAATTTGTAGCATATGAAATGACCTTTCCTACGATGTCAAATTTGTATATTATTATCTTAATTTTGTTTGTAAGATTTCTGGCTGAAAAAGAAATACTTCTATTTTTATTCGGGATTTCTGTCTCAAGGAAAACAACAAGATTTTCAACCTATTTTTCCTCAAAAAAAGTTTGTAAAAACTTCTCAGAAAATATAACCGTTTTTATTATAGGCTTCTATTTTCATTTGTACCATAATCGGCACCTATTTTGCTGAAAAATCTTATCTGTTTTGAAAGTGTTCAGCTACCACGGTCACTTCGACCAGCACAAGAGGGTCCAGGCCCGCCCGCCATGCACGCCCAAGCCCACGGCGTTGAACGGGTGACGTGCTCGGTCCAGCTAGCTACCGTTGGTATATAGTCCGGTTTTGTCATCATCTGACTGCATTTCTGGCGACGAAATACCACGATTTGATGCCTAATGTTCACTAGATACTTTGATAGAACTTCCCAAGTCTTTTTATAGAGTCACTATAGGCAAACATATAAGCCAAAACCTCCGTGCAATGAGCAGACATGATGGTGATTTTTGACGAAAAAAAACGGAAGCGTGAAATCTTGAGGTGTACTTTTCTCGGAAAATCATAATGGCGACCCCCTATACAATACATACCATTGTAATGCTTGGTAATCAAGCAACCCGTCTATATAAAACCTAACAACAGAGGGCGCCAAACAAATTAAATACAATCTCTCAAAGGCAATGCTTTTTTCTGTCGAGTTTTCTCGACATTGGGACGGAGCGACTACACAATGCAAGGAAGCGCTTGCATTGCGCGGTCGAGTAAACTCGACAATGGTATTGAAAGGGGTTGGACGATCGTTTTGACAAGTTTGACATTCAATACGCAGAAAAGGAGTTTGATAAGCAGTTTGTCGACCTTTCTTTGGAGCAATCATAACTCCGGGTTCAATACTTGGGGCACTCCCCGAAGAAGATGGGCACTCCCCATTTCAAACACCCATTTTCCGGGTTCATACTTGGGGCATTTCCAAACATAAAACTAAACAAACATAGGCACTACCTGTGATGTCTTAATAGACTAACGAATTAAATCAACACTATTAAAAGCAATAAAATACGAATTCAATCTCTGCATCAACATGTGCTTTATTCTCTGTTCCTCAGTTTTCCATTCTGCATTCGTGTGACCTTACACGAGGTCAACTCATTTGCATAACCGAGTGTGATCACGTGAATACTACACTCCCCATTTAAAACACCCGATTTTTCGGGTTCATTACTTGGGGCGCTCCACGAAGGAAAGATGGGCACTCCCCATTTAAAACACACATTTTGGGTTCATACTCGGGGTATTTCCGGATCTAAGGCTAACCAGAGATGGGCCTTCCCTTTTTTTATTTTCTTTCGGGTTCGTTACTTTGGGGCACTCCCCGATGTAAAGCTAACCAACGATGGGCACTCCCCGTTTAAAACACCTATTTTCTGGGTTTATACTTGGGGCACTTCCCGATACATGCATAAAGCAAACAAAGATGGGCACTCCCCATATTTACACCCGATTTTTCCGGGTTAATTATACTTGGTACACTCCCCGAAGGAAAGCTAACCAAAGATGGGCACTCCCCCTTTTAAAACGGCCATTGTTTCGGGTTCATTACTCGGGGCACTCCCCGATGTAAAGCTAAACAACATGGGCAATACCAATTTAAAACACCCACTTACCATGTTCATTACTATGGGGCACTACCCATGCCTTATGCAAGGCTCACCAAGGATAGGCACTCCCATTTAAATTACAAATGTTTTCCGGGTTTATCTAAAACATGGATGCAAAGCTAACCAAATAAAAGGGGGGGCTCTCCCCATTGGAGCACTGAACTCCGGACCATTATCTAGGGTACCGATCCGAAGCGCCGAATATTTCGGATCTCAAAAGCTCAACAAGAAAAGAAAAAATGTCCTACGGCAAAGAACACAACCTGGCGCCAAGCACGGATTTTTTTTTTTTTTCTTTTTTTAACAAACTAGCACGATCCTCAGTGGCGTAACTAGACATTTTCATTTGGTGGGGCAAGTGGGGGCAAAGATTAAATTTGGGGGGGCCAAAGAAGTGCAAGATTAGTATTAAATATGTTAACTGATATATAGTTGATACACACCAATGCAGTTCTAAAACAGTCTATAGTCAGCATGTAGCAAAAGATTGCGAAAACAACAAAATCTTAGAGAACATGTCATTTTGTATAAGATAAAACTTTTTGACTGTATAAAAGGATTAAATTACCAACTGTGGTCAACAAGTACCAATTTAGAGTTGTACACGGTATTCTCAACTAGGCTTTGTGGGTGTGTAAATACCCAAAACATAATAATATTAGGCCAAGTAAAAATAGAAAAATAGAAATGTTTAGCGTCCCCGCCCGCTTCCTTTTTACAGGACACCTCTTTTTTTTCTTAAGTTTTTTTATGCACATTTTTTTTTCTTTTTTTGTTTGAAAAAGGGTTATTTTAAATGATCTCAGCAAAAAAAAAAAAAATCTGAATGTCTTGTCTGAATACCTTGACTAAACTGTTTCATTAATGTTTTGTGTATTTCAGCAGCAGAAAAAAACCAGTTGATATTTGACATTCATGGCGACCACCTTGAAATAAAAAATAAAAAGCCCCTCCTCCTTCCTTATTTTTGAGAAACCCAGACACTAAACATGTTTCTTTTTTTACTCGGCCTTATTGTAACAAGTGTAAGCCAAAAATACAGGATCGAAATTGTGGGTGTTCTTATCACATTTTAGTTACGAAACGGATATTTAAAAATAATAGGCCTACCTCTCAATTGCACCGCTTGCTTCAAAGGAGAAGAAATGGTCTAAGCAACCTTTTTCGCTGGCCATTTTTGTGCTGTAGTAAATTTCTCTGTAGTGCATCTGACCATGGAGGTAGAAATTTCTACCTCCATGATCTGACTTTGTGTTTACGGAGCTATTGGTCTGCGTTCAGACCACCACGTATTTAACAGAACTTTGTCACATCCTGCACTCTCTGTAACCGCAAAACCACAACAAACATTTACCGCCAATACGATCGCGCGCGCGTTTCCACGCATTTTTCATGTTATAGTCCACATAGGGCCTACTGATAACAAATAAAAGTTTTCCGTTTTACGGCAGCATTTTATGCAGCCTTAAACGATTTATATATAAGGCCTATAAGAATGTACTTATCTCTGATTTCATATGGGGGGGGGGGCAAGAGGGGGGGGGCAAGGGTTCCGAGCGGGGGGGGGGCGCCGGCCCCCCCTGCCCCCCCCCCCCCCCCCCCCCCCCTCTGGTTACGCCACTGACGATCCTCAATGGTGCATAAAGTTATCTCAGCACACCACCATCCTCGATTGTCCTCTCTACCCCGATAAAATCAATCTTGTATGTCTGTGTGCGCACTTGTGCTTGCACTTACACTCATTTACCCACTCATGCGACACCCATGGGCCCGCACGCAATCCACCGACCACCATGGACCCTTGATACCACCAAGAAACGTGCCATTGTTAACCTCTCAACGATTTTACAAAGGGTACCATTATTTTCCATACAAATGCACCCAAGCGCAAAAGGACGGGCCGCCCATGTGCCCAGTGTTTTCACCATTGCCGTCCACTCCAGATTTCCCAATGGTAATTCGGGCACGAGGATTAAATCTCTTTAAAACTTTGGGACCTTCCGCCCAAAACGTCCATCCGGTGGACACCAGAATCGCGACTGACAAAGAGTCAGTCGCCCTCAACGCCCACAGCGGTGCAAATAGTGTCGTGCTTGGCGGTAGCTTACATACCATAGAGGTAAAAATAATGAATAGGAATAGTTATACCTTCGTGTTGAATGAAACAAACTGTGTGTATAAATTGTTCTCTGTGTCAATTGATTCCAATCACATGAGTAGAAATTTTGCAACATCTCCAACATCAAAAAATAATATGAGCCACCCAAATGTCGAACTGGTTCTAATTTCATGGCTCCGAACCCGATAATTTTTGATGGAGTTTTGGGAAGGGGCACGTGACCCTGTGCCACACCTTGGGTTTGGTTTCTATGAAAATGACATTAAAGAGATGCTAAGTTTGCATCGGGGATAAACAATATTAATTTTGGTTTTATCCATACACCGATGTGTGTCTCAGTACTTGCCCGAGTCCTGTGAAAAAATATCACAGGCATATTGCTCGGGTGGGATTCGAAACCACGACCCTTGCAATTCTAGAGCAGTGTCTTGCCAACTAGACTCCCCGAGGTTGCCCGGTCGCTAGAGGCAGTTCGAATCCTATGTTTTGGCAGGGGGTACCGCAACGATATAAGAGATGTTAAATTTGCATCGGGGATAAAGAATACTAACTTTGGTTTTACCCCTAATGACATGAGCAGTAGGGTATGCCATGTAGGGAGGAAATCCTTCTTCCATGGCTATGCCTACACCACTATACAGCAAATAAAAACAAACGGTGAGACAATTGGTCCAACCTAAAGTTATAGATACTTTAAACTGAATAAGCTTGTTAATGGTAATGACAGTTACAGTGACTACTATGACAACGACGATGACACTACGAATTGGGTTTACCTCAGTGACGATACTAGTTTCACCATGTAATGACTCGTACTCCCATCCATCCAGACACGACGATGACACTGTCGTGTTATCCTCTGTCGTCGTCGTGTTTCCATCAATGACACGTCGAAGCAAATGACACCCGTCATCGCTGCTCACGTACTCGCCCGGTGTCGCGTTGAGCGGTATGCGACAACTGTAACCTTCAGGTTCGCCGACAGTGAAGGACACTGACAGCAAGTGCCATGCCGACGACATCAGGATAGCGCAATTAATCAAGTAGTTGATGCGTTGTTTTTTACCGAAACTGCCAACCAGGCCAAGAGTTGTGTCAACGTCAATCATGGTGAATCTAAATGAAACTCTTCTAGCACCCAAGAAGAACTTAAGATGTAAAGTTTCTCTGGATCAACTGAGCTTTCCAAGACACGAGTTATCAACCCCTGTTTGAATGAGTGTTTGAAATTAAACGGTGGATCCGGCAGTCCGGACAACGCAGCATTCCTCTGTATAGAGACGATGCTAGCATAAAACGCTACCTCAGCGAAATGACGTATAACTGAACTTGCCTTGATATTGTAACCAGCCCAAACTCCCGTTCATCACTGGTTCTGTGATTTAGACCAAATATTATCGAGCGCCGCAAGGCGCAAGATGAGGAACTGAAGCTTTATCTATTGTTGGAAAGTGAAATACGCATGGGCGCCATTTCAGCAAGTAAATGTTTTGTTTCCCATTGATAGGAATGGTCATTGTCTGCACTGATCTATTGTTGTATCAAAAGAGTTACTTGCCGAATTGGCATCCAATGGGATTTCACATTTCAGCCGAGTTCCGCGTCTTGCGCCTTGCAGCGCTCTATAATCTTTGATTTAGACGATTGACCACCGATCTGCCCAGCGCACATTGCATGCATTGTCCGCTTGACGAACGTATTTTGTATAGGATAATGCCCGAGGTGCGCGCCATTCGTGGGTAAGAATGGCCCGAGGGCGAAGCCCGAGGGACATTCGTTCCCACAAATGGCGAGTTCACCGAGGGCATTGTGCGACTTAACCCACATCTGTGCGACTTAACCCACATGCTTTTGTTAAAATCGCTCCATTATTTCGCACGACTGGCGCGATATTGTTTAATTTTTAAGTCAATTGTTTGTTTTACGTAAGCTTGTTCACTCCAGTGAACACCACTGATGGTGTGTGAACAATGGACGAAGACCAACATTTAGGAAATATGCTCGTTCCGTCGATAGTGGCATCATAGATCGGGAGCAAAAGTGGCAGCAGATAAGTGATTTTGTTTCTTGACTTTAAGTAAATTTATACAAGTTAGTCATAGAAACAGACTATCAGATGATGTTGTAACGGACTTTCTCGGTCTACAAAAAACCCAAAAGGTGAAGATAAAAGAAGTGACCTACCCGCGTACAAGCCTGTAGTTTCAGATTTGTTTTTAATAAACAAATTTAAGCTACCTTTATGATCAACAATTTCAGTTAAATTCCTGTTAAGTGGATGGGATAGATTTGTTTATCCTTTGCTGCTCAAAACCAACCGAAAAAGAGGAAGGGATAGATTGTTGTATTCCTTGAAACTAAAACACGACAATGAGTGTGATATAATGCAATAAATACGTGTGATTTATCCATTTTGAAAAAAAAAAGTTATCATAGCAAAATTAGATTGAGTCGTAAAAATCTACAGCATATTTTTTAACGATTTGGAGGAAAAAATTGTAAAACATAAATCTGTTGCTTTAAAATCCTGTTTCGAGAGCAATTTACAGACCATAATGACAATTTTAAGCTGTAAATTTGAAAAATAACCAAATCTAAAAAAATACTGTTAAATATGCACCTGTGTATGACTTCTGAGGTTTAAATACTGGCGTTACCGTTACCTATAAGCGAACGTTATGATGACCTATAATAATTACGTATAACGTAAGTTGCACTGACGTTGCCGAGTAGTAACAGTAGATAAACTCCTTTTCAATGGCTATCAGGTTAGGACGCTGATGGGTAACTCGCAATCTGCCCGGGGGCGCGGGCACATTGTCCACTTGACAATGAACCAGAATGTAACTTCAACTAGCGTTCATTGACATTTAGGTATATCTGAGAAACAAACGTGATTTAAAATGTGTTAACTCTTAAGCCAAACTTGAAGGTGGTAAAATCTTTTAAACTTGGCTATGAAGAAAATGTGCCCCTTGCTTGAATTGTTAAAGGCAGTGGACACTATTGGTAATTTTCAAAGACTAGCCTTCACAGTTGGTGTATTTCAACATATGCATAAAATAACAAACCTGTGCAAATTTGAGCTCAATCGGTCATCAAAGTTCCGAGATAATAATGAAAGAAGAAAGATGGTTGATTTCGAGACTTGAGGTCTCGAAATCAAATTCGTGGAAAATTACTTCTTTCTCTAAAACTATGGCACTTCAGAGGGAGCTGTTTCCCACAACGTTTTATACCACCAACCTGTCCCTATTACTTGTCACCAAGAAAGGTTTTATGCTTATAATTATTTTGAGTAATTACCAAAAGTGTCCACTGCCTTTAAGTAATGTGGACATATTGTTTGCGTGCACAAGCAATGGTTTCGTAACAAAAGACCAACAACTCTTACAGTTATTTAACACTACTGAATATGTAAAGCTTTGGATAACAACAACATTATGTTGTTCATGTATCTATCACTTCGAAGTTTCATTTTACTCTTAGATATTGTGTAACAGAGATTTAACAAGAAGTATATTTACATTGTAAATTCAGTTTTGGGAAAATGTTAGGGAAACAAACGAAAATGGGAGAACCTGCTCCCCTCTGCATGAAACATAGAACTTGATATTTTCATGAGAACCAATGTGTCAATTCCAGATAGGAAGAACATCAGGAAAGTACGGAACTAACAATGAACATGTTGTAATCGGCTTTTTACTATTTTCTCGTGACACCAGATGACCGATCGGTCTCAAACTTCTCCAGGGGCCAATTTCATAGAGATGCTTAAGCAAAAAGTTTGCTTAAGCACGAAAATAGCTGGCTTGTTTTACACACGTTACTGGCCAACATTTCATGCCATACACAGTGCTTGTGACTGGTATTTAGCTGTTGATTACTTAGCATAACAATTGAGTGGAGTCTTGGCCGGTATTCTGATTTTACTAAGCATTGATTATTTTTCTTAAGCAGAATTTTGTGCTTAAGCAGCTCTATGAAATTGGGCCCAGGTTTTTATGTTTGTGGTGGATTACATAAAGTGCTTACACTGCCAGCAACTAAATTTTTAGCAAAAAAAAACCAAACAATTCTGCAATCAAAAATAAATGAAACATCCACTTCCCTGGCAAGGTATAAACTTACCCCCTTCATAATAATTATCATCAAACGAGTTATGGTTTTGTATTTTGATGTCATAATTATTACTAATTAAGCGCTCGTTAAAAAAAAAACATCTGCATAAATCGAGTGCATTTTTTCAAAATGTATTTTCAAATCACCAAAGTCAGAAATAAATCAGTTTGTTCCTCCTCAGTCATGGCACAACGCCTGCGGTGTACTCCGCTGAGCCATTTTCTCTTATTTTCTCCTCCTAACATGTAGGTTAACCACACGATAAACAATTACGTTTTTAAAAAGCCCGCATACTGGGGCCTAATTTGCCCTTAGTAGAAATAGGTTTTCTCTGTCAATTTTGGCAAATGAGCAGCCAATTTAACCACGAAGTTATTCTATTTCGCGCGAAATCGAATGCTACTGAAAAGGGTCATTCGATTTCGTTTTATGATTAGTCAAAAGTAATGTTGCGTCATTGGCCCGATTTTGCTTAACTTTAGTGACCGGTGTTATCAACGCAGTATGGTCGTAGATAAAAACCAATTTTAAGTAATTAAAATTACTTTTAAAGAAACTGACATTATGTTGAGAACGCCTCGATCGCAGACTAAAACTATCAACACGTGGTGCAGAGCGTGACTATGCTCCTCAATGCACCGCATACTTACACGTGGTGACCGCAATGTACCGCATGCTTACACGTGGTGACAAAGTACATGTACATTAATTGTAAAATCTTTACGCGCAATCAATGGGGGAATTTTGTAGTTCTTTATACATGAATTTTAGAATGTTCAACCTCGATTTTGAACCAGAAGACAAGATAAAAAAGGGGTCATGTCTGTGAGGTGTTTACGGAGTTTTTATTGACCTTTCCGATGATGTATTGATTAAAAAAATCCCTCATGTAGATAAAAAGTTATGATTTTTTGAAATAATAAACTTTGAATTAGTGTATCTCGTCAACTGATGACGTCATCGTGACGTAACAACTTTTGCATCATCCACTGGTTATTGTCTACCTGTGTGCAAAGTTTCTATTTAATGCAAGCTTCGGATCGCATCTATGCTTTTTCTTGCGAACAATCGACGAGAAGAAAAAAAAGAAAAACCAACTAGACATATAATTTTTGTTTATTACAAAAACACGGTGTTCGGTTGAACGTAACGTGATGACGTAGTTCAAAAACATTGAACCAAAAATATGAATTTTTTTCTACAATGTGTCGGTTTTTTTATAGTCAAAGGCAGTGGACACTATTGGTAATTACTCAAAATAATTATTAGCCTATAGCCTTACTTGGTGACGAAATGGGGAGAGGTTGATGGTCTAAAAAATTGTGAGAAACGGCTCGCTATGAAGTGACATAGTTTTCGTCCATTTGTTCAGACAGAGTTGAATTAACGGAAAATACCAAAAAGAAATCAATTCAGACATGGGATATAAGTTCATGGTGAAATAAATATGGAAAAATACGTTTTCTAAATAATATAAGAGGATGAATGATCAATACTTGACAAAATTGGTTAAAGGCAGCGTGAAAGCAACAGACATGAATACATCACACCCCTACATAAACTATAAACGAAAGGAAGCTGAATGGTATATACGGGTGGGTCATGCGGTGTGATCGCACGCACCACGAACACGACTGGCTGTGTCCCTTCAGGGCCACCATTGTATACGGGTGGGTTTACAGCGGCGTCTTTTCGGAGCGAATAATGCGACTGCCTTGAGCATGGCTAGTTCCATATAGAGACGTATTCTAGTCACTTTGGTTGGGGAGTGAGGAAACTAGTAAACACACATATTAATCACAGTGCTGGCTGGGACATAATGTTATGCACCTGGCAAATCTATGCATGGATAGTGTTTAGAAGGCTTTGATTGTTTGTTTGAATAGATCCACATAGTTCGTTGAATATAAGGGGGTTGGTTGTGGCGACAACAACCTTTTTATCCTTTTGACAACCATCATATATAATGTAACTTCACAGCTGATGGTTGCACTTTGGTATTGTCACTTTTGAACGCGGCTCCGTTAGGTGCTGTCTGGTACCTTCCATACATACATTTTGTTGTGAAGATTTTAATTATGTAAAGGCTTATAGTTTGATGAATAATATGACGAAAACAAACTTTTATCCTTTTGAATTGAATTCACGATTTATTGTCTCATTCTTCTCACGTAGCTATTTAGTAGCGTCAAAACGTGAGGCCTGTAACACTATTTTGCAAGTACATGTACACCATGGAATGTTAGTTGTAAAGGCTTATAGTTTGATGAATAATAAGACGAAAACAAACTTTTATCCTTTTGAATTGAATTCACGATTTATTGTCTCATTCTTCTCACGTAGCTATTTAGTAGCGTCAAAACGTGAGGCCTGTAACACTATTTTGCAAGTACATGTACACCATGGAATGTTAGTTGTAAAGGCTTATAGTTTGATGAATAATAAGACGAAAACAAACTTTTATCCTTTTGAATTGAATTCACGATTTATTGTCTCATTCTTCTCACGTAGCTATTTAGTAGCGTCAAAACGTGAGGCCTGTAACACTATTTTGCAAGTACATGTACACCATGGAATGTTAGTTGTAAAGGCTTATAGTTTGATGAATAATAAGACGAAAACAAACTTTTATCCTTTTGAATTGAATTCACGATTTATTGTCTCATTCTTCTCACGTAGCTATTTAGTAGCGTCAAAACGTGAGGCCTGTAACACTATTTTGCAAGTACATGTACACCATGGAATGTTAGTTGTAAAGGCTTATAGTTTTATGAATAAGATGACGAAAACAAACTTTTATCCTTTTGAATTGAATTCATGATTTATTGTCTCATTCTTCTCACGTAGCTATTTAGTAGCGTCAAAACGTGAGGCCTGTAACACTATTTTGCAAGTACATGTACACCATGGAATGTTAGTTGTAAAGGCTTATAGTTTGATGAATAATAAGACGAAAACAAACTTTTATCCTTTTGAATTGAATTCACGATTTATTGTCTCATTCTTCTCACGTAGCTATTTAGTAGCGTCAAAACGTGAGGCCTGTAACACTATTTTGCAAGTACATGTACACCATGGAATGTTAGTTGTAAAGGCTTATAGTTTTATGAATAAGATGACGAAAACAAACTTTTATCCTTTTGAATTGAATTCATGATTTATTGTCTCATTCTTCTCACGTAGCTATTTAGTAGCGTCAAAACGTGAGGCCAGTAACACTATTTTGCAAGTACATGTACACCATGGAATGTTAGTTGTAAAGGCTTATAGTTTGATGAATAAGATGACGAAAACAAACTTTTATCCTTTTGAATTGAATTCATGATTTATTGTCTCATTCTTCTCACGTAGCTATTTAGTAGCGTCAAAACGTGAGGCCTGTAACACTATTTTGCAAGTACATGTACACCATGGAATGTTAGTTGTAAAGGCTTATAGTTTGATGAATAATAAGACGAAAACAAACTTTTATCCTTTTGAATTGAATTCACGATTTATTGTCTCATTCTTCTCACGTAGCTATTTAGTAGCGTCAAAACGTGAGGCCTGTAACACTATTTTGCAAGTACATGTACACCATGGAATGTTAGTTGTAAAGGCTTATAGTTTTATGAATAAGATGACGAAAACAAACTTTTATCCTTTTGAATTGAATTCATGATTTATTGTCTCATTCTTCTCACGTAGCTATTTAGTAGCGTCAAAACGTGAGGCCAGTAACACTATTTTGCAAGTACATGTACACCATGGAATGTTAGTTGTAAAGGCTTATAGTTTGATGAATAAGATGACGAAAACAAACTTTTATCCTTTTGAATTGAATTCATGATTTATTGTCTCATTCTTCTCACGTAGCTATTTAGTAGCGTCAAAACGTGAGGCCTGTAACACTATTTTGCAAGTACATGTACACCATGTAATGTTAGTTGTAAAGGCTTATAGTTTGATGAATAAGATGACGAAAACAAACTTTTATCCTTTTGAACTGAATTCATGATTTATTGTCTCATTCTTCTCACGTAGCTATTTAGTAGCGTCAAAACGTGAGGCCAGTAACACTATTTTGCAAGTATGTACACGATGTAATGTTAGTTGGACGCAGTTTGCTAACAGTCATTAACCTTTTTAAAATAAAATCAGTAAATTAATAATTTTGCTTGTTTCATAAATTAAAATTGAAGATGATGCCTGAATTGACTAATACAATCGGAGTTGGACGAGGTGTAGACTTGATTCAAGTATTAGATTGTGGTTATTCTTCTGTGTGTATGCCTAAGTGTAATGCATATGCACATACCAACGGGGGATTTACGTTGTTCTTTAGACGTGAATTTTGAAATTTTCAACCTCTCTTTTGAGCCGGAAGACAAAATCAAAATGGGGTCATGTATGTGAGGCGTTTACGGAGTTTTCTAATGCCCTTTCCGATGATGTATTGATTGTAAAAATCCCTCATGTACATCAAAAGTTATGATTTTTTGAAATAATAAACTTTGAATTAGTGTATCTCGTCAACTGATGACGTCATCGTGACGTAACAACTTGTGCATTATCTACAGGCGCGATATGATTGGGGACCTCTCACACGAGAACGGGACTTGAGTCAAGTCTACGTGTGACAAGGCCCTTATGATTCTGATGCGAGTTCTGATTTCTCCCTCGCAGTAAGCATAGTCATGACGCTGGGCGAAGAGCTTTTGCCCATCTCACAATTCTTCTTGGCGGGAACTTCCATCTTGGCGAGCTTCTCTCCGTCATCCAAGGTCTCCGGGAGCGATCGGTTGTTCGTCTCGGGGAGTGGGACGATGAGGAGGCCGGCCACGACGGACATCACACCAAACACGACGAATGGTATAGAGCCGTGATACACATTCTGATGCAAAAACAAAATTCAAAAAAAGGTCAGGATTTGCATGGTGGGAGTATGAATGTCATTCAACTCACCCTCAGCAAAGTCGCCAACTACAGAGTCGCCCACTCCAAACTCGCCCACTACAAACTCGCCCACTACAAAGTTGATTTGAATTTAAAACAGATTCTACAGAATCTATCTTACAAATTGCCAGAATAAGTTTAATTATCAATAGAACCCATTCGTTTTTATACTGGGCGACCGTGAGGGGGACTGTGTCCGGTTGGGGGGGGGGGGGAGGACTTTGAGAGGGGCGAGATTGTATGTGAGGGGCGTCTTGGCTATATAGGGAGTTTCAACTCGTACTGATAATTATTGTGGTTTATTTAAGTTTTGTTATGTAAATCGTACATTTATTTATTCATTGTTGTTATGATTTATTTTTTTCATGTTGCAGATACATGTAAAAAGATAATCAGAACATACGCAGATGAATGAATTGAATTAATTTTATCATGAAATTTTCTAATGGGAACTCTTTAACAACAAAAACACGGAACGTTTGCGTACTATACATTGTATGTTTTTATATTGGTGAGTTTGTTTTTAAGCAAAAAAGAGAAGAACATAAAAATAAAGTTTACCCTTTTTACGTCTCATATCTCTTTATAAGCACCAAACATTAAAAACGAAATTACAGCCTGCCAGTTTAAAACATTGGAAGAATACTACTGTAAAACATCTTAAAGAAATCATCCCCCCCCCCCTCTTCGAGAAAAAAAAAGGCAGGAGAGAGATGAACCTCTAGCATTATAAAATCACGCCGCACGGATTCTCCGTGTAGGCGTAAGTTATACGGTACGAGTTGACTTGGGTACGAGTTGACCTGGGTACGAGTTGACTTAGGTACGAGTTGACTTGGGTACGAGTTGACTTGGGTATAATATTTTGGATACGAGTTGACTTGGGTACGGGTTGACTTGGGTACGAGTTGACCTGTTTCGATAGGGACGACTTTATAATGGGCAACTTTGCTGGTTGAATGGTTTTTGTGTCAGGTGAGGTTTGCGGTAGCACCATAACCTCCCTTCGGGAATTAATGGTTCTGAAAAGAACTGATGGTTGACAACTCAATGTTCCGGTTAGCCTTGATCAAGGCGCTACAGCCAGCCGCGATCTGCAAAATCCCAGTCCCCATCACTGAATTCCGCCAGCGCACCCCCATACATAACACAGTGCATACGTGTACAGTGTATGTACACATACGTATACGGTACACTTACGGTACATGGGTACCTCCCAAGTAGCGTCTTAATGGTTTTGTAACTGCCAAAATTTAGGGCGGAGCTCATTATGCTAATGTATACTAACAACCTGTTCTCGTTGGTTGTTGGTTGACCTATAAACTCTCGCTGCGATGTCAATCACAACGTTCTGCAAGCACTCGCACACATGTGCTCGTGGCTGTAGTTGCAATGGCGGCGGGCGAGGGAGAAATCCCTACTAGTAAAACAAAACTTTAAAAAAATTCAACAAAGTATAACAACCGCGGTTAACGCACCAATCATGGGTTGAGAAATGGAAGGAAGAAAATTAGACCATGTGAAATGTGTTTGAGAAAGGTTAAAAAAGTATCCAGGTTTCATGGGTTTCCGGCAAGATGACTACTTGGTAAGAATTCTTAGGTGTTGGGCATAATATGTACAGTACAACACACCCCATCCCATTGAAGCACAAACACAGACCAGATGTTCCATATAGAGACGTATTCTAGTCACTTTGGTTGGGGAGTGAGGAAACTAGTAAACACACATATTAATCACAGTGCTGGCTGGGACATAATGTTATGCACCTGGCAAATCTATGCATGGATAGTGTTTAGAAGGCTTTGATTGTTTGTTTGAATAGATCCACATAGTTCGTTGAATATAAGGGGGTTGGTTGTGGCGACAACAACCTTTTTATCCTTTTGACAACCATCATATATAATGTAACTTCACAGCTGATGGTTGCACTTTGGTATTGTCACTTTTGAACGCGGCTCCGTTAGGTGCTGTCTGGTACCTTCCATACATACATTTTGTTGTGAAGATTTTAATTATGTAAAGGCTTATAGTTTGATGAATAATATGACGAAAACAAACTTTTATCCTTTTGAATTGAATTCACGATTTATTGTCTCATTCTTCTCACGTAGCTATTTAGTAGCGTCAAAACGTGAGGCCTGTAACACTATTTTGCAAGTACATGTACACCATGGAATGTTAGTTGTAAAGGCTTATAGTTTGATGAATAAGATGACGAAAACAAACTTTTATCCTTTTGAATTGAATTCACGATTTATTGTCTCATTCTTCTCACGTAGCTATTTAGTAGCGTCAAAACGTGAGGCCTGTAACACTATTTTGCAAGTACATGTACACCATGTAATGTTAGTTGTAAAGGCTTATAGTTTGATGAATAAGATGACGAAAACAAACTTTTATCCTTTTGAATTGAATTCATGATTTATTGTCTCATTCTCCTCACGTAGCTATTTAGTAGCGTCAAAACGTGAGGCCTGTAACACTATTTTGCAAGTACATGTACACCATGTAATGTTAGTTGTAAAGGCTTATAGTTTTATGAATAATATGACGAAAACAAACTTTTATCCTTTTGAATTGAATTCACGATTTATTGTCTCATTCTTCTCACGTAGCTATTTAGTAGCGTCAAAACGTGAGGCCTGTAACACTATTTTGCAAGTACATGTACACCATGGAATGTTAGTTGTAAAGGCTTATAGTTTTATGAATAATATGACGAAAACAAACTTTTATCCTTTTGAATTGAATTCATGATTTATTGTCTCATTCTTCTCACGTAGCTATTTAGTAGCGTCAAAACGTGAGGCCAGTAACACTATTTTGCAAGTATGTACACGATGTAATGTTAGTTGGACGCAGTTTGCTAACAGTCATTAACCTTTTTAAAATAAAATCAGTAAATTAATAATTTTGCTTGTTTCATAAATTAAAATTGAAGATGATGCCTGAATTGACTAATACAATCGGAGTTGGACGAGGTGTAGACTTGATTCAAGTATTAGATTGTGGTTATTCTTCTGTGTGTATGCCTAAGTGTAATGCATATGCACATACCAACGGGGGATTTACGTTGTTCTTTAGACGTGAATTTTGAAATTTTCAACCTCTCTTTTGAGCCGGAAGACAAAATCAAAATGGGGTCATGTATGTGAGGCGTTTACGGAGTTTTCTAATGCCCTTTCCGATGATGTATTGAATGTAAAAATCCCTCATGTACATCAAAAGTTATGATTTTTTGAAATAATAAACTTTGAATTAGTGTATCTCGTCAACTGATGACGTCATCGTGACGTAACAACTTGTGCATTATCTACAGGCGCGATATGATTGGGGACCTCTCACACGAGAACGGGACTTGAATCAAGTCTACGTGTGACAAGGCCCTTATGATTCTGATGCGAGTTCTGATTTCTCCCTCGCAGTAAGCATAGTCATGACGCTGGGCGAAGAGCTTTTGCCCATCTCACAATTCTTCTTGGCGGGAACTTCCATCTTGGCGAGCTTCTCTCCGTCATCCAAGGTCTCCGGGAGCGATCGGTTGTTCGTCTCGGGGAGTGGGACGATGAGGAGGCCGGCCACGACGGACATCACACCAAACACGACGAATGGTATAGAGCCGTGATACACATTCTGATGCAAAAACAAAATTCAAAAAAAGGTCAGGATTTGCATGGTGGGAGTATGAATGTCATTCAACTCACCCTCAGCAAAGTCGCCAACTACAGAGTCGCCCACTCCAAACTCGCCCACTACAAACTCGCCCACTACAAAGTTGATTTGAATTTAAAACAGATTCTACAGAATCTATCTTACAAATTGCCAGAATAAGTTTAATTATCAATAGAACCCATTCGTTTTTATACTGGGCGACCGTGAGGGGGACTGTGTCCGGTTGGGGGGGGGGGAGGACTTTGAGAGGGGCGAGATTGTATGTGAGGGGCGTCTTGGCTATATAGGGAGTTTCAACTCGTACTGATAATTATTGTGGTTTATTTAAGTTTTGTTATGTAAATCGTACATTTATTTATTCATTGTTGTTATGATTTATTTTTTTCATGTTGCAGATACATGTAAAAAGATAATCAGAACATACGCAGATGAATGAATTGAATTAATTTTATCATGAAATTTTCTAATGGGAACTCTTTAACAACAAAAACACGGAACGTTTGCGTACTATACATTGTATGTTTTTATATTGGTGAGTTTGTTTTTAAGCAAAAAAGAGAAGAACATAAAAATAAAGTTTACCCTTTTTACGTCTCATATCTCTTTATAAGCACCAAACATTAAAAACGAAATTACAGCCTGCCAGTTTAAAACATTGGAAGAATACTACTGTAAAACATCTTAAAGAAATCATCCCCCCCCCCCCTCTTCGAGAAAAAAAAAGGCAGGAGAGAGATGAACCTCTAGCATTATAAAATCACGCCGCACGGATTCTCCGTGTAGGCGTAAGTTATACGGTACGAGTTGACTTGGGTACGAGTTGACCTGGGTACGAGTTGACTTAGGTACGAGTTGACTTGGGTACGAGTTGACTTGGGTATAATATTTTGGATACGAGTTGACTTGGGTACGGGTTGACTTGGGTACGAGTTGACCTGTTTCGATAGGGACGACTTTATAATGGGCAACTTTGCTGGTTGAATGGTTTTTGTGTCAGGTGAGGTTTGCGGTAGCACCATAACCTCCCTTCGGGAATTAATGGTTCTGAAAAGAACTGATGGTTGACAACTCAATGTTCCGGTTAGCCTTGATCAAGGCGCTACAGCCAGCCGCGATCTGCAAAATCCCAGTCCCCATCACTGAATTCCGCCAGCGCACCCCCATACATAACACAGTGCATACGTGTACAGTGTATGTACACATACGTATACGGTACACTTACGGTACATGGGTACCTCCCAAGTAGCGTCTTAATGGTTTTGTAACTGCCAAAATTTAGGGCGGAGCTCATTATGCTAATGTATACTAACAACCTGTTCTCGTTGGTTGTTGGTTGACCTATAAACTCTCGCTGCGATGTCAATCACAACGTTCTGCAAGCACTCGCACACATGTGCTCGTGGCTGTAGTTGCAATGGCGGCGGGCGAGGGAGAAATCCCTACTAGTAAAACAAAACTTTAAAAAAATTCAACAAAGTATAACAACCGCGGTTAACGCATCAATCATGGGTTGAGAAATGGAAGGAAGAAAATTAGACCATGTGAAATGTGTTTGAGAAAGGTTAAAAAAGTATCCAGGTTTCATGGGTTTCCGGCAAGATGACTACTTGGTAAGAATTCTTAGGTGTTGGGCATAATATGTACAGTACAACACACCCCATCCCATTGAAGCACAAACACAGACCAGATGAGATAAAGAAACCCAGCTGTTTATTTTGTCTTAATGTAGACATATATTATTTATTACGTTTCTCGCGGTAAATCAAAGTTGGGGATCGAGAATATGTGTTGTCGAAAACATACAAGATGGTAGAAGATGGCGTGTGGCTGAAATGGGCTGAACAACAACTACAAGGGAAGTTCAATTTCATAAACTAACTCTTGCCATACTAGTACTATACTACAACGTTACACTAATAGTACAGCAGCTTCCAATTCAGGGACAAATCTACCAGCTACGTTGTAATTATGATGCTAGTCCTCGTGTTAACTGAAACGCAAGACAACGGAAGTTGTTCGAAGTTGTTCAACACCATTACCGACCGGGCGAGTCTTGTCCGGCTCACCCGTCCGGCAGCGCATTCAGACCCCTTACAATCATAGCTAAACGTGATACACCACTCTCCCGACACTGCTATAAAAAGCACGTAGTACAGTACATGTCATACAGCTAGCGTACACACACAGCCTCATGGACGTAGCCTTGCTCAAGGCAGTCGCATTATTCGCTCCGAAAAGACGCAGCTGTAAACCCACCCGCCGTATACCCTGTGCATGGTGTGTGCGATCACACCGAATGACCCACCCGTATACACACTGTCACATCGCACGAATACTGTTCACACAAGTCATCGCACTCGTACACCACTAACCGCATGCGGAGGCCGTCAGGCCGACAGCCTTGTCGGGTCTGTATCTTCCCGTGTTAATGTGTTGTATTGAAAAAATTCCAATAGTGGACGAAATTGGGGGGGGCTCTAGGATATGCTAGTATGCAGCTCATGAATATGTATATGGTTCGTCAGACCTATCAGACAACACAGGATGTGAGGCAAATGAATTATTCATTTTGACGTCCAATCACGCACTTCCCTTATCACGACCTTTGGACCCTATCATGCGTCCGTGGTGGTGGTGTGTGAGGTAAACATGTCTCGTCTTTCGTGGGCATTATGGTAATGAGCTGACCGTGGGATCTCTTCGCTTATTATAGTAATGAGGTCAGTGGCTTCAACACAGATCCTACAAGGCTGTCGGCCTGACGGCCTCCGCATGCGGATAGTGTACGGGGGCATCGTGTCGTGCGATGTTACGCACAGTGAATACGGGTGGGTTTTACGCACAGTGAATACGGGTGGGTTTTTATACAGCGGCGGTCTTTTTTCGGAGTGAATAATTCGACTGCCTTGAGCAAGGCTAGGTACAGGGGTACTTTCTAAGTAGCGCCTTGATGGTTTTGTAACTGCCAAAATTTAGGGCGGAGCTCATTATGCTAATGTATACTAACAACCTGTTCTCGTTGGTTGTTGGTTGACCTATAAACTCTCGCTGCGATGTCAATCACAACGTTCTGCAAGCACTCGCACACATGTGCTCGTGGCTGTAGTTGCAATGGCGGCGGGCGAGGGAGAAATTCCTACTAGTAAAACAAAACTGTAAGTCGCTGGAAATCAGTGGTGTATAATTTGCAACACAACTAAAAAAAAATTCAACAAAATATAACAACCGCGGTTAATGCATCAATCATGGGTTGAGAAATGGAAGGAAGAAAATTAGACCATGTGAAATGTGTTTGAGAAAGGTTAAAAAAGTATCCAGGTGTCATGGGTTTCCGGCAAGATGGCTACTTGGTAAGAATTCTTAGGTGTTGGGCATAATATGTACAGTTCAACACACCCCATCCCATTGAAGCACAAACACAGACCAGATGAGATAAAGAAACCCAGCTGTTTTTTTTTGTCTTAATGGGTACGTTCAGACGTGAGGTTAAACTAGTCCTTAATCCAAAAGTGTTAAACTAACCCTGCGTGGGAACGCAATATTCTGGTCCGCGAGGGTTAATTTGACCCACTGAGCTGGGCTAAACTAAACCAAAAAAATTGGTGGACTAGCCTAACTTAGCCCAGGTTTTATGACCAACCAATCGCTGGGAACCGCTGCGAGGCCCAGTAAACCATCGTTGGAACGCAACTGACCTGCTACTTCCGGTCTATTTTAGCCCAAATGACCGCGGCAACAAAGGTGACGTCATTCCACGTGTGTGGATGGATCGGCAGCGAGTATTGGGTGGTGTCTGCATGAATCCATGGAGCCATACTATAATATCTCCTTGCGTCTCTCCGCTACCTTCCCTTTATGTTACCATTAAGTGTTGGGGCCCCGGTATTCCCCTTCGCCGAAAATGTTTGAAATGGACGTCGCACGAAAACAAGTTCTCATTTTAAGTAGCACTATTTAGTTTTTAAATTCACTTCTTCTGTGCGCAACGCTACTTTATGCTTTGAAGAAAGTGGCATCTAATCACAGCTAAGCTACACACACGGGATCGACAATTAAGACCAAAGTTTGGGTTCGAAAACTAGGCTGTATCTGGTTCCTGTCCTGTCCTTTACGTAACAGTTATACGAGTACCAGACTAATGTTGAATTGAAAAACAATTTTTTACGTAACATGAGAATGTGTGTAGGCTACGACTTCTCAATGACTAAGTTGTGATATGTTTACAAAAGTTCACACTCAAAAATAATTTGAAGCTTTCAACAACAACGTGTAAATGTTTCGTTCATGAAACTTCAGCGGGCACAATAGAATTGCGTTTGTGCTGGGGCCAAGCAAGGATAAGAAGTGATTTTGCCGTCTTTAAAGATGGAATACATGATGACCATGAGGTTTGTAGAGACGATAGCGGATCGAAACCCGGATCGAAACCCTGTGGAACACCCATGGACCATGGACAATGTAACAAACCGGAACCATCAATGGTAAGGTTCGCCGATGCATGACCCAATAATCAACATCGTGGGCTAGTTTAGTCCCCTTGACGAGAATAAACTCACTGTGTGAACGCAAGCCAATTTTGGACTAAGTCATGTTTATCTTTTGGACACCCGCGGTGCTCGGATTAAGGACTAGTTTAACCCCACGTCTGAACATACCAAATGTAGACATATATTATTTATTACGTTTCTCGCGGTAAATCAAAGTTGGGGATCGAGAATATGTGTTGTCGAAAACATACAAGATGGTAGAAGATGGCGTGTGGCTGAAATGGGCTGAACAACAACTACAAGTGAAGTTCAATTTCATAAACTAACTCTTGCCATACTAGTACTACACTGCAACGTTACACTTATAGTAAAGCAGCTTCCAATTCAGGGACAAATCTACCAGCTACGTTGTAATTATGATGCTAGCCCTCGTGTTAACTGAAACGCAAGACAACGGAAGTTGTTCGAAGTTGTTCAACACCATTACCGACCGGGCGAGTCTTGTCCGGCTCACTCGTCCGGCAGCGCATTCAGACCCCTTACAATCATAGGTAAACGTGATACACCACTCTCCCGACACTGCTATAAAAAGCACGTAGTACAGTACATGTCATACAGCTAGCGTACATACACATGGACGTGGCATGATTGCTAGCAGTAATACGTCATTCTCAATCGCGCCTGTGATTGGCCAATGTTTAGAATGACACGCCCACATCATGAATACCCTTTTATCGGAATTCCGATAAAGCTTTACAAACCCATCAAGGCTGTTGTTTGAGCCACGTGTGCGAGGTTGAAAGTAGAAAGACACGACCGTACTCACGACTACGCTATACTGTTCTCGCTGTACAATGTATGGTAATGTACATTTTTGTGTATGCACTGCTCGCGTGTGCAGAGCGAACCGGGCCGGGGAACAGTCCGTCAACAGCCTTGATCAAAGCTATGTTCCGGTATGCTCTGAACTTTCACGAAGATGAGCGCAGAGCAAACTTAATAAATCGATACGTTGAGTTGTCAACCGCTTAATGTCATAACCAATTCTCACAGGAGATTTAAACATGGTGCTACCGCAAACCTTAACATTTAGATCAGATTTCACATCAGATTTCACAGCTTTACTCGATACTTCTTCACTCGTATGCATTAAAAAGCATATATAACAGTGTATGCGTTCGATATTAGCTTACCCGTGTCGACCCCGCGGTGCTCACTAGGGTGAGTCTCTGACAAGAGCTAATCGAACGATCACTCGCCCTCTCGTGGTGACGTCATGTACCTGGGGCCACCCCCAAGTGACCCAATCCTTAAGCAGGGCACTTGGGGCTGACCTGGGTGAGCCTCGAATTAGGCCAATACTATACGAAAGTACCGGGGCATACCGGGGTCGACCCAGGGAAGCTAATCGAACGCACCCTACATAACCATAAACCTACCAAAAATACGATAAAGGGCGCCACCATTCCACCAACTCTTCCAACCATCGACGCTGACCCTGCGCCAACATTTCTGTAAAATAGAATCATGCAGAAAGTGGGTAAATAAATAACATTTATCGTGACTAAGTTTTCTTAGTTCTATCCCAAAATGTTGTCACTCTTTACAGAGGGTCATTTCACTCAAAATGAAAGATATTTTCAACATAGGCCGTGTGTCCCGTTCCGATCACAGTAAATACATCATTAATTTGAAGGGTACCAGCTTTCTCCTATAACAAAAGTCCGTCTGATCGGTGTGGAGCAGAGAAGAACAAATGGTGTCCCAAAGAAATCTGTCCGTCGGAGCATGGAGGTAGAAACAAATACCTCCATGGTCGGAGAGTGTCCCCAATAGTTATGGGAAATTAACATGCGCTGCTCACCTGGAGAGGATATTACAGAAGAGGGCGCTATCATGCAGAAGAAGTGCACACATTTCGCCGTATGAAGGGCAGAATCCCCTGCCAGAATGGCAGCCTTGATCCGTTTAAAGGCAATCACTATTGGTATTTACTCCAAATAATTGTTTGCATAAAATGTACTTGTAATCGATCAATGGAGAGAGGTTAGTTCCTCTAAAATATTATTTGAATTTGATTTTGAGACCTCGGAATTAGATTTTGAGATCTTGAAATCAAGCATCTGAAAAACACACAATTTCGTGTGACACGGGTGTTTTTTTTTCTTCCTGTATTATCTCGCAACTTCGACGGCCAATTCGTTATTTTGTGCATAAATATGAAACATATTACACCGAGTGAGAAGACTAGTCTTTGATTACCAAAGGTGTCATGTCTTTAAGTTAAAAAAAAAATGAAATCCAATTTAGTTTGTTTGTAGCTTACCTTAGTACCGTTGGGAACACCTCCATTGTGACCAGATAAACCAGATCAAACGACATCGCTACACAAAACCGTCCGAAGATGACGATAGCAAATTGTAAAACCACAAGACTGGTGCCACCAGCTTTAACACAATCACACAGAAGGTATATTTTTGCATTTAACAAAAAAATACTGTAGAAAACATCTCAAATGTGAACATAATACACAGGATTAGACCCGTTCCTACACAAAAACGTTAAAAGAATGACAATGACAAGTTGTAAAACCACAAAACTGCCGTCCGCTTAAACAAAAACACAAGAAGATTATTTGAAAGCCATTATAGTTCTTGTGACAAAAACGATGATAAAAAAAGTGACGCATGTGTACCTGTTTCCAGCGGCAAGAATCCAGTAACGATGCTGGCCACTCCACCAAACAGAAAATCCAACACAAGCGGGCGTCTCCTGCCATACCTTTTGATTTAGGACAACAACAACAACAACAAATCAGCAAAATGAAAAGCATGACATTTTATACTTAGTCACATGGCCACCAAACTACGATATCGGCTGGAGGTTGCCCAATAGACCTTATGCACATGACGTCATTTCAGTACGGCGCCCTCGCCTTGAGGTCAAAAGGAGGTTGTTCATTGGCCAATCTATGTGCGTTTCGATTGTTTCGTCACCGTTTAACCTCAAAGATGGCGGCTGGATGACGTCACTGCATAAGGTCTATAGACCTTCACCATGGTGAAGCCATCTTGAATTTCTCCCATTGATATCAATGTTACCAAACCGAGGCTTAGGCCGTGTCCGAAACGACGACTTCGGCTACAGCTACGTCTAGATCAGCGCGTCTACCAGTGTTGAAGAATAGCAGACGCGCGCGATCTAGCCGTAGCTGTAGCCGAAGTCGCCGTTTCGGACACGGCCTTAGAGAACCTACTAGTCTGGTTCCTAATTGCAATATGATTATTAGCATGCATTATTGCTATTCGATACGAGGAACACGACCAAGATGGAGGCGGCATGATAAAGGTTCATACGGGAAGAGCTCAGAACCGTTCCGACCTTCCTATTGCAACGTCACAGGCCGAGTTTTTGCCAACCAAGGTTGAAAAACTATGGAAAGCCATAAATGCCAAAAAAATAATTTGTAGAAATATTCAAAAATATGCTGAATGTTTTGGAAAACAAATCAACACATTAAAAGAGATATTTCAGCTCATGTACCTCTACAGAAAATGTTGAATTTGGTCACACTTTGATAGCATAGGAGTAATACTTCAAACAATAATTAAAGCTTCACGATCAACATGAAAAAATGTATCAACATTCAAATGCAAATGCCTTTGACTTTTTAGAGATTTTCTGGAACTAGGGTGCCTGGGGTCGATTTCACAAAGGAAGTCGTAACTTAGGACTAGTCCTAGGCAATGCTAAGAGATAGGACTGGTCCTAAGTTAGGACCAGTGCCTCATCCTAACTTAGGTCTGGTCCTATCTCTTAGCATTGCCTAGGACTAGTCCTAAGTTAGGACTACCTTTGTGAAACCCACCCTTAAATATAGTTTTTCTTGTGTTACATTGCCCTTTGGGTTCTTATTTGAAAGACCTACCTGGTGGTAATGATGAAATTGACCGCATAGCACGGCAACTCCACCAAGCTCAACAGGCTGAAGTTCAAATATTTGTTACCCACTAGATTGGTAGCTTGGAGCAGCAACCCGTAGTATACCACGGAACACGTACACCTGTGGCAGCGAAACGAGAAATACAGCAATCTTTACATTAATTACTCATTCATTCGTTTTGGGCTTTAAAAACATAACAAACACACAGCAACTAGCAATGTATAAAAACATTAGGAAAACAATTAGAGAGACATATCAACAAAAAAGAAAACCTAGGGATTGCCAAAAATCGAACCAAATCACTATCCAAATGAACAATCTGGGGAGGTATATAAATAAGACATAATATAACAAGCAATATAAAAGGGGAACATAATTTTTGAGGACCTTGTCGCGTGTTGTCGTGGTTTTGCCGTAGGTCACTGGACGTTGTCACTAATGTCGCCTATAGGTCACTGGACGTTGTCACTAATGTCGCCTAGGTCACTGGACGTTGTCACTAATGTCGCCTAGGTCACTGGGCGTTGTCACTAATGTCGCCTAGGTCACTGGACGTTGTCACTAATGTCGCCTAGGTCACTGGACGTTGTCACTAATGTCGCCTAGGTCACTGGACGTTGTCACTAATGTCGCCTAGGTCACTGGACGTTGTCACTAATGTCGCCTAGGTCACTGGACGTTGTCACTAAATGTCGCCTGCATGCGATGCTCAATCATTGTGCCGAGAAAGCATGTTGTCAACTTGAGTAAAATGCCTTTAGGAGCCGGTGTTGGCTCCAAAAGAGATTTTGAACAAGGTTGTACCGGACATTTACTAGGACAGTTAGTTATAGGCCTACTCAAAATCAAAACTATAGAAACTATAAATGGAAAGACAACTTGCGGGTACAACCATGTGTAAATCTCTTAGGGTGAGTGTTGGCTCTGAAAAGAGCCGGTTGGGTGTCGACGTTTCGAACGGTATACTCTGCTCGTCTTACTGTTCAAAACGTCATTTCTCCACACCATGCAAAGCTTCAGACAATAGCTAAAAATACCAAGAAATAGACTTACTAGATATCTAAACATCAGATAAACAATATGGTAAGGTCTTCTGCTTAGTAACTTTCCACACCATTCACAACTTTAAACATCACTCATCATTGTGCTACTTGTAAAGTAAATCATCTTCATTGCAACGGTATAATGTCCTAACCGAGTTAAGTTTTATAGTCAATTATTAATTATTGTTTTCTTTAAAAAATGTCATCATCCTTATAGAATACGATTTTAAACTTTGCATGATGGGAGTATACTTTAGAGAGGTTTGCGGTAACACCATATGTGAATCTCTTTTGGGTAGTGGTGGTTCTGAAAAGAACCGGTGGTTGACAACTCAATGTTTCGATCAGTATTATGATCTGGTTGTCTTGCAATGCTGGTATCAGTGTTGGAGATGCTCTTTTCAACTAAAAAAAGACACATGGTTTCCGCAAACCTCTCTTATAAGTGATTCTAATTTAACTTATATACCAGCAATAGAAGATGATCAGAGTAGGGGCAATCAGTGCACGCGTACGGAACAGATCCAGCAAGGTGTATTTCCTCGTACTCTTTGTCTCTTTGACACAAACTTCTTGCATCTCATCACCCTCATCACCTCCTTCCTTGGTGGGTGCGGGGCCGGCTGCCTCTTCTTCCTTCGGGAGGACTGTCCGTCGTTCCTCTGTGTCTTCAAGGTCATGGATAGGGAACCTGCTGTACTGGATGTCCTTGGACTTGGCGAGTGTCTTGAGAATGACTTCTGCCTCTTCTATTCGTCCCATCTGGACGAGCCAACGAATCGATTCATACGAGTACCTTTTTAAGACAAATGCAATGTCAGTCTTTATAATAGGATACCAAACACAAAGTTCGTGGCGGAATGGACGACTTTTGGGACACTTGGTGGCAGCAGACTTACCAATTAAAATCCATCGCTCTCTGTAATGGCGCTTGCTCAGAACTATGGCCCTTTTCCAACAAAGTTTGGCTTTGGATTCGGCTCCGTTCTCTCGTCTGAAGCCCTGAGCTCGTACGCAAGCTCGCGCATTAATTGTCAAAACAACCGCGGGGCCAAGCTAGCCTGAGCCGAATCCAAAGCCAAAGCCGTGGTTTCGAAAAGGGCCTATGTAAACAATTTACACTGTATTGTGAGTCTGCTGCCACCTAGCGTTCCAAATTAGACAATATTATGGTTGATGCAATATCCCTTACCATACTAGCGGAATGAAGGGAATATACATCAAGGATGTGATGAGCTGGAACTGTCTCCAATCTGGCATAATGTAGGCAAGGGGAGCAACCATTACCAACCCAGAAACCCAGAACAAACCAGATCCAAAGTGCGACCTCACTCGGAGGCCTGGGGGAAACATCTCAATAGTACGGACGTAGGTTACAATCAGAAGTGCCTGTTGGAACAAAACAAAGTATAATTTGAAGCTCAGTTGCATGGTGTGGGTAAATAAGAAGAAACTATAAAGAAACAAATAGTAAACTTGCGGGTACAACCTATCTCTACATTGGCCTCTTCCTCTGTATTGTACACAGATACAGAGTCCTAAATATTAGGGCCGCCGTTTTGGGGGCGGACAATTTGCAAAGCTTCATAACTTAAATCTTACACAAAGATACCTATGGGAGGGATTTAAAAGTTTATCCAATTAGGGGTCGTGATTGTGGCCCAATAATTTTATATCTGAAAATGGATTGGTCCCTAATTACAATACTTTTAAATAACTTTTAAATCTCTCCAATTAAGAGACAGCATTGGTAAAATGGAAAAGAAAAACAAACGGGTATAAAGCATCCATTGAAGAACTTTAGCGTAGCTATCAAGGCGTAGCTCTGGGAGAAACTCATACCAACTCCCGTAAGAACGACGCCAATAAGAGACACCAGAACGGCCGTGCGTCGGCCGAAGATATCAGATATCTGACCGGTGACGGAGGAGCCTACGAGGCAACCAGCGAAATGAATGGAGACCAGCGTACTCCCAATGATGGCATCGTCGCAAATGAGATCAAACTGAAAGAAAGAGCGGAAAGATAATAATTTTACTGTGATTTCTTTTTTCATTTTATACAGGAAATATTTATTTCATACTCTACCTCATTAAACAGCTTTGTTTGTTGGTTATTCCTTTAAAAAAAATGTTTGGAAATAAAAAGTTTAAATGAATACTGACTCAGTAATATGTAATATTGTATAAGCAAATAATTTATGAATATATGCATTACACACTATTATGATTTCCTGAAAATGAATGAAAATGTACGTATACATGGGTCAATAATTTGTAGGGAAAAGTGAAGCAAGTGTTACTTTTATAGTGTCGTGCTTGGCGGTAGGCATCCCCATACCATAGAGGTGGAAATAATGAATAGGAATAGTTCTACCCTCGTATGGAATGAAACAAACTGTGTGTATAAATTGTTCTCTGTGTCAAATCATTCCAATCACATGAGTAGAAATTTTGCAACCTCTCAAACAGAGGCCGTTTGTTCGAGATATCCAAAAATAATATGAGCCACCCAAAATGTCGAACTGGTTCTAATTTCATGGCTCCGAACCTGATAATTTCTGATGGAGTTTTGGGAAGGGGCACGTGACCCTCTGCCACACCTTGGGTCTGGTTTCTATGAAAACGACATTTATTTATTTATTTATTTATTTTAATTCTTCGGACAAAAAAAGCAAACCAATAAAACAAGCACAGGCCGCCCAGGGAAGGGCAAAACTCCAAAAATTGTCATAAAAAAAGATGGGCGTTAAAGAGATGCTAAATTTGCTTTGGGGATAAAAAATATTACCATACACCGATGTGTGTTAGCACTGTATACTCAGTACTTTCCCGAGTCCTGTGAAAAAAATATCACAGGCATATTACTCGGGTGGGATTGGAACCAACGACCCTTGCAATTCTAGAGCAGTGTCTTGCCAACTAGACTCCCCGAGGTTGCCCGCGGTTGCTAGAGGCAGTTCGAATCCTATGTTTTGGCAGGGGATACCGCAACGATATAAGAGATGTTAAATTTGCATCGGGGATAAAGAATATTAACTTTGGTTTTACCCCTAATGACATGAGCAGTAGGGTATGCCATGTAGGGAGGAAATCCTTCTTCCATGGCCATGCCTACACCACTATACAGCAAATAAAAAACAAACGGTGAGACAATTGGTCCAACCCAAAGTTATAGATACTTTAAACTGAATAAGCTTGTTAATGGTAATGACAGTTACAGTGACTACTATGACAACGACGATGACACTACGAATTGGGTTTACCTCAGTGACGATACTAGTTTCACCATGTAATGACTCGTACTCCCATCCATCCAGACACGACGATGACACTGTCGTGTTATCCTCTGTCGTCGTCGTGTTTTCCATCAATGACACGTCGAAGCAAATGACACCCGTCATCGCTGCTCACGTACTCGCCCGGTGTCGCGTTGAGCGGTATGCGACAACTGTAACCTTCAGGTTCGCCGACAGTGAAGGACACTGACAGCAAGTGCCATGCCGACGACATCAGGATAGTGCAATTAATCAAGTAGTTGATGC
This sequence comes from Asterias amurensis, assembly GCF_032118995.1. Classification (NCBI taxonomy): domain Eukaryota; kingdom Metazoa; phylum Echinodermata; class Asteroidea; order Forcipulatida; family Asteriidae; genus Asterias; species Asterias amurensis. Next base: position 14,926,371 of record NC_092663.1, read on the forward strand.
GTTGTTTTTTACCGAAACTGCCAACCAGGCCAAGAGTTGTGTCAACGTCAATCATGGTGAATCTAAATGAAACTCTTCTAGCACCCAAGAAGAACTTAAGATGTAAAGTTTCTCTGGATCAACTGAGCTTTCCAAGACACGAGTTATCAACCCCTGTTTGAATGAGTGTTTGAAATTAAACGGTGGATCCGGCAGTCCGGACAACGCAGCATTCCTCTGTATAGAGACGATGCTAGCATAAAACGCTACCTCAGCGAAATGACGTATAACTGAACTTGCCTTGATATTGTAACCAGCCCAAACTCCCGTTCATCACTGGTTCTGTGATTTAGACCAAATATTATCGAGCGCCGCAAGGCGCAAGATGAGGAACTGAAGCTTTATCTATTGTTGGAAAGTGAAATACGCATGGGCGCCATTTCAGCAAGTAAATGTTTTGTTTCCCATTGATAGGAATGGTCATTGTCTGCACTGATCTATTGTTGTATCAAAAGAGTTACTTGCCGAATTGGCATCCAATGGGATTTCACATTTCAGCCCGAGTTCCGCGTCTTGCGCCTTGCAGCGCTCTATAATCTTTGATTTAGACGATTGACCACCGATCTGCCCAGCGCACATTGCATGCATTGTCCGCTTGACGAACGTATTTTGTATAGGATAATGCCCGAGGTGCGCGCCATTCGTGGGTAAGAATGGCCCGAGGGCGAAGCCCGAGGGACATTCGTTCCCACAAATGGCGAGTTCACCGAGGGCATTGTGCGACTTAACCCACATCTGTGCGACTTAACCCACATGCTTTTGTTAAAATCGCTCCATTATTTCGCACGACTGGCGCGATATTGTTTAATTTTTAAGTCAATTGTTTGTTTTACGTAAGCTTGTTCACTCCAGTGAACACCACTGATGGTGTGTGAACAATGGACGAAGACCAACATTTAGGAAATATGCTCGTTCCGTCGATAGTGGCATCATAGATCGGGAGCAAAAGTGGCAGCAGATAAGTGATTTTGTTTCTTGACTTTAAGTAAATTTATACAAGTTAGTCATAGAAACAGACTATCAGATGATGTTGTAACGGACTTTCTCGGTCTACAAAAAACCCAAAAGGTGAAGATAAAAGAAGTGACCTACCCGCGTACAAGCCTGTAGTTTCAGATTTGTTTTTAATAAACAAATTTAAGCTACCTTTATGATCAACAATTTCAGTTAAATTCCTGTTAAGTGGATGGGATAGATTTGTTTATCCTTTGCTGCTCAAAACCAACCGAAAAAGAGGAAGGGATAGATTGTTGTATTCCTTGAAACTAAAACACGACAATGAGTGTGATATAATGCAATAAATACGTGTGATTTATCCATTTTGAAAAAAAAAGTTATCATAGCAAAATTAGATTGAGTCGTAAAAATCTACAGCATATTTTTTAACGATTTGGAGGAAAAAATTGTAAAACATAAATCTGTTGCTTTAAAATCCTGTTTCGAGAGCAATTTACAGACCATAATGACAATTTTAAGCTGTAAATTTGAAAAATAACCAAATCTAAAAAAATACTGTTAAATATGCACCTGTGTATGACTTCTGAGGTTTAAATACTGGCGTTACCGTTACCTATAAGCGAACGTTATGATGACCTATAATAATTACGTATAACGTAAGTTGCACTGACGTTGCCGAGTAGTAACAGTAGATAAACTCCTTTTCAATAGCTATCAGGTTAGGACGCTGATGGGTAACTCGCAATCTGCCCGGGGGCGCGGGCACATTGTCCACTTGACAATGAACCAGAATGTAACTTCAACTAGCGTTCATTGACATTTAGGTATATCTGAGAAACAAACGTGATTTAAAATGTGTTAACTCTTAAACCAAACTTGAAGGTGGTAAAATCTTTTAAACTTGGCTATGAAGAAAATGTGCCCCTTGCTTGAATTGTTAAAGGCAGTGGACACTATTGGTAATTTTCAAAGACTAGCCTTCACAGTTGGTGTATTTCAACATATGCATAAAATAACAAACCTGTGCAAATTTGAGCTCAATCGGTCATCAAAGTTCCGAGATAATAATGAAAGAAGAAAGATGGTTGATTTCGAGACTTGAGGTCTCGAAATCAAATTCGTGGAAAATTACTTCTTTCTCTAAAACTATGGCACTTCAGAGGGAGCTGTTTCCCACAACGTTTTATACCACCAACCTGTCCCTATTACTTGTCACCAAGAAAGGTTTTATGCTTATAATTATTTTGAGTAATTACCAAAAGTGTCCACTGCCTTTAAGTAATGTGGACATATTGTTTGCGTGCACAAGCAATGGTTTCGTAACAAAAGACCAACAACTCTTACAGTTATTTAACACTACTGAATATGTAAAGCTTTGGATAACAACAACATTATGTTGTTCATGTATCTATCACTTCGAAGTTTCATTTTACTCTTAGATATTGTGTAACAGAGATTTTACAAGAAGTATATTTACATTGTAAATTCAGTTTTGGGAAAATGTTAGGGAAACAAACGAAAATGGGAGAACCTGCTCCCCTCTGCATGAAACATAGAACTTGATGTTTTCATGAGAACCAATGTGTCAATTCCAGATAGGAAGAACATCAGGAAAGTACGGAACTAACAATGAACATGTTGTAATCGGCTTTTTACTATTTTCTCGTGACACCAGATGACCGATCGGTCTCAAACTTCTCCAGGGGCCAATTTCATAGAGATGCTTAAGCAAAAAGTTTGCTTAAGCACGAAAATAGCTCGCTTGTTTTACACACATTACTGGCCAACATTTCATGCCATACACAGTGCTTGTGACTGGTATTTAGCTGTTGATTACTTAGCATAACAATTGAGTGGAGTCTTGGCCGGTATTCTGATTTTACTAAGCATTGATTATTTTTCTTAAGCAGAATTTTGTGCTTAAGCAGCTCTATGAAATTGGGCCCAGGTTTTTATGTTTGTGGTGGATTACATAAAGTGCTTACACTGCCAGCAACTAAATTTCTAGCAAAAAAAAACCAAACAATTCTGCAATCAAAAATAAATGAAACATCCACTTCCCTGGCAAGGTATAAACTTACCCCCTTCATAATAATTATCATCAAACGAGTTATGGTTTTGTATTTTGATGTCATAATTATTACTAATTAAGCGCTCGTTAAAAAAAAAACATCTGCATAAATCGAGTGCATTTTTTCAAAATGTATTTTCAAATCACCAAAGTCAGAAATAAATCAGTTTGTTCCTCCTCAGTCATGGCACAACGCCTGCGGTGTACTCCGCTGAGCCATTTTCTCTTATTTTCTCCTCCTAACATGTAGGTTAACCACACATAAACAATTACGTTTTTAAAAAGCCCGCATACTGGGGCCTAATTTGCCCTTAGTAGAAATAGGTTTTCTCTGTCAATTTTGGCAAATGAGCAGCCAATTTAACCACGAAGTTATTCTATTTCGCGCGAAATCGAATGCTACTGAAAAGGGTCATTCGATTTCGTTTTATGATTAGTCAAAAGTAATGTTGCGTCATTGGCCCGATTTTGCTTAACTTTAGTGACCGGTGTTATCAACGCAGTATGGTCGTAGATAAAAACCAATTTTAAGTAATTAAAATTACTTTTAAAGAAACTGACATTATGTTGAGAACGCCTCGATCGCAGACTAAAACTATCAACACGTGGTGCAGAGCGTGACTATGCTCCTCAATGCACCGCATACTTACACGTGGTGACCGCAATGTACCGCATGCTTACACGTGGTGACAAAGTACATGTACATTAATTGTAAAATCTTTACGCGCAATCAATGGGGGAATTTTGTAGTTCTTTATACATGAATTTTAGAATGTTCAACCTCGATTTTGAACCAGAAGACAAGATAAAAAAGGGGTCATGTCTGTGAGGTGTTTACGGAGTTTTTATTGACCTTTCCGATGATGTATTGATTCAAAAAATCCCTCATGTAGATAAAGAGTTATGATTTTTTGAAATAATAAACTTTGAATTAGTGTATCTCGTCAACTGATGACGTCATCGTGACGTAACAACTTTTGCATCATCCACTGGTTATTGTCTACCTGTGTGCAAAGTTTCTATTTAATGCAAGCTTCGGATCGCATCTATGCTTTTTCTTGCGAACAATCGACGAGAAGAAGAAAAAGAAAAACCAACTAGACATATAATTCTTGTTTATTACAAAAACACGGTGTTCGGTTGAACGTAACGTGATGACGTAGTTCAAAAACATTGAACCAAAAATATGAATTTTTTTCTACAATGTGTCGGTTTTTTATAGTCAAAGGCAGTGGACACTATTGGTAATTACTCAAAATAATTATTAGCCTATAGCCTTACTTGGTGACGAAATGGGGAGAGGTTGATGGTCTAAAAAATTGTGAGAAACGGCTCGCTATGAAGTGACATAGTTTTCGTCCATTTGTTCAGACAGAGTTGAATTAACGGAAAATACCAAAAAGAAATCAATTCAGACATGGGATATAAGTTCATGGTGAAATAAATATGGAAAAATACGTTTTCTAAATAATATAAGAGGATGAATGATCAATACTTGACAAAATTGGTTAAAGGCAGCGTGAAAGCAACAGACATGAATACATCACACCCCTACATAAACTATAAACGAAAGGAAGCTGAATGGTATATACGGGTGGGTCATGCGGTGTGATCGCACGCACCACGAACACGACTGGCTGTGTCCCTTCAGGGCCACCATTGTATACGGGTGGGTTTACAGCGGCGTCTTTTCGGAGCGAATAATGCGACTGCCTTGAGCATGGCTAGTTCCATATAGAGACGTATTCTAGTCACTTTGGTTGGGGAGTGAGGAAACTAGTAAACACACATATTAATCACAGTGCTGGCTGGGACATAATGTTATGCACCTGGCAAATCTATGCATGGATAGTGTTTAGAAGGCTTTGATTGTTTGTTTGAATAGATCCACATAGTTCGTTGAATATAAGGGGGTTGGTTGTGGCGACAACAACCTTTTTATCCTTTTGACAACCATCATATATAATGTAACTTCACAGCTGATGGTTGCACTTTGGTATTGTCACTTTTGAACGCGGCTCCGTTAGGTGCTGTCTGGTACCTTCCATACATACATTTTGTTGTGAAGATTTTAATTATGTAAAGGCTTATAGTTTGATGAATAATATGACGAAAACAAACTTTTATCCTTTTGAATTGAATTCACGATTTATTGTCTCATTCTTCTCACGTAGCTATTTAGTAGCGTCAAAACGTGAGGCCTGTAACACTATTTTGCAAGTACATGTACACCATGGAATGTTAGTTGTAAAGGCTTATAGTTTGATGAATAAGATGACGAAAACAAACTTTTATCCTTTTGAATTGAATTCACGATTTATTGTCTCATTCTTCTCACGTAGCTATTTAGTAGCGTCAAAACGTGAGGCCTGTAACACTATTTTGCAAGTACATGTACACCATGTAATGTTAGTTGTAAAGGCTTATAGTTTGATGAATAAGATGACGAAAACAAACTTTTATCCTTTTGAATTGAATTCATGATTTATTGTCTCATTCTCCTCACGTAGCTATTTAGTAGCGTCAAAACGTGAGGCCTGTAACACTATTTTGCAAGTACATGTACACCATGTAATGTTAGTTGTAAAGGCTTATAGTTTTATGAATAATATGACGAAAACAAACTTTTATCCTTTTGAATTGAATTCACGATTTATTGTCTCATTCTTCTCACGTAGCTATTTAGTAGCGTCAAAACGTGAGGCCTGTAACACTATTTTGCAAGTACATGTACACCATGGAATGTTAGTTGTAAAGGCTTATAGTTTTATGAATAATATGACGAAAACAAACTTTTATCCTTTTGAATTGAATTCATGATTTATTGTCTCATTCTTCTCACGTAGCTATTTAGTAGCGTCAAAACGTGAGGCCAGTAACACTATTTTGCAAGTATGTACACGATGTAATGTTAGTTGGACGCAGTTTGCTAACAGTCATTAACCTTTTTAAAATAAAATCAGTAAATTAATAATTTTGCTTGTTTCATAAATTAAAATTGAAGATGATGCCTGAATTGACTAATACAATCGGAGTTGGACGAGGTGTAGACTTGATTCAAGTATTAGATTGTGGTTATTCTTCTGTGTGTATGCCTAAGTGTAATGCATATGCACATACCAACGGGGGATTTACGTTGTTCTTTAGACGTGAATTTTGAAATTTTCAACCTCTCTTTTGAGCCGGAAGACAAAATCAAAATGGGGTCATGTATGTGAGGCGTTTACGGAGTTTTCTAATGCCCTTTCCGATGATGTATTGAATGTAAAAATCCCTCATGTACATCAAAAGTTATGATTTTTTGAAATAATAAACTTTGAATTAGTGTATCTCGTCAACTGATGACGTCATCGTGACGTAACAACTTGTGCATTATCTACAGGCGCGATATGATTGGGGACCTCTCACACGAGAACGGGACTTGAATCAAGTCTACGTGTGACAAGGCCCTTATGATTCTGATGCGAGTTCTGATTTCTCCCTCGCAGTAAGCATAGTCATGACGCTGGGCGAAGAGCTTTTGCCCATCTCACAATTCTTCTTGGCGGGAACTTCCATCTTGGCGAGCTTCTCTCCGTCATCCAAGGTCTCCGGGAGCGATCGGTTGTTCGTCTCGGGGAGTGGGACGATGAGGAGGCCGGCCACGACGGACATCACACCAAACACGACGAATGGTATAGAGCCGTGATACACATTCTGATGCAAAAACAAAATTCAAAAAAAGGTCAGGATTTGCATGGTGGGAGTATGAATGTCATTCAACTCACCCTCAGCAAAGTCGCCAACTACAGAGTCGCCCACTCCAAACTCGCCCACTACAAACTCGCCCACTACAAAGTTGATTTGAATTTAAAACAGATTCTACAGAATCTATCTTACAAATTGCCAGAATAAGTTTAATTATCAATAGAACCCATTCGTTTTTATACTGGGCGACCGTGAGGGGGACTGTGTCCGGTTGGGGGGGGGGGGGGAGGACTTTGAGAGGGGCGAGATTGTATGTGAGGGGCGTCTTGGCTATATAGGGAGTTTCAACTCGTACTGATAATTATTGTGGTTTATTTAAGTTTTGTTATGTAAATCGTACATTTATTTATTCATTGTTGTTATGATTTATTTTTTTCATGTTGCAGATACATGTAAAAAGATAATCAGAACATACGCAGATGAATGAATTGAATTAATTTTATCATGAAATTTTCTAATGGGAACTCTTTAACAACAAAAACACGGAACGTTTGCGTACTATACATTGTATGTTTTTATATTGGTGAGTTTGTTTTTAAGCAAAAAAGAGAAGAACATAAAAATAAAGTTTACCCTTTTTACGTCTCATATCTCTTTATAAGCACCAAACATTAAAAACGAAATTACAGCCTGCCAGTTTAAAACATTGGAAAAATACTACTGTAAAACATCTTAAAGAAATCATCCCCCCCCCTCTTCGAGAAAAAAAAAGACAGGAGAGAGATGAACCTCTAGCATTATAAAATCACGCCGCACGGATTCTCCGTATAGGCGTAAGTTATACGGTACGAGTTGACTTGGGTACGAGTTGACCTGGGTACGAGTTGACTTAGGTACGAGTTGACTTGGGTACGAGTTGACTTGGGTATAATATTTTGGATACGAGTTGACTTGGGTACGGGTTGACTTGGGTACGAGTTGACCTGTTTCGATAGGGACGACTTTATAATGGGCAACTTTGCTGGTTGAATGGTTTTTGTGTCAGGTGAGGTTTGCGGTAGCACCATAACCTCCCTTCGGGAATTAATGGTTCTGAAAAGAACTGATGGTTGACAACTCAATGTTCCGGTTAGCCTTGATCAAGGCGCTACAGCCAGCCGCGATCTGCAAAATCCCAGTCCCCATCACTGAATTCCGCCAGCGCACCCCCATACATAACACAGTGCATACGTGTACAGTGTATGTACACATACGTATACGGTACACTTACGGTACATGGGTACCTCCCAAGTAGCGTCTTAATGGTTTTGTAACTGCCAAAATTTAGGGCGGAGCTCATTATGCTAATGTATACTAACAACCTGTTCTCGTTGGTTGTTGGTTGACCTATAAACTCTCGCTGCGATGTCAATCACAACGTTCTGCAAGCACTCGCACACATGTGCTCGTGGCTGTAGTTGCAATGGCGGCGGGCGAGGGAGAAATCCCTACTAGTAAAACAAAACTTTAAAAAAATTCAACAAAGTATAACAACCGCGGTTAACGCATCAATCATGGGTTGAGAAATGGAAGGAAGAAAATTAGACCATGTGAAATGTGTTTGAGAAAGGTTAAAAAAGTATCCAGGTTTCATGGGTTTCCGGCAAGATGACTACTTGGTAAGAATTCTTAGGTGTTGGGCATAATATGTACAGTACAACACACCCCATCCCATTGAAGCACAAACACAGACCAGATGAGATAAAGAAACCCAGCTGTTTATTTTGTCTTAATGTAGACATATATTATTTATTACGTTTCTCGCGGTAAATCAAAGTTGGGGATCGAGAATATGTGTTGTCGAAAACATACAAGATGGTAGAAGATGGCGTGTGGCTGAAATGGGCTGAACAACAACTACAAGGGAAGTTCAATTTCATAAACTAACTCTTGCCATACTAGTACTATACTACAACGTTACACTAATAGTACAGCAGCTTCCAATTCAGGGACAAATCTACCAGCTACGTTGTAATTATGATGCTAGTCCTCGTGTTAACTGAAACGCAAGACAACGGAAGTTGTTCGAAGTTGTTCAACACCATTACCGACCGGGCGAGTCTTGTCCGGCTCACCCGTCCGGCAGCGCATTCAGACCCCTTACAATCATAGCTAAACGTGATACACCACTCTCCCGACACTGCTATAAAAAGCACGTAGTACAGTACATGTCATACAGCTAGCGTACACACACAGCCTCATGGACGTAGCCTTGCTCAAGGCAGTCGCATTATTCGCTCCGAAAAGACGCAGCTGTAAACCCACCCGCCGTATACCCTGTGCATGGTGTGTGCGATCACACCGAATGACCCACCCGTATACACACTGTCACATCGCACGAATACTGTTCACACAAGTCATCGCACTCGTACACCACTAACCGCATGCGGAGGCCGTCAGGCCGACAGCCTTGTCGGGTCTGTATCTTCCCGTTTTAATGTGTTGTATTGAAAAAATTCCAATAGTGGACGAAATTGGGGGGGCTCTAGGATATGCTAGTATGCAGCTCATGAATATGTATATCGTTCGTCAGACCTATCAGACAACACAGGATGTGAGGCAAATGAATTATTCATTTTGACGTCCAATCACGCACTTCCCTTATCACGACCTTTGGACCCTATCATGCGTCCGTGGTGGTGGTGTGTGAGGTAAACATGTCTCGTCTTTCGTGGGCATTATGGTAATGAGCTGACCGTGGGATCTCTTCGCCTATTATAGTAATGAGGTCAGTGGCTTCAACACAGATCCTACAAGGCTGTCGGCCTGACGGCCTCCGCATGCGGATAGTGTACGGGGGCATCGTGTCGTGCGATGTTACGCACAGTGAATACGGGTGGGTTTTACGCACAGTGAATACGGGTGGGTTTTTATACAGCGGCGGTCTTTTTTCGGAGTGAATAATTCGACTGCCTTGAGCAAGGCTAGGTACAGGGGTACTTTCTAAGTAGCGCCTTGATGGTTTTGTAACTGCCAAAACTTAGGGCGGAGCTCATTATGCTAATGTATACTAACAACCTGTTCTCGTTGGTTGTTGGTTGACCTATAAACTCTCGCTGCGATGTCAATCACAACGTTCTGCAAGCACTCGCACACATGTGCTCGTGGCTGTAGTTGCAATGGCGGCGGGCGAGGGAGAAATTCCTACGAGTAAAACAAAACTGTAAGTCGCTGGAAATCAGTGGTGTATAATTTGCAACACAACTAAAAAAAAATTCAACAAAATATAACAACCGCGGTTAATGCATCAATCATGGGTTGAGAAATGGAAGGAAGAAAATTAGACCATGTGAAATGTGTTTGAGAAAGGTTAAAAAAGTATCCAGGTGTCATGGGTTTCCGGCAAGATGGCTACTTGGTAAGAATTCTTAGGTGTTGGGCATAATATGTACAGTTCAACACACCCCATCCCATTGAAGCACAAACACAGACCAGATGAGATAAAGAAACCCAGCTGTTTATTTTGTCTTAATGGGTACGTTCAGACGTGGGGTTAAACTAGTCCTTAATCCAAAAGTGTTAAACTAACCCTGCGTGGGAACGCAATATTCTGGTCCGCGAGGGTTAATTTGACCCACTGAGCTGGGCTAAACTAAACCAAAAAAATTGGTGGACTAGCCTAACTTAGCCCAGGTTTTACGACCAACCAATCGCTGGGAACCGCTGCGAGGCCCAGTAAACCATCGTTGGAACGCAACTGACCTGCTACTTCCGGTCTATTTTAGCCCAAATGACCGCGGCAACAAAGGTGACGTCATTCCACGTGTGTGGATGGATCGGCAGCGAGTATTGGGTGGTGTCTGCATAAATCCATGGAGCTATACTATAATATCTCCTTGCGTCTCTCCGCTACCTTCCCTTTATGTTACCATTAAGTGTTGGGGCCCCGGTATTCCCCTTCGCCGAAAATGTTTGAAATGGACGTCGCACGAAAACAAGTTCTCATTTTAAGTAGCACTATTTAGTTTTTAAATTCACTTCTTCTGTGCGCAACGCTACTTTATGCTTTGAAGAAAGTGGCATCTAATCACAGCTAAGCTACACACACGGGATCGACAATTAAGACCAAAGTTTGGGTTCGAAAACTAGGCTGTATCTGGTTCCTGTCCTGTCCTTAACGTAACAGTTATACGAGTACCAGACTAATGTTGAATTGAAAAACAATTTTTTACGTAACATGAGAATGTGTGTAGGCTACGACTTCTCAATGACTAAGTTGTGATATGTTTACAAAAGTTCACACTCAAAAATAATTTGAAGCTTTCAACAACAACGTGTAAATGTTTCGTTCATGAAACTTCAGCGGGCACAATAGAATTGCGTTTGTGCTGGGGCCAAGCAAGGATAAGAAGTGATTTTGCCGTCTTTAAAGATGGAATACATGATGACCATGAGGTTTGTAGAGACGATAGCGGATCGAAACCCGGATCGAAACCCTGTGGAACACGCATGGACCATGGACAATGTAACAAACCGGAACCAGCAATGGTAAGGTTCGCCGATGCATGACCCAATAATCAACATCGTGGGCTAGTTTAGTCCCCTTGACGAGAATAAACTCACTGTGTGAACGCAAGCCAATTTTGGACTAAGTCATGTTTATCTTTTGGACACCCGCGGTGCTCGGATTAAGGACTAGTTTAACCCCACGTCTGAACATACCCAATGTAGACATATATTATTTATTACGTTTCTCGCGGTAAATCAAAGTTGGGGATCGAGAATATGTGTTGTCGAAAACATACAAGATGGTAGAAGATGGCGTGTGGCTGAAATGGGCTGAACAACAACTACAAGTGAAGTTCAATTTCATAAACTAACTCTTGCCATAGTAGTACTACACTGCAACGTTACACTTATAGTACAGCAGCTTCCAATTCAGGGACAAATCTACCAGCTACGTTGTAATTATGATGCTAGTCCTCGTGTTAACTGAAACGCAAGACAACGGAAGTTGTTCGAAGTTGTTCAACACCATTACCGACCGGGCGAGTCTTGTCCGGCTCACTCGTCCGGCAGCGCATTCAGACCCCTTACAATCATAGGTAAACGTGATACACCACTCTCCCGACACTGCTATAAAAAGCACGTAGTACAGTACATGTCATACAGCTTGCGTACATACACATGGACGTGGCATGATTGCTAGCAGTAATACGTCATTCTCAATCGCGCCTGTGATTGGCCAATGTTTAGAATGACACGCCCACATCATGAATACCCTTTTATCGGAATTCCGATAAAGCTTTACAAACCCATCAAGGCTGTTGTTTGAGCCACGTGTGCGAGGTTGAAAGTAGAAAGACACGACCGTACTCACGACTACGCTATACTGTTCTCGCTGTACAATGTATGGTAATGTACATTTTTGTGTATGCACTGCTCGCGTGTGCAGAGCGAACCGGGCCGGGGAACAGTCCGTCAACAGCCTTGATCAAAGCTATGTTCCGGTATGCTCTGAACTTTCACGAAGATGAGCGCAGAGCAAACTTAATAAATCGATACGTTGAGTTGTCAACCGCTTAATGTCATAACCAATTCTCACAGGAGATTTAAACATGGTGCTACCGCAAACCTTAACATTTAAAAAAAATCAGATTTCACAGCTTTACTCGATACTTCTTCACTCGTATGCATTAAAAAGCATATATAACAGTGTATGCGTTCGATATTAGCTTACCCGTGTCGACCCCGCGGTGCTCACTAGGGTGAGTCTCTGACAAGAGCTAATCGAACGATCACTCGCCCTCTCGTGGTGACGTCATGTACCTGGGGCCACCCCCAAGTGACCCAATCCTTAAGCAGGGCACTTGGGGCTGACCTGGGTGAGCCTCGAATTAGGCCAATACTATACGAAAGTACCGGGGCATACCGGGGTCGACCCAGGGAAGCTAATCGAACGCACCCTACATAACCATAAACCTACCAAAAATACGATAAAGGGCGCCACCATTCCACCAACTCTTCCAACCATCGACGCTGACCCTGCGCCAACATTTCTGTAAAATAGAATCATGCAGAAAGTGGGTAAATAAATAACATTTATCGTGACTAAGTTTTCTTAGTTCTATCCCAAAATGTTGTCACTCTTTACAGAGGGTCATTTCACTCAAAATGAAAGATATTTTCAACATAGGCCGTGTGTCCCGTTCCGATCACAGTAAATACATCATTAATTTGAAGGGTACCAGCTTTCTCCTATAACAAAAGTCCGTCTGATCGGTGTGGAGCAGAGAAGAACAAATGGTGTCCCAAAGAAATCTGTCCGTCGGAGCATGGAGGTAGAAACAAATACCTCCATGGTCGGAGAGTGTCCCCAATAGTTATGGGAAATTAACATGCGCTGCTCACCTGGAGAGGATATTACAGAAGAGGGCGCTATCAGAAGAAGTGCACACATTTCGCCGTATGAAGGGCAGAATCCCCTGCCAGAATGGCAGCCTTGATCCGTTTGAAGGCAATCACTATTGGTATTTACTCCAAATAATTGTTTGCATAAAATGTACTTGTAATCGATCAATGGAGAGAGGTTAGTTCCTCTAAAATATTATTTGAATTTGATTTTGAGACCTCGGAATTAGATTTTGAGATCTTGAAATCAAGCATCTGAAAAACACACAATTTCGTGTGACACGGGTGTTTTTTTTTCTTCCTGTATTATCTCGCAACTTCGACGGCCAATTCGTTATTTTGTGCATAAATATGAAACATATTACACCGAGTGAGAAGACTAGTCTTTGATTACCAAAGGTGTCATGTCTTTAAGTTAAAAAAAAAAATGAAATCCAATTTAGTTTGTTTGTAGCTTACCTTAGTACCGTTGGGAACACCTCCATTGTGACCAGATAAACCAGATCAAACGACATCGCTACACAAAACCGTCCGAAGATGACGATAGCAAATTGTAAAACCACAAGACTGGTGCCACCAGCTTTAACACAAACACACAGAAGGTATATTTTTGCATTTAACAAAAAAATACTGTAGAAAACATCTCAAATGTGAACATAATACACAGGATTAGACCCGTTCCTACACAAAAACGTTAAAAGAATGACAATGACAAGTTGTAAAACCACAAAACTGCCGTCCGCTTAAACAAAAACACAAGAAGATTATTTGAAAGCCATTATAGTTCTTGTGACAAAAACGATGATAAAAAAAGTGACGCATGTGTACCTGTTTCCAGCGGCAAGAATCCAGTAACGATGCTGGCCACTCCACCAAACAGAAAATCCAACACAAGCGGGCGTCTCCTGCCATACCTTTTGATTTAGGACAACAACAACAACAACAACAAATCAGCAAAATGAAAAGCATGACATTTTATACTTAGTCACATGGCCACCAAACTACGATATCGGCTGGAGGTTGCCCAATAGACCTTATGCACATGACGTCATTTCAGTACGGCGCCCTCGCCTTGAGGTCAAAAGGAGGTTGTTCATTGGCCAATCTATGTACGTTTCGATTGTTTCGTCACCGTTTAACCTCAAAGATGGCGGCTGGATGACGTCACTGCATAAGGTCTATAGACCTTTACCATGGTGAAGCCATCTTGAATTTCTCCCATTGATATCAATGTTACCAAACCGAGGCTTAGGCCGTGTCCGAAACGACGACTTCGGCTATAGCTACGTCTAGATCAGCGCGTCTACCAGTGTTAAAGAATAGCAGACGCGCGCGATCTAGCCGTAGCTGTAGCCGAAGTCGCCGTTTCGGACACGGCCTTAGAGAACCTACTAGTCTGGTTCCTAATTGCAATATGATTATTAGCATGCATTATTGCTATTCGATACGAGGAACACGACCAAGATGGAGGCGGCATGATAAAGGTTCATACGGGAAGAGCTCAGAACCGTTCCGACCTTCCTATTGCAACGTCACGGGCCGAGTTTTTGCCAACCAAGGTTGATAAACTATGGAAAGCCATAAATGCCAAAAAAATAATTGGTAGAAATGTTACACACACAAAATTAATTTTCAAGAGTATGCTGAATGTTTTGGAAAACAAATCAACAAATTAAAAGAGATATTTCAGCTCATGGATCTCTACAGAAAATATTGAATTTGGTCACACTTTGATAGCATAGGAGTAATACTTCAAACAATAATTAAAGCTTCACGATCAACATGAAAAAATGTATCAACATTCAAATGCAAATGCCTTTGACTTTTTAGAGATTTTCTGGACTAGGGTGCCTGGGGTCGATTTCACAAAGGTAGTCCTAACTTAGGACTAGTCCTAGGCAATGCTAAGAGATAGGACTGGTCCTAAGTTAGGACCAGTGCCTCATCTTAACTTAGGTCTGGTCCTATCTCTTAGCATTGCCTAGGACTAGTCCTAAGTTAGGACTACCTTTGTGAAACCCACCCTTAACAATAGTTTTTCTTGTGTGACATTGCCCTTTGGGTTCTTTTTTGAAAGACCTACCTGGTGGTAATGATGAAATTGACCGCATAGCACGGCAACTCCACCAAGCTCAACAGGCTGAAGTTCAAATATTTGTTACCCACTAGATTGGTAGCTTGGAGCAGCAACCCGTAGTATACCACGGAACACGTACACCTGTGGCAGCGAAACGAGAAATACAGCAATATTTGCATTAATTACTCATTCATTCGTTTTGGGCTTTAAAAACATAACAAACACACAGCAACAAAAACTAGAAATGTATAAAAACATTAGTAAAACAATTAGAGAGACATATCAACAAAAAAACAAACCTAGGGATTGCCAAAAATCGAACCAAATCACTATCCAAATGAACAATCTGGGGAGGTATATAAATAAGACATAATATAACAAGCAATATAAAAGGGGAACATAATTTTTGAGGACCTTGTCGCGTGTTGTCGTGGTTTTGCCGTAGGTCACTGGACGTTGTCACTAAATGTCGCCTAGGTCACTGGACGTTGGCACTAATGTCGCCTAGGTCACTGGACGTTGTCACTAATGTCGCCTATAGGTCACTGGACGTTGTCACTAATGTCGCCTAGGTCACTGGACGTTGTCACTAATGTCGCCTAGGTCACTGGACGTTGTCACTAACGTCGCCTAGGTCACTGGACGTTGTCACTAATGTCGCCTGCATGCGATGCTCAATCAGAAAGCATGTTGTCAACTTGAGTAAAATGCCTTTAGGAGCCGGTGTTGGCTCCAAAAGAGATTTTGAACAAGGTTGTACCGGACATTTACTAGGACAGTTAGTTATAGGCCTACTCAAAATCAAAACTATAGAAACTATAAATGGAAAGTCAACTTGCGGGTACAACCATGTGTAAATCTCTTAGGGTGAGTGTTGGCTCTGAAAAGAGCCGGTTGGGTGTCGACGTTTCGAACGGTATACTCTGCTCGTCTTACTGTTCAAAACGTCATTTCTCCACACCATGCAAAGCTTCAGACAATAGCTAAAAATACAAAGAAATAGACTTACTAGATATCTAAACATCAGATAAACAATATGGTAAGGTCTTCTGCTTAGTAACTTTCCACACCATTCACAACTTTAAACATCACTCATCATTGTGCTACTTGTAAAGTAAATCATCGTATTTGCAACGGTATAATGTCCTAACCGAGTTAAGTTTTATAGTCAATTATTAAAGGAACACGTTGCCTTGGATCGGTCGAGTTGGTCTTTGAAAGGCGTTTTGTGACCGTTTGTTATAAAATGCATGTGGTTAGAAAGATGATGTAAAAGTAGAATACAATGATCTACACAAATATGCCTCGAAATTGCGTGGTTTTCTTTTTACCTCGTTTAATTTTGACTCCCATAAATGGCCGACCGTGATAGTTCGCGACGTAAAAAGAAAACCGTGCAATTTTGAGTGATACTTGTGTGGATCATTATATTCTACTTTTAAAACATCTTTCTAACCATATACATTTCATAACAAACGGTTTCAAACGCTTTTTATAGACCAACTCGTCCGATCCAAAGCAACGTGTTCCTTTAATTATTGTTTTCTTTAAAAAATGTCATCATCCTTATAGAATACGATTTTAAACTTTGCACGATGGGAGTATACTTTAGAGAGGTTTGCGGTAACACCATATGTGAATCTCTTTT